>NW_006921600.1:9228195-9244085 GCF_000298275.1 Orycteropus afer afer
CCCCTTTCTCCTGCTCTTCCGGCCTGCTACTCTGGGCGGGCCTGAGTTGCCTCTCCTCACCTAATCCCTTCGGCTGACTGCTCTTCTCTCTGGCTTCCTGGCTTTTAATCCCCTTTCTCCTGCTCTTCCTGCTTGCTACTTCGGGTGTCTGTGAGTTGTCTCTCACCTGTAACCCTGGGGCTGACTGCTCTTCTGTCCAGGTTCCTGGCTTTTTATCCCCTTTCTCCTGCTCTTCCAGCCTGCTACTTCCAGCCAGAGGAGAAGAGAGAAAATGTTCTTTTGAGATATGAGTGAAGAAAAGAGTCTCCTAGCAAAGGGAGTGATTGATCAATGGTGCCAAATGAGGTGGAAGCCTGAGTACAATATGGACTGAGGATGAAATTTACATTGGGCAGTTGGGGTCATTGGCTGCCTTGAAATAGTTCTCTTTTGTGGAGTGATAGAGGGAAGACTGACTGGAATGGGTTCAAAAGAAAACAAGAGGAGAGAATGTGGAATCAGTGAGCATACATTACTTCTTTAAGGAATTGTGCTGCAATGGGAAGGAAAGGAATGGGCCACACAGCTGGAGGGAGATGGGGTGGTTGAGGGAGGAACTTGACCTGTCTTTGTTTTTGTTTTTGTTTTTAAGGGTGCATTCTCCATGGTAGGAGGGAAAAATGACAAATTTTGGTCTGAGGCAAGCCAGAGGAAAGGAATTACTAAGAGCAAGGAGAACAGGATGCAGGCTGGAACTGGAAAACTATGCAGAAGCCAGAATAAAAATACTTCTGAAAAACGTAATATGTGGGTGTTCCGGTAAGGTGGCAGAATGTTGTTGTTGTTGTTGTTGTTATGTGCCGTCGAGTCGGCCCCGACTCATAGCGACCCCTCCTTGGGTTTCTGAGGCAGTATCATTACAGAAGTAGGATTGCCCAACCTTCCTTCCAAGGAGTAGCTGGTGGGTTTGAATCACCAGCCTTCTGGTTAGCAGTCAAGTGCCTTAGGCACTATGCTAGTAGGCAAGTTTAATATACCACTTTCAATCACAAAGATATAACAACTGGAAAGAAACTCAACAAAGACACAGAACTAAACAATACAATACACCAACTTGATTTATAGACATCCTGAGAGCACGTCACACAACAACAGCGCAATATACAGTCAAGTGCTTTAGCCACTATGCTACCAGAGCTCAAACAAATGACACAGACTGTCTTCAACAAAATAAAGAGGAACCAATTAACAGAGATACATAATCCTGGAGCCCTAAGCTTTCAAAGGAAGGATATGGAAGTGGACTAAACGCTAGCTAGTAGAAGACCTGCATGAAAACAGAGGAAAAGGAGACATATGGAGTTGTGGTCTGTCAGAGATCCTGATGGCATGGACAACTTGGATATTGCCAAGTGGTGTTAGGACCTAAGAATTAACCTAAAAATCAACTCTGGTAGTCAGGGCTAAACAAAGGATTGCACTGTTGGCTGGTGAGTAAAAGGGGAAGCACCAAAAAGGGAGACAGGCTGAACTGTGGACTTTTGGTTGTCCAGACAGTGTAGCCATTTTGAATATTTACAAGCCCTTCCACCATTTTGAATATTTAAAGCTACAGTGTTCTCTCAGATTCCAGGGACCTAAGAATAGGCTCCACTGGCCGTGGACCAAGGACATTCAGGACAGGAATGACTGGAAAAGTGTGATATTCCCCCTGTTACACTTAGACCCTATACCCTCTTGGTGAAGGGAGATGTGGCCATCCTTCATCCCCACCCACCTTTTGGGCCAGCAGGAATTCTATCTCAGTCTGTGTACTCTCACAGAGCCTGGGTGCCCTGTCCCACCCATATATATATATATATATATATATATATATATATATATATACACACACACACACACACATATATATATATGTGTATATATATATGTTGTGGTTGTTATTTGCCATTGAGTCAACCCTGACTCATAGCAACACCTCCTTGGGTTTCCAAGGCAGTATCACTACAGAAGTAGCTTGCTGCATATTCCTTCCAAGGAGTGGCCGGTGGATTTGAACTTCCAGCCTTCTAGTTAACAGTCAAATGCCTTAGGCACTATGTCACCAGAGCTCCCAATCCAGATACCAAAAATTTTTTTCAGGGCATGGAAAAACCAATTACTAACTTCATATGGAAGGGAAGAGACCTCGGATAAGCAGAGCACTTCTAAAGAAGAAGAACAAAATGGGAGGTGTCACACTCCCGGATCTTAAAACCTACTATACAGCCACAGTAGTCAAAATAGCATGGTATTGATTGGTGCAATGACAGACAGAAAGACCAATGGAACAGAATAAAAAGTCCAGGTATAGACCCATCCATCTATGGACAGGAGATCTTTGACAAAGGTCCAAAACCCATTAAGTGGGGAAGAGACAGCCTCTTTAACAAATGGTGCTGGTAAAACTGGATATCTACTTGCAGAAAAATGAAACAAGACCCATACCTCACCCCAAACGCAAAACCAAACTCATGTTGGATCAAAGACTTAAATGTAAAACCCAAAACTATAAAATTCAGCAAAGATAAAATAGGGGCAAATCTAAGAGCCCTAATTTATGGCATAAATAGACTATCAAACATAACCCAGAATGCGCAGGAAGTGGAAGAGAAGCTAGATGACTGGGACCTTTAAAAATTTAAAGTCTTATGCACATCAAAAGACTATGTCAAAAGGGTAAAAAGAGAACCTACAGATTGGGAGAAAATATTTGCCTACGACTGTGACAAAGGACTTTTCTCCAAAATCTTTAGAAAACTTCAACACCAAAAAGACAAACAATCCAATTCAAAAATGGGCAAAAGACTTGAACAGACACTTCACTAAAGATGATATGCTGGTGGCCAACAAACACATGAGGAATTGCTCGTGATCTTTAGTCATTAGAGAGATGCAAATCAAAACAACAATGAGATATCATCTCATCCCAGCAACAATAGCAAAGTTCAATAGAAAATAACAAATGATGGTGAGGTTGCAGAGAGATTGGAACTCTTGTGCACTGCTGGTCGGATTGTAAAGTGGTACAACCATTGTGGCAAACAGGGCAGTGTTTCCTTAAAAAATTGAAAATAGAAATACCATTTGACCCAGCAATTCCATTACTAGAAATATATACTAAAGAGGTGAGAGGCAGGACATGAACAGACATATGCACACCTATGTTCATCACAGAACAATTCACTATAGCAAAGAGATGGAAACAACCTAAATGTCCATCAATGGATGAATGGATAACCAAATTAAGGTACACTCACACAATGGAATACTATGCTACATTAAAGAACAATGAAGAATACATGAATCATCTCACAACCTGGATAAGCTGGGAGGACATTATGCTGAGTGAAATAAATAAATTGCAGAAGGACAAATACTGTATGAGCCCATTACTGTAAAAAGACAAAGAAGGGTTTGCTTAAGAAAATGAACTTACTTTGTAGGTTACCAGGGTGTGGAGGGAAGGAGAGGGATTAATTTTGGGCTAGTTGGGGGCCACACACTGACATAGATAAGGGGAGGGATGGTATAGAGAGAGTCTGTGACCACCATGATAACATTAGTAAAAGGGTGGACAACGAATTGTGCATGTAAGATATAGATGACAGAAGCTAATACCAACCAGGAGCTCTGGTAGCGTAGTGCCTAAGGCACTTAACTGCTAACCAGAAGGCTGGTGGTTCAAGCCCCCCAGCCACTCCTTGGAAGGAAGGTTGGGCAATCTACTTCCGTAGTGATACTGCCTCGGCAACCCAAGGAGGGGTCACTATGAGTCGGGTAGGACTTGACAGCACATAACAACAACAACAACATATCCACAATATTGCATTTCCATTAACACCAAACACCATGCTATAGATAAACACATAACATCTGAGAAGATCAGATGGGGGTCAATGAACAGGGTTCTACTCTAGACCAAGGATAGATTCAGCTGAGGTTGATCTTACACAGAGACTAGTGATTACCCACAATCCTTACAGAAACAACAGAAGACAGACACAGAGTCATCCCTCATAGACAGCCAGACAGTGTGGGAGAGATCCAACAGATCTACCGACTCAGGACCATAGTACTGGAGGACACCAGACTCAATTGGCACAACAAAATATATAAAAATCTTATCCCTTATCTTACATTGGTGAGTAGTGACTAGGGTCTTAAAAGCTTTCAAGCGGCCCTCTAAGATGCAGCTAATAGTCTTCTATCGTCAGAAGTGAAGAAGAGTGCAAAAGTCCAAGGGCATTTGGAAGCAATCAGCCCTAGGACATGATGGACCTCAAGACCAGAATTAGATAGTGCCCAGCTACCAATGCCAACCACCCAGGAAATGATCAAAACTGGAGATCCTGGATACAGTGTGAGGAAAACATGGAACAAAATCCAAAAACACAATAATGACCAGAATTACTGGTCAGATGGAGTCCGGTTAGAAGCCAAATACTATGGCCCTGGGATACATTTTGGGCCTGGAATAAAACTCACTCCCAGGCGCTGGCTCTCAGCCCAGTAGTAAACAAGATGTATATGCAGACCACTCAACCCAGGATGATGCACCCACATACTCTATGGAAATGCATCCCTCGGAGCAATCGACTACGAGGCACCAGAGGAGAAACATTCACACAGAGGAAATGCAGGACACACAAGAGTGCATAACTATGAGGGGCATGGGGGGAAGGGGGTTACTGGGCATGAATGGGAGGAGACTGGATTAGGGTTGAGGATGGTAAATGGGGAGTGAAACCAAATGTACACAAAATGCTCTGCTCTTCAAAAACATAAATAAATAAAAAGGCAGAAATTGTATGACCTTGAACAAAGCTGTCACTTCTCATCATCTGTTTTCCCATCTGTATCATGAGGAAAATTTCCTTGTTCACAGGGTTTTTTGAGAATCAAATAAGATAATACCTAAGTAAAAGTATCATTGATACTTTTGATGTATTGACAGCACATAACAACATTGAAACTATCATTGATATAGGAACCCTAATAGTGCAGCTGCTAAAAGAAGGTTTGTGTTGTGATTCCAACCCACCAGTGGCTCCATGAGAGAAAGATGTGGCAGCCTGCTCCCATAAAGATTACAACCTTGGAAACTTCATGGGCAGTTCTACTCTGTCCTGTACCATTACTATGAGTTAGAATCGGGTTGGGTTTTTTGGTTCATCATTGATATTACTATTCTCACTCCAACAACTGCCAGAACAGAGAATGATCATGAGCAAGAAATTCAGTAATGCTGATACCCATTGGTTACCATGTGGTTGCTCTTTAGATCTGCTGAAAAATAGTGACTGTGGAAATCATTTTAGTCCCATTCACAGATTTTAAATAACTAACTGTATGCAGGGAAGAGGATTTGGCTGTGGGGAGGAGTGGTCGCTAGTACCACGCAGCTGCTATGGCTGTGAAAATTTAACCTCAAGCAGCCTAAACATTCATTTTACAATGTACACTGCTGATTACTTAATTATGTCTAAAATATAAGTCAGACACACTACAAACCCCAGGGAGTAAATTACACAGATCTGTGAAGCAACATCTATGCATTCATTCTGGTCTCACATTTCTGAATTATCTTTTCCCCCCCAGTGAATTTGAAAAACCTCTTCTTTTTTCTGCAAAATGTATGGCTATTGAAAACAAACATTCATTTTCTCAGAATTAGAAGCTTGGTAGAGGAAAAGCCATCTTCTACCTAAAGTTGTGGACTTTTATCAACAGGTTCTTATCTTTATGTATATTTGAACTAGGAGATCTACATATGCTTGATCTCAGCATGAACCTCCGAGTGACCTGATTTTGTTACCATGGTCACCAATTAGATGAGTCTTGTTGACTGCAGAATAACAGTCAAAGGATTTCTATGAAGTTTTGGGTGGAATAACAGTCTTATTTTGTGAACACACTTTATAGATTATTTTTCCCATTTGCTTGCCTCAAGGTCTACATCCCTCTATCTGCTGAGATCTGAGTTGTTTATAAAATTAAAAGAAAGTGGTTCCAGGGACTCAATAATTAAATTTTCTTAGAAAGTTAATGGATGGGCTGAACACCCATTCCTCTCTTCTCTCTCTGGAATATAGCCATTTAGGTTTTACCTGCAACCACACTTTACTAAATAACCTCACTGGCATCCCATGGCATTACATGGAGACACGTATATAAAAATACACTATGACCCTTACCTTTGCTGTTGAATCAACTCCAATTCATGCTGACTCCATGTGTATCAGAGTAGAACTGTGCTCTATAGAGTTTTATATATATATATATAGTGTTGTTGTTGAGAATATGCAGAGCAGAACATACACCAATTCAACAATTTCTACATGTACAATTCAGTGACATTGATTATATTCTTTGAGTTGTACAACCATTCTCATCTTCTGTGTCTGAATTATTCATCCAGCATTAACATAAACTCACTGACCCCTAAGTTTCCTATCTAAAGTTTTGGGTTACTATAGTCAATTTGATGCCATATAGATAGTTCTTTAAAGAGTTCAATGTTCAAGGTTTTTACTAATTAAGCTAAATTATTGTTTGGTTTAAGAAGATTTCAGGGGAAATTTTTGGTTTAATTTTTTTAAGATTATCTCAGAGCAATACCTTTGGGAGCTCTTCCAGCTTCCATGGCTCCAGAAAGTCTAGATTCCATGTGAATTTGAAATTCTGCCCTGAAGTTTCTCTTTTAATTATGATTCTTCTATAGAACTTTTTATCAAAATGTTCAGTAATGATAACCAGGAACCATCCAGGTCTTCTAGTCTCATGGTAAAGGCAGCTGTTTCATGTAGGTGATCAGCCACACATTCCATTTCCTCCTTCTATTCCTAACTCTCTTTCTTCTCTCACTCCAGGTGAATAGACCCAATTGTTGTGCCTTAGATGGCCCTTGAAAACTGTTAAGACCCCAGGTACTACAGAATGAAGTAGGAGAAAAACAGAAGCATTAAACATGATATTAGTCCAATTAACTGGGATGCCCCATGAAACCAAGACCCCAAACCTCCAAAATAAGAAATTAAAACCCTTAAGATACTTGGTTGTACATAAACAGCCTCAGCAGATGCATTTCTTTTTTTGTAAATATATCTATGACACAACTTTTGCAATTCAACATTTTTCAGGTATACAGTTTATTGACAACAATTTACATTGAAAAGCATATTCAAAATGCTTAAGGATATTTTTGAAAGGATCAGCTAGGCAAGGTTTTCATGTAATCATTCCACGCAATGAGTGAGATCCAGTGATTCAATGGCCTCATGAAAGTTATACTTGTTGATTCATAAATGTTGACATTAACAGGTAACATACAGGTACTGACTGTTTTATGACTACATTAGTCTCCTGCGACTGCTGTAAAAAAAAAAAAAAAAAAAGATCACAATCTGGGTAGCTTAATAGACATTTATTTTCTCACAGTTCTGAAGACCAGAAGTTTGATAACAGGGTGTCAGGGGGGCCACATTCCCTGCAAGTGTTCTAGAGGAGAATCCTTCCTTGTCTCTTCCAGCATCTAATGGCTCCAGGAACTCTTCAGCTTGTGATCACATTAACACCAATTAGTCTCTATCTTTACATGGCCTTCTTCTCTATGTCTCCAGCTTGTTCTCTTCTGTCTCTTATAAGGGAGATCTAGTGGCATAATGCCTAAGGCATTTGACTGCTAACCATAAGCCTGGCAGTTCAAACCTTCCAGCCACTTTTCCAAAGGAAGATTAGGAAGTCTACTTCAGTAGTGATATTGCCTCAAAAACCCAAGGAGGGGTCACTATGAGTCAGGACTGACTCAACGGCAGTGAAAGACACCTGTTGTTGGTTTATGGACCCACCCAGATAAACTAGGATGATCTCATCTCGAGAACCTTAACTTAATTTCATCTGCAAAGACCCTTTTGCCAAATGTCCCATTCACAGGTTCCAGGGGTTATGTCATGGACATATCTTTTTGAGGGTGACCATTCAACTCACTATAATGACAATATATGCTTTTCTGGAGGTTTTATAAAATTAATCTTAGAATTTTTGTATGTGCAATATCAAGTACTTATCACCAATTTTGAAATTAATACAATTCCAATGATTATTTATAAGAATATATGCTTCCCTAAGCATTAACTTATTAATCAAAGCATAAAAGTTTGATTTTTAAATTGGTGACTCAGGTATAAGAATGCCAAGAAGTTGTACAAGAAACTAATGAAAGACCTTGTTGTTGTTGTGTTGTTATATGCTGTTGAGTCAGACCCAACTCATAGCGACCCCTCCTTGGGTTTCCGAGGTGGTATCACTACTGAAGTAGATTGCCCAACCTTCCTTCTGAGGAGTGACTGGTGGGTTTGAACTGCCAGCCTTCTGGTTAGCAGTCAAGTTCCTTAGGCACTACACTACCAGGGCTCGTATGAAAGACCTTAGAATTTATCAAAATGACTCTATCATTGGGTGCTGATGAGTTGATTCCAACTCATAGTGACCTCATGTGACAGAGTAGAAGCACCCCATAGGGTTTTCCAAGCTGTAATCTTTATGGAAGCAGATCATCAGTCCTTCTCCCATGGAGACAGTAAGTAGGTGTGGTAGTTAAAAGTATGTGTTAATTTGGCTGGGCCTGGTATTGAGTTGCTAGGAAGCTGTTTATAGTTATTCCCCATGATAAGACTGGCAATCCACTCTATGGTAGAATCTGTCAGGAGCAGCTGAATAGTGCTTTGAGGATGTGGTCTGCTTCCAGTACATAAGAAGCTTTGGGAATGGTCTGCAGCTTTTTGGCGCACTTGGACCCTGCATGTAGCCGAGTCTTCATTTAGCAGAGATGTTTCCTGCTGATCTTGGAACTGTCTCTGGACTTGAACTAGTGGCCTGCCATGTTGTTTGATAATATTGGCACTGTGCTATTTTGTTTGTCAACATTGGGTCTGTTAGCCTCAGCAGGCAGCAGCCACCTGAGTGAAAAGATGCCTCTAACTCCAGTGGGCTGGGAGCAAAAGGCAAAGCTGAAGCCCAAGGATGAGGGGCTTTTATTCAGCTCCTAGAGCTGGCACTTTGAACTGAGACTTCTAGGCTCCAAAACTGTAGGAGAATAAATCCATTTGTTCAAACCACCCATTTGTGGTATTTTCTGATAGAGCAGCACTGAGAGAAACAAAACGGTGGGTATGAACTGCCAACCTTTCAGTTAGTAGCCGAGCACTTAACCATTGTGCCACTAGGGTTCCAAAACAAACCTCTAAATGCCAAAGACATTCTGAGAACTGTGAAAAAGAAGAATTGGAAGTGAGAAAATGACTCAAATAGCACGGGATTCATCAGATACATGTACTGGGCATGAATTATCAACAGGACATAAGCAACATAGAAGATACAACAGTGCAGGCCCTGTGTGTTACCACTGTGAGCATTTCAGTGCAAGATCTCAGGAGCAAGGGCCATCGCACAACCTTTTTTACTGATAGCTATTAAGTTGACTGGAATGGCACATGTAACAAAGCTACTCATCAGTGTTACATTGTGTCATCGCACCATATCTCCAGGCACTTTGTGCAATATTGCTCTGTTCTTTTCATAGTTGCTTTTCACTACATGTGTTTTAAGCTATTTCAGTTGTAAATTATTGTGCATACCAGGAATTCTGTGGTTGAAAGTTTGTTGTTTGTTTGTTTACTTGTTTATCTCCCCCTAAAGCAACAAACTGAGACTGGCATTAAACTGGTGAAAAGACTTAAGTTTGTAATACCCACACACACAGAGAAAGAAAATTCAAAAAGTTGTAGAAACCTGCTTTTTATTCCTATTTTCTTCCACATCAGTACTTTTGTGTGTGTGTGTGTGTGTGTGTGTGTGTGTGATTTGGGTGAAACTTTAAAGAGCAAATTCACTTTCCATACAGCAGCTCATATAGACTTTGTCTCATGACATTGGCTACAATTTACCACAATGCAACAACTCCCCTCCCACTTCCTCCCCATAGTTACCTCTTCCCTGTGTCCTTCCATTCATGCACTCCTGCCCCGCCCCAAGCTGTCTCCCTGTGCATACACAGCCATTCTGTTCTCCCATGATTGTTCTCTCCAAGGAGTTTATTTACCAAATGTAAATGTTCAGCTCATATGCCTGTCTGTTGTTTGACTGGAAGCCACAAGAGTGGGTTCAATTCCAGACCTGAAGGGCATCTAGGGCCCATAGTCTCAGTGGTTCCACCAGGCTCTATCAGACCACCAAACCTGGTTCTTTTTTTTCAAAGATTTTGAGTTTTGCTCCACATGGTTCTCTCACTTTATCCAGGATCTACTACATAGATCCATCTCTCTCCAAGTGGTTGACAGTGGTAGCCAGGCATCAATTAGTTCTTCTGGTCTCATAGTCATGAAGTATGAGGAATGTATGGTGTATCAGTCACTTGGACTAATTGTTTCCATGTGTCTTTGGTTTTCTTCATTCTTCTTTGCTCTGGATGAGGAGAGACCCATCATTGCATCTAGATGGCTGCTTGCAAGCTTTTAAGATCCCAGTCGCTACTCACCAAATTAGGACGTGGAACAATGTTCTTGTGTAGAATATTATGCCATTTGCATTTGAGGTCCCCTGGGACTATGGTCCTGAGCCCACAGCTCCAACTACTCAGTCCTTCCGCATATCTGGCTGTGGCCAAGAAGTGATTACAACCTTGTCCCTTGTCGGTTCTTCTATATACCTGGGAATTCTTACTGAACACACAAATACGCTTGTAGAAATCACTTGTTGTATATCATCCTTATCCATGGTCATGGGCACCCTCCCCCTTGCATAGACATACCTAATAGTTCCGCGTGTCCACCCTTCTATCCACCTGTATATCAATGTTTGCCTTCACTGAGAACACAGCACTCTATGTGCAAAAGGATTCATCTTCATAGTCTGTACCTTTCATGCACCTCTCTATCTCTTCTTCCTCAATGCCACCATGTTGATCACTCACATTTGGTACATTGCCCTTCTCTTCACACAAATCAGTGCTTGTCTCTACTTATCTAACAGTGTTCCCTCCCCTCCCCACCCACCCTTGGTAACCAACAAAGAAAATTTCCTTCCACATATAAAGCTTTCCTTGATTTTTTTTACAATAACAGACTAATACAATATTTGTCCTTCTCTGATTGACTTATTTCACTCAGCATAATTCTTACAAGTTCATCTAGGTTTTGCAGTGTTTGCCAATTCTACGTTATTCTTTAGAGTTGTATAGTACTCCATTGTGTGTATGTACCAAAGTTTGGTTATCCATTCTTCAGTTGATGGACTCCTAGGTTTCCATCTTTTGGCTATTGTAAGTAGTGCTGCAATGAACATGGGTGTGTAAAAATCTATTCCTATCCTGATTCTCACTTATTTAGGATAGGTACCTAGTAATGGAATGACTGGGTCAAATGGTATTTCTAATTCCAACTTTTTAAGGAATTGCCATATTGCTTTCCACAGTGGTTGTATCTTTTGATAGTCCCACCAGCAGTGTATGAGAATCTCAAACTCTCCACATCCTCATCAGCATTTGTTATTTTGTGTCTTGTTGAATTTTGCTACTAGTGCTGGGGCAAGATGGTATCTCATTGTTGTTTTGATTTACATCTCTCTAATAGCTCATGATCATGAACATTTCTGCATATGTTTGTTGGCCTCCTGAATATCCTCTTTGGTGAAGTGTCTATTAATGCCTTCTACCCATTTTTTAATTGAATTATTTGCCTTTTTGTTGCCGAGGTGTTGGAGTTTTCTATAAATTCTAAAGATAAGTCTCTTGTCAGATATGTCATTACCAAATATTTTTTCCCAATCTGTAGGTTCTCTTTCGACTCTTTTGGAGAAGTCTTTGGAAGCACATAAAAATTTAATTTTTAGAAGGTCCCATTCATCTAGTTTCTCTTCTGCTGTTTGTGCATTTTGGATTATGCTTGATAGTCTATTTATGCCATATACTAGGGCCCCTAAATTTGCCCCTAGTTTTTCCTTGAGGAACATTATAGTTTTAGTTTTCACATTTAAGTCTTTGATCCATCTGGAGTTAGTTTTTGTGTATGGTGTAAGGTACAGATCTTGTTTCATTTTCCTGCAAATAGATATCCAGTTTTGCCAGCACCACTTCATAAACAGAAAATTTCTTCCCTACTTAGTGGATTTGGCCCTTTGTCAAAGATCAGCTGACTATAGGTTGATGGATCTATTTCTGGGTTCTCAATTCTATTCCATTGGTTTATGTGTCTGTCATTGTACTAATACTAGGCAGTTTTGACTACTGTAGCTGTATACTAGATTTTGAGATCCGGGAGTGTGAGACATTCTACTTTGTTTTTCTCCTTCAATAGTGCTTTGCTTATCCAAGGTCTCTTTCCTTTCAATATAAAGTTAGTGATTCGTTTTTCCACATCCTTAAAAAATATTGATGGGATCTGGATTGGGATTGCTTTGAATGTATAGATTGTTTTGGGTAGAATTGACATTTCACAATGATCAGTCTTCCTATCCACAGAATGGGGTATTCTTCCATTTATGTAGATCTCTTATGGTTTCCTGAAGTAGTCTTTTATAGATTTCTTTGTACAGGTCTTTTGTGTCCCTGGTCAGATTTATCCCCAAGTATTTTATTTTTTTGGTAGCTATTGTAAATGGTTAGAAGGAAGGTTGGGCAATCTATTTCCATAGTGATACTACCTCAGAAACCCAAGGAAGGGTCTCTATGATTCAGAACCAACTCCACGGCAGTGAGTTTGGTTTTTTGGTATTGTAAATGTTATTGATTTCATGATTTCTTTTTCAGCAACCTTTTTCCTGGTATAGAGAAATCCAACCTCTTTTTTTTTCCTTTTTCTTTTTTTTAAGAGTTAAGATAGTAAAATGGTGGTGAGCTAAGTTTGTGTGTGTGTGTGTGTGTGTGTGTATGATTTGGGTGAAAATTTACAGAGCAAATTCACTTTCCATACAGCAGGTCACATACACTTTGTCTCATGACATTGAGCACAATTCACCACAATACAACAGCTTCCTTTCCACTTCCTCTCAACAGTCACCTCTTCCCTGTGTCCATCCCTCCATGAATCCCTGCTCCCTGAGCTGTATCCCTTTGTATAAACAACCCTTCTTTCTCCTATGATTGTTCTCTCCAAGGAGTGTATTTACCTCAGGTAAATGTTCAACTCATATGCCTGTCTTGTGCTTGGCTGGAAGCCACAGGTGTGGGTTCAATTCCAGACCTGAAGGGCTGCTAGGGGCCGTAGTCTCAGTGATTCCACCAGGCTCTATCAGACCAGCAAACCTGGTCCCCTCTTTTTTTTCCAAATGATTTTGAGTTTTGTTCCACATTGTTCTCCCTCTCTATCCAGAATCTCCCACATAGATCCCCCTCCAACTGGTTGACATTGGTAGCTGGGCACCATCTAGTTCTTCTGGTCTCATAGTCATATAGGCTGCAGTTTGCATGTTGTACCAGTCACTAGGACTAATTGTGTCCATGAATCTTTGGTTTTCTTCATTCTTCTTTGTTCTGGAAGAGAAGAGACCCATTGCTGAATCTAGATGGCTGCTTGCAAGCTTTTAAGATCCCAGTTGCTACATGCCAAAGTAGGAGGTGGAACAACGTTTTGTGTAGTATGTTATGCCAATTGAGCTTGATGTGCCCTGTGTCTATGGTCCCAAGCCCACAGGTTCAACTACTCAGTCCCTCTGGGTAGCTGGCTGTGACCAAGAAGTGACTACAAACTTGTCCTTGTCAGCTCTACTATACACCTGAGAATTCTGATAATACAAATACACTTATAGGACCATTGTCTGCCAACCCTATACCTAATCTTAGGTACACTCCCCACTTCATTGTTGTTGTTGTTGTTGTTGCTATTGTTATGCACCATTGAGTCAGACCCAACTCATAGTGACCCCTCCTTGGGTTTCCAAGGCAGTATCACCACGGAAGTAGATTGCCCCATCTTCCTTCCAAGGAGTGGCTGGTGGGCTTGAAACGCCAGCCTTCTGGTTAGCAGTCAAGTGCCTTAGACACGCCTAATAGTTCAGTCTGTCCACCCATCTATCCACCCATATACCCATGTTTGCCTTCACTGACAACGCAATTGATCAACCCAATAAAGGGTTTACTCTTGTTGTATGTACCTCCCATGTACCTCTGTACGTCTTCCTCTGCCTCAATGCCAACATGTTGATCACTCACATTTGGTACATTGCCCTTCTCTTCACCCAAATCAATACTTATCTCTACCTATCTAACACTGTTCCCTCCTCTCCCCTCCCACCCCTGGAAACCAACAAAGAAAATTTCCTTCCACATACAAAGTTTTCCTTGATTTTTTACAATAACAGACTAATACAATATTTGTCCTTCTCTGATTGACTTATTTCACTCAGCATAATGTCCTCCAAGTTCATCCATGTTATGTAGTGTTTTGCAGATTCTAGGTTATTCTTTAGCATTGCATAGTATTCCATTGTGTGTATGTACCTAAGTTTGATTATCCATTCCTCAGTTGATGAACGCCTAGGTTTTTTCCATCTTTTGGCTATTGTAAGTAGTGCTGCAATGAACATGGGTGTGCATATGTCTATTCTTGTCATGGCTCTCATGTCTTTAGGATATATACCTAGTAATGGAATGGCTGGGTCAAATGATATTTCTAATTCCAATTTTTTAAGGAATCGCTATACTGCTTTCCACAATGGTTGTACCATTTTACAGTCCCACTAGCAATGTATGAAAGTCCCAATCTCTCCACATCCTCACCAGCATCTGTTGTTTTCTGTCTTGTTGAACTTTGCTACTAGTGCTGGAGCAAGATGGTATCTCATTGTTGTTTTGATTTGCATCTCTCTAATGGCTATGATCATGAACATTTCTTCATATGTTTGTTGGTCACCTGAATATCCTCCTTGGTGAAGTGTCTATTCATGTCTTCTGCTCATTTTAATTAGATTATTTGTCTATTTGTTATTGAGGTATTGGAGTTTCCTATAAATTCTAGAGATAAGTCCCTTGTCACATATGTCATTGCCAGATTTTTTCTCTCAATCTGTAGGTTCTCTTTCGACTCTTTTGGAGAAGTCTTTGGAAGCACATAAAAATTTAATTTTTAGAAGGTCCCATTCATCTAGTTTCTCTTCTGCTGTTTGTGCATTTTGGGTTATACTTGATAGTCTATTTATGCCATATATTAGGGCCCCTAAATTTGCCCTTAGTTTTTCCTTGATGAACTTTATAGTTTTAGGTTTCATATTTAAGTCTTTGATCCATCTGGAAGTAGTTTTTGTGTATGTGTGAGGTACAGATCTTGTTTCATATTGCTGCAAATGGATATCCAGTTTTGCCAGCACCACTTAAACAAACATTCTCTTCCCCATTTAATGGATTTTGGCCCTTTGTCAAAGATCAGCTGACCATAGGTTGTTGGATCTATTCTGGGTTCTCAATTCTATTTCATTGGTCTATGTGTCTGTCATTTTACCAATACCAGGTAGTTTTGACTACTGTGGCTGCATAGTAGGCTTTGAGATTTGGAAGTTTGAGACCTCCTACTTTGTTCTTCTCCTTCAATACTGCTTTGTTTATACAAGGTCTCTTTCCTTTCCATATATAGTTAGTGATTGGTTTTACCATATCCTTAAAAAGTGTTGATGGGATCTGGATTAGGATTGCATTGAATGTATAGATTGCTTTGGGTAAAATTGACATTTCACAATGTTCAATCTTCCTATCCATGAGCATAGGATCTTCTTCCATTTATGTACATCTATATGGAAGGTTGGGCAATCCTACTTCCGTAGTGATACTGCCTCGGAAACCCAAGGAGGGGTCGCTATGAGTTGGGGCCGACTCGATGGCACAT
>NW_006921600.1:9244373-9247849 GCF_000298275.1 Orycteropus afer afer
ATAGTTTGACTTCTTCTTTTCCTATTTGTATGCCTTTCATTTCCCTTTCTTGCCTCATGGCCCTGGCTAGGACTTCCAGTACAATGTTGAATAGAAGTAGTGATAGCGGGCATTCTTATCCAGTTGCTGTTCTCAAGAGGAATGGTTTCAGCCTCTCTCCATTGAGAATAATGTTGACTGTAGGTTTTGTATAGATGTTCTTTATTATGTTGAGGAATGTCCCTTCTATTCCTATTTTGCTGAGAGTTTTGATCAGAAATAGGTGTTGGATGTTATCAAATGTCTTTTTTGTATCAATTGATACGATTATGTGGTTCTTTTCCTTTGTTTTATTTATGTGGTGGATGACATTGATTGTTTTTCTAATGTTGAACCATCCTTGCATGCTGATATGAATGCCACTTGGTCATAATGAATGATTTTCTTGATATGTTGTTGGAGTCTATTCGCTAGGATTTTGTTGAAGATTTTTGCATCTATATTCATGAAGGATATCGATTTATAGTTTTCCTTTTGAGTGATGTCTTTGCCTGGTTGTTGTTATGCTTGCTTCATAAAATGAATTTGGGAGCATTCCATCCATTTCTATGTTTTGGAATAGTTTGAGTAGAATTGGTGTCAGTTCTTCTCTGAATGTTTCATAGAATTCTCCAGTGAAACTGTCTGGGCCAGGAGTTTTTTAGTTGATAATTTTTTGATGACCTATTCAATTTCTTCTTTTATTATGGATCTGTTCAACTTTTCCAGCTCAGTCTGTGTTAGTTTAGATCAGTGGTGTGTTTCTAGAAATCTGCCCATTTCTTCCAGATTTTTAATTTGTTGGAGTACAGTTCTTCAGAGTATCCTGGTATTATCCTTTTTATTTCAATTGGTTCTGTTGTGACATCACCCATTTCCTTTCTTAGTATTTGTATTCTCTCCCTCTTTTCCTTTCTTAAATTTGCCAGTGGTTTGTCCAATTTATTAATTTTTTCAAAAAACCAACTTCTAGTCTTGTTGATTTTTCTATTGTCTTTCTATTTTCTGTTTCATTGATTTCTGCTTGAATCTTTATTATATCCTTTCTTCTGGTGACTGTAGCCTTTTTTTGCAGCTCTTTTTTTAATTGTTTGAGATGTTGGGTTAAGGTGTTGATTCTGGCTCTTTCTTCTTTTTTGATGTGTGCATTTATTAGTATGATTTGGCCTCTGATAACTACTTTTGCTGCTTCCCAAAGATTTTGATATATTGTGTTTTCATTCTCATTTGATTCTAGCAAGTTTTTAGTTTCATATTTTATTTCTTCTCTTACCCATTCATTTTTGTGTAGGGTGTTGTTCAGTTTCCATATGTTTGCTGTTTTTCTCTTGATGTTCCTATTGTTGATTTCTAATTTGATAGTATTGTGATCTGAGAAGATGCTTTGCAGTATTTCAATGTTCTTAAATTTATTAAGGTATGCTTTGTGGTCTAACATATGATCTATTGTGGTGAATGTTCCATGTGCCCTGGAAAAGAATCTATATTGTGCTGTTGTTGGGTGAATTGCTCTGTTGATGTCTATAAGGTCAAGTTGGCTGATTGTATTATTTAGCTCTTCTGTGTTTTTGTTGAGTTTCTTTCCAGTTGCCTATCTTTCATTGAAAGTGGTGTAATAGAGTCCCCTACTATGACTAGAGTCATCTATTTTCTTCTTCAACTCTTTTAAAGTCTGATTTATGTATTTTGGGGCACCTCATTGTTTCTATAGATATTTATTATGGTTATATTTTCTTGTTCAATTGATCTTTTAATCTCTATATAATGTCCTTCCTTGTTTCTTGTGGTTTTTGTGTTAAAGTCAATTTGATCAGTAATTAATAATACCACTTTTGCTCTTTTTTGGTTGCCATTTGCTTGATACATCTTTTCCAAATTTGGATCTTTAGTCTATTTCTGCCTTTGTCTTTAAGGTGTGTCTCTTGTAGATAGCATATTGATGGGTTATGCTTTCTTATCTAGTCTGCAACTCTTAGTCTCTTGAGTGGTGCATTTAATTCATTGACATTCAGTGTAATTATCGACAAGTATGAATTGGTTGTTGTCATTTTATTATGTGTTTTTTTCATTATGTCCCTGGTTTCTTTATCCATATAATTTTCTGTGCTGAGCTCATTTTATTTATTAAATGCGTTATCATTTCCTTTGTTGCTCTTGTTTTAGTATTTGCTAAGTATTTGTGCTTGTCCTCTTTTTTATTGTGATGTGTAGGTTTATCATTTTTCTTTGAGGTTACCCTGTGATTTATCATTTTCTTCCTGAGTTTAGAATAGCCCATTTATTCTTGCAACTCTCTCGACATCCTCATCATTTAGAAGTTCTGTAACTACACTATTTTACCCTTCTTTTTAGTTTGTAGTTGTCTTCATTTGCCAATTGATATCTCTGGTTCCCTATTTAAATCTTTTAAGCTTATTTTACTTTGGATTCTTCCATAACTGGGTTCATTGCTGGGTTATGTCATTTTGTGTATTAATGATTGGTTGTTGCTTTGCTGTTATTGGTTGTCTGTTCAAAGAACTCCCTTTAGCATTTCTTGTAAAGTTGGTGTGGTTTTAACAAATTCCCTTAATTTCTGCTTATCTGGAAATGTCCTAATTTCACCATCATATTTGAGGGACAATTTTGCTGAGTATATATTTCTTGGTTGGAAATTTTTCTTTTTCAGGGTTTTATATGTACCATCCTATTGCTTTATCACTTGCATGGTTTCTGCTGAAAAATCAGAGCTTAGTCTTATTGGTTGTCCTTTGTAACTTTTTGTTTTTCCCATGCTGCTTTCAGTATTCTTTCTTTATTTTTGGTTTGATGAGCTTGATGATGATATGTCTTGGTGATTTTCTTTTGGGTTCTCTCCTGTTTGGGGTTCATTGGACTTCCTGAATGGATATATTCTCATCTTTCATCCTATCAGGTATATTTTCTTCCAATAAATTCTGGACAATTTTGTCAGTGATTTTCTTTTTCTCTTCCTGTTCTGGAATTCCAATTACATGTAGGTTTTGATGGTAGGATTTTATGGTATTCCCCATGAACCTTAGGCTTTCCCCATTTTGTTTTGATCTTTTCTCCATTTGATCCCTTTGCAAAGAGCTATTCAGATATTTGTCTTCAATCTCATTAATTCTCTCTTTCATTCATTCAATTCTTCCCCCTTTGTCCTTTCAATGTGTTATCATTTCTGAAAATATAGTATTAATCTTCTGGATTAAGAGTGAGGAGTCAGCCACAGGGATACAGGTAAGGAGAGGTTGGAGAGTTTTCCAACAGCTAAGGGAGACAAACTTTTCTGACAGTTTGTCCTACTGTGGTGACATGTTCCTGTGAGTCTTGAGGCTGTGCCACTGGTGTTTCAAACCCAGTGGGGTGCACACGGTGCACAGATATCATCCTGGATTGCAGACTAGGAAGAAGGAAGAGGCCATCCACTTCTCAAAGAATTGGCCAGGGAAAACCTT
>NW_006921600.1:9249132-9255779 GCF_000298275.1 Orycteropus afer afer
GAAGACAAGCCAATTATTATCATGAAATGTGCAAAAACCTGGAATTAGAAAACCAGAAGGGAAGACATTGCTCAGCATTTCTCAAGCTGAAAGAAGTGAGGAAAAAATTTAAGCCTCGAGTTGCAATATTGAAAGATTCTATGGGCAAAATATTGAATGATGCAGGAAACATCAAGAGAAGATGGAAGGAATACACAGTCACTGTACCAAAAAGAACTAGTCGATCTCATCCATTTCAGGAGGTGGCATATGATCTAGAACCAATGGTATTGAAGAGGAGGTTGAAACTGCAATGAAGGAATTGGCAAAGAACAAGGCTCTAGGAATTGATGGAATACCCACTGAGATATTTCAACAAACGGATGCCACACTGGAGGCACTCACTTGGTTATGCCAAGAGATTTGGAAGACAGCTACCTGACCAACCGACTGGAAGAGATCCATATTTGTCCTCATTCCAAAAAAAGGTGATCCTACAGAATGTGGAAATTATAGAACAATATCATTAATATTGCATGCAAGTAAGATCTTACTGAAGATAATTCAAAAACGATTTAGCAGTATATTGACAGAGAACTTCCAGAGGTGCAAGCTGGATTCAGAAGAGGATGTGGAACAAGGGATATCATAGCTGTTTCAGATGGATGTTGGCTCAAGGCAAAGAATATGAGAAAGATGTTTACTTGTGTTTTATTGACTGCACAAAGGCATTTGATTGTGTGGATCATGACAAATTGTGGATAACATTGAGAAGAACGGGAATTCCCGAACACTTGATTGTACTCATGAGGAACCTGTACATTGACCAGGAGGCTGTTGCTCAAATGGAACAAGGAGACACCACATGGTTTAAAATCAAGAAGGGAGTGTGTCAGGGTTGTGTACTTTCCCCATACTTATTCAATCTATATGCTGATCAAATAATCCAAGAAGCTGGGCTATATGAAGAAAAACGTGGCCTCAGGATTGGAGGAAGAATCATTAAGAATCTGAGATACGCTGACGATACAACTTTGCTTGCTGAAGTGAGGATGACTTGAGGTACTTACTGATGAAGACTGAAGAGTACAGTCTGCAGTATGGATTACGTCTCAATACAAAGAAAACAAAGATCCTCACAACTGGACCAATGAGCAGTATCATGATAAATGGAGAAAAGATTGAGGTTGTCAAAGACTTCTCATTGCTTGGTTCTACAATCAATGTCAATGGAAGCAGCAATCAGTACATTAGATGATGTGTAGCACTGGGCAGGTCAGCCACGAAAGAACTCTTTCAAATGCTGAGGAGCAAGGATGTCTCCTTGAGGACTAAGGTGCACCTGACACAAGTCATGATATTTCCAATTGCCTCATATGCATGTGAGAGCTGGACAATGAATAAGGAAGACTGAAGAAGAGTTGATCCTTTTGAGTTGTGGTGCTGGCCAAGAATGCTGAAAGTACCATGGACTGCTAAAAGAACTAACAGATCTGTCCTGGAAGAAGTGCAGCTGAAGTGCTCCTTAGAAGCGAGAATGGCCAGACTTCATCTCACCTACTTTGGTCATGTTGTCAGAATTGGACCATTCCCTGGAGAAGGATTTTTGCTTGGTAAAATGGAGGGTGGACCAAAGAGGGGAAGACCTTCAACAAAATACATTGACACTGTGGCTGCGAAAATGGGCTCAAGTATAGCAGGGATCATGGAGCTGGTGCAGGATTGGGCAGTGTTTCGTTCTGCTGTGCATGGGTATGCTACAAGTTGGAAACAACTCAATAGCACTTAACAACAACAACAACTTCTGGATTTCTATCTGTATATTTTGTATCTTTTCTAAATTTTTATTTATTTTATCATTTTGTTCTTGTATTTTCTTCCAAAATTGTTCTAGGGTTTTATCTATGTTTTCCTTAATTTTGTCAGTGTTTTCCTTGATCTGTCTCTCAATCCTCTGAAGATACCTAAATATAATTCTTTTGAATTCCTTATCAAGGAATTCCAATGCTGCTTCTTCCTAAGGGATGTGTTGGGTCTATATCCTCTTCCTTTGTTTCTACCACTTTATCTTTCTTCCTTGTGTGGATTGTGATAGTCTGTTGTCTCTGAGACATTGTGATGCTGTTGTATTTAGATCCCTGTTAACTGTGAAGAGCAGCTAAGGGTGAGTTATGCTCCTCTTGGTGGTCATTTATCATTGGTCAGTCAGTGTAGAAGGAAGTGGTGGCTCTCATTCAGTGGAGCTGCAGGAGGTGTGGGTGTAGTTGTGTCACATGTGCACTATTGATGTCTCCCACTCAGTTAGACAAAACCTACAATTGGAAAACCATGAGAAATAAAAGAAAGTGGACAAAAAAACACATTGCATAAACACAGAAGAACTATCACCAGAAAAAAGAAAAGAAAATTTTAAAACCCTACAATATCTTGGGAGAGGACAGTAAGAGAAAAAAGATAGAGTAGGATAATAATCAAGAAAAAAAAAAAGGAAAAATGTAAAATGAACAAGGAATGGGGTTAATCACAAGAAAGAAAAAAATGGGAACCAGGAACAAGGAAAAGAGAAAAAGCCAAAAACTAGAACCTGGGAAGGGAAGAAAAAATAATAAGAAGAAAAAGGACAAATATATATATATATATATATGAAGAAGATTTTCATAACAGACAAAAACTGAAAAAAAAGAACAAAAATCTGGGCAGGGCGGGCCAAGGCACACAGACTCTATCCAAGAACACAGACTCTATCCAAGCACACAGACTGGAATGGAATTCCTGCCAGCCCAGAAGGTGGGTGGGAGTGAGGGATGGCCACACCTCTGTTCATCAAAAGGATGTGGGGTCTAAGAGTAACAAGGGGGATATCACACCTTTCCAGCCATTTGTGTCTTGAATGTCCTTATGTTTTCTGGCAAGTAGAGCCTATTCTTAAGTCCTTGGAATCTGGGAAAATGCTGCTACTTTAAATATCAAAAATTGTCAAACCACTTGTAAACATTCAAGATGGCTGCACCCATCAGATAGCCAGAAGTCCGCAGCTCAGCCTGCCTTCCTCTTCACTGCTTCCTCTTCTATTCACCAGCCAGCAGAGCAGTCCTCCATGCAGCCACTGGGTGGCAGGGCCAATTTTTAGGTTAATTCTTAGGTCCTAACACCATATGGCAGTATCGAAACTGTCTGTGCAGTCAGGATCACGGATAGACTGCAGTTCCATATGTCTCCTTTTTTGGTGTTTTCAAGTAGGTTCTTCTACTAGTTGCAGTTTAGTCCACTTCTATATCCTTTCATTCAAGGCTCAGGGCTCCAGGATTATTTTCTGTATCTGTGTTAATTGGTTCCCCTTTTCTTTGTTGAAGAGGGTTTGTGCAGTCTGTCTGCCTCTTCTGCCATCTTAATGGAACCCCCACCTCAATATGTCTTAAGGGAAAGTATGACCTTTTTTCTTCTTCAGCTATCCTGCCACAACATCTATTGACTTGACAACCTTGGGTACTATATTGTTATTGATACTGTAACAAATTATCAGAAACTTGGTGGTTTAAAACAATGTTTTCAGATGTCCAAAATGGAAATGGGTCTCACTGGGTGTCATCATCATCAAGGTATCAGCAGAGCTGTGCTTCTTTCTTAAGGCTCTATAGGAGAATTTGTTTCCTTGCTCTTTCCAGCTTCTAGAGGCCATTCACATTCCTTGGTTGTGGGCCTCCTCCTCTATCTTCAAAGTGAGCAATAGTAGAGAGTTCTTATCACCCCCCACTACTCAGACCTCCTCTTTTGTCAGCTTCTTCCATATTTAAAGACCCTTGTGATTACCTTGGGCCCACCCAGACAATCCAGAATAATTTCCCCATCTCAAGGTTCTTAACTTAATTACATCTGCAAAGTTCCCTTCATCATGAAAAGTAACATATTTACAGATTCCAGGGATTAGAATATGGACATCTTTGGGGGGCCATTATTCTTCCTACCACAGGTACAAAATGGATCAAAGAATTAAGGTGAGCTAATCCCTTGCAGCCCATACATAGGCCTCCAAGTTCAAGGTCTTGAATTAATTATTTATGTTCCTGGAAATAGCTGGTAAGGGAGAGGAGTGGGGATTAGTTTTTGTTGTTGTTAGGAGCAGTCGAGTCAGCTGTGACTCATAGCAAACCTATGAATAACAGAATGAAACCCTGCACAATCCTTCTCTATCCTCACAATCCTTGCTATGCTTGAACCCATTATTGCAATCACTGTGTCAATCCATCTCATTGAGTGTCTTCCTCTTTTTTTCTGCCCCTGTACTTTACCAATGTATTAGGGAAAAAGAGACTCCAAATTCAAACAGGTTTAATAGAGACACTTTCATTTAGCTTTGGACAGAACAAAGACAATCATCCTAGATGAAGGAAACCATAAGCATGAGAAAGTTGAGTGGAGTCTGCCAAGTCATGGCCATGTATGATTATATATGATTTAAAATCATCACAAAATCCTGATTAGTGAAAGGTAGCTTTGTCACTGTTATAGGTGAGACTACAGAAGCAAGGTAAAGACTATGATTGGGATTTGAAGATAGGAAAGGGTAACAGGATTGGTGCTGGGCCTTAACTACCTGGCTAGGTGGTAGTTGGGATAGGCTGTGGCTCATGATGCATGCAGCCTGAGTGTTAGCCACAAAGCCCTGGCTATTAGACAATACCAAGACCTCAACCTTAATTTAAACTATAAAAGGACACTCTCAGGCAAGTTCCCTAGTTCTTTGTGAGAGTATAATCTACTTTCAAATATATTCATCAGAAGGAAGGCTGGACAATCTACTTCCATAGTGATATGGTCTGGGGAACCCCAAGAAGGGGTCACTATGAGTCATATCCGACTCGATGGCAGTGGATTTGGTTTTTGGTTTGGAAGGCAAACTGCCACTCCCTAGGTTTGTCCTGGAGCTTGTCTGTGCATAGCCACAATGATGGTTTAATGTTCAGAGAGAACCCAAATGGCATCTGAAAACTTATGTCAAGCCTCAAAATGGAGGTAAGGCTCCCACTGTAGAGCACAGCCCTCCACAACTCCAAGTGCTTTAGAATTTAAGCTCTCATACACCAAGCATGATATCCTTCTCCAGGGACTGGTACCTTCTGACAACATGACAAAAGTGTTGTTGTTGTTGTTGTTATGTGCCATCGAGTCAACTCTGACTCATAGTGACCCCTCCTTGGGTTTCTGAGGTAGTATCTCTACAGAAGTAGATTGCCAAAACCTTCCTTCCAAGGAGTGGCTGGTGAGTTTGAAACGCCAACCTTCTGGTTAACAGTCAAGTGCCTCAGGCACTACACCACCAGAGCTCCCGTGACAAAAGTAGATGAGATGAGGTCTAGCCATTCTCACTTCTAAGGAGCATTCTGGCTGCACCTCTTCCAGGATATATTTGTTCATTCTTCTGACAGTCCATGGTATTTTCAGTGTTCTTTGCCAACACAATTCAAATGCATCAATTCTTTTTTGGTCTTCCTTTTTATTGCCTACCTTTCACATGAGTGAGAGGATTAGAGAGAGGTGGCTAATGATCAGATCTTCAGGCAGCTGAGTTTCTATAGTTTACAAGTACAAAACACTTCTTTTCAAAGGATTGCCCTAAAAATTCCATTCTATGAGAGAAGAAGTACAGGCATGCCTCATTACAAGCAAACCTTGTTTAAGAAAGTCTTTCTACACCTGCATAGATCATTTGCCAAAGCCATGAATCATGAATCAGAGCTCTGAAGTCAACCCTCATCCTGCTGGAACTCCCAGCAGTTTGCATCACTTAAATGTCTACTAATGGGCTAAAGCAGTGCTAATGGGCTAATAAACTGGTCATTAACAGCTTCTTAAGTAGCAGGCTGGGGGAGCTGAGCAAAAGAGTTATAGCCATTGAGAGTGAGCTGAGTTGACTCAGTTTATAAAAGACTCTAAATTGGGGCAAGAATTTTTTTTCTGTAAAGGTGGGCTTGTTTGGCTTCTCATGTGGTGGCAGTGATTGCTCTCATTACCAAAGGATTTCTCTCTTTATAAAGATGCTCATGGTCAAATTTCCTGCCAAGTTCTTCCTTTGGGCATTTAAATGTTGGACTACAGACCGTGAATTACTACTTCCACAGAGATTACAGAAGTGGGAAATTTTTAAATGAAGACTCAAGACATACTCTATAAAATTCAAACAGAAATGAAAATAGAACCTCATTACAATTGGAACACGTATATCCCAAGCATAAGCAGGTAACCATGCAGGTGAAGTCATGTCCCTAGAGAGGACAAATGCTTAATGTGCTCTGCTGTTACAGAAAAGTTGGAAGTTTAAGTCTACCCAGAGTTACCTCAGAAGAAAGGCCTGGTGGTCTACTGAGAAATCAGCCATGAAGTCTACACAGATGCACATGAGGTAGCCATGAGCCATAGTCATCTCAAAGGTAACTGGTTTTTATTGTTAATCAAGCTCATCTGCTCATTTACTCATTGCTAAAGATTTACTGGGCACATAGTGGAAGTTGTTCTAGGTACAGCAGTACATTTGTTCTTTTTTTTTTAAATTGAGATTTGGGTGAAGATTTACAGAGCAAATTCACTCTCCATACAGCAGTTTACATATACTTTGTCTCATGTCATTGACCACAGTTTACCACAATGCAACAGCTCCCCTCCCACTTCCT
>NW_006921600.1:9259092-9271058 GCF_000298275.1 Orycteropus afer afer
TGGGCCCAAAAGGTAAGTGGGAGTGAGGATGGCCACACCTCCGTTCACCAAGCAGGTGTAGGGTGTAGTAACAAGAAGAATGTCGTACCTTTTCAGTCTTGCAGGCCCCAAGTGTCCTTGGGGTTGCTGGAAAGCAGAACATGTTCTTAAGCCCCAGAAATCTGTGAGAGCACATGCCTTTATGGAGCTAACATTCTGTAAGAGGTGAGACTAAGAATAAACAATAAACAAGTAAATTACATAATATTTGAGAAATTGGCAGGTGTGTGAAAATAAGAGAGTAAGAAAGGGAATCTGTAGTGGTAGAGGTTCAGGAGTGAAGGGAGACCACCTTGAGAAGGTGACATTTGAATAAAGGCTGGAAATAGGTGACAGTGTGAGCAATGAGGAAGTCCAGGTGTGGGGAACAGCTAGTACAATGGTCTTGAGGCAGGAGGGTGTCTAGCTTATTTGAGGAAAAGGAAGAAGGCCCCAAGGAGCTCTGGTGGTACAATGGTTAATCACTAAGTGAGCTGCTAACCAAAAAGCTGTTTGATCCCACCCACAACCTCCATGGGAGAAAGACCTGCTAATCTCTCCTGTAAAGAATACAGCCAAGGAAACCCTATGAAGCTCAATTCTGCTCTGTAACCCATGGGGCAGCCATGAGTTGGAATCAAATAGATGTCAATGGGCACAGGCCACTGTAAGGACTTTGGCCTTTCTTTTAACAGGAGTGGAGAGTTTGTAGGAAGGCTCAGAACAGAGCAGTGAAGTAATATGGTCCCTATCAAAAGTCTCCTCCAGTTGTTTCTGGGGAACCTCAATGTAATTCTTCATGTATTTCAGTCGATAACAACTAGTGTTCCCCATAGTAGCCTCCTCCTCACACTGCCTCTCTCCGCCTCTACCCTTTGCAAAAATACCAATGTTTGACCATACTGCTTCACCTTAGACTACCCAACCCAACCTCCAGCATGCCAGAGCTAGATTTGTCTTAAACGATATTATCGCATAGCTCCATTTTCCATGAGTATATTATTCCTTAAAGCCTAGCTACATGACTTTAAAATCTGGCTTCTTTATTAGCTTCTCCTTTGGATCTATCCTATCTTGGAAACACCTCTGATGATAGGAAATACATCCTTTATTGTGCTTTTCTCCAATCCTGCACACCTAGTGTTCTGGTTACTTAGTGCTGCTCTGACAAGAATATACCACAAATGGGATGGCTTGAACAAATTGGAGTTTGTTCTCTTACAGTTTGGGAAGCTAGAAGTCCAAGTTCAAAGTGCCAGGCTCTAGGGGTTGAGTGAAAGCCCTTCAACCTTGGGTTGCAACTCTGTCTCCTGCTCCCAGCCCACTGAAGTTGGAGGCTTTTCTTCACTCAGCTTCCGGCTGCTGAGGCTGACAAACTCAAGTTTGACAAGTAAAAAGACACAGTCCCCATGTTACCAACCCACACAGTAGCGCATTACTTCAAGTCCATTGTAAGTCCCAATGTTGGCAGAGCATGGCAGACTGGTGAACAATGACATGGCTACATGTAGGGCCCAAGCGTGCCATAAGCTAGAGACCATTCCCCAAGCTTCTACTTACATACAGGAAGCAGACCACATTCCCTAAGGCAGCTACTCAGCAGCTCACAGTAGATTCCACCATGGAGTTGATTACCAGTCTCATCATGGGGACTACATCCAGCTGCCCAGCCACTATACCAGGCCTAACCAAACTGACACACAAACTGCTACCACACCTAGTCTTTCACACAGTAAGAACTCAATCAGTTTTGCTAAATTATTAGTTGCCATCAGATCAATTCTGAGCCATGGCAACACCCTGTGTGTCAGAATAGAACTGCTCCATAGGGTTTTCAGTGGCTGCTTTGTCAGAAGTAGATCATCAGGCATTTCTTTTGCAGTGGCTCTGGATGGATTTGAACTGTTTGCATCACCCAAGGGTTGTAAGCTGTGTTCCAAAATAATGACTATAAAGTCAGCCATAGCTCAAGAGAAATTTAATAAGAGGATAGTAATCTTGCAAGGTGGAGACACACAGGGCCAGAGGCAATGCCATGTGTCTCCCTGAGCCTTATAGGCAAAGTGTTTTTATAATAGTTTTTAATAGTTTACCCATGGGGTAAAAGATTTCAAAAGACCTTATGCACACAGGATACTCACAATACTGACCCTTTTGTGAAAGTCAGGAAGTAGAAAAAGGCTGTGATAAATTCCTAATGATAAGCCTCAACTTCCTTCAGGCTAGGTGCATGTGCAATCTTTTTCTAAGATGGAGTCAGTTTGTTTGAACATGGATGTCACCACTTCTTCTGCACAAGTGTATTCTGCTGTTTGCTCTTGGTTTGCATCTGGTTTCATCTTTAGATCAGCCATATTAGTTCATCAGGCAGTAAAGGAGGGCAGGGGTGTGCAGGCTCCAAAACTGGTTAATACTGACCAAATTATGGCGACTCCATGTGTTTCAGGGTGGAACTATGAGCCATAGGATTCTCGTGACTGTGACGTTTCAGAAGCAGACCACCAGGCTTTTCTTCCAAGGGAGCTGTAGGTGGATTTTAATCACCAACCTTTTAGATAGTAGCCAAAGGTTAAACTATTTGCACCACCCGGAGGCTCCTATTGCTGAATTGTTGTTGTCAGTTGCCCTTAAGTTGATTGGGACTCATTGTTAAATTGTTACTTCCTTATTAGTCCTATGCTAAGCACTGAAGCAGTCACAGAAGAGGTGCTCTGCCCCACTCAGAAAACTAAAATATTTTTAGTAGGTAAGGAAGTCTAGGAAACAGTATCTAATAATGATAGAATGTGGTTAAGGATAAGAATTAGATTTTACAAACTCTGGCCCCTATGAATTCAGGAACACTTGAATGGGGTCTGAGTGGTCAGAATTAATTTCCCAGACAGCATAGGACTTAAACTGGAGACCGTTGGTAGATTAATACAAAAAACAAACAAACCCAAACTCACCACCGTCAAGTCAGATCCAACTCATAGTGACCCCTCCTTGGGTTTCTGAGTCGGTATCACCAGGGAAGTAGATGGCCCAAACTTCCTTCCAAGGAGTGGCTGGTGGGTTTGAACTGCCAGCCTTTGGGGGATGAATAGGGCCAAACAAACATAGAGCCACCAAATTCCTTTGAAGAAAGACATACAGAATAATTGGCAGCCATAATTTGTATTGTTTAGCAATTGAAATATCAAGGAGCTATTAATACAATCAGCCTAGTTAAAGTCTATGAATTGATGAGGGAGCACTGCCTGGAGCTTCACTACATTTAAGTAGTTAAGCTCAAAAACCAAACCCACTGCCACTGAGTTGATCCCGACTTATAATGACCCTATAGGATAGAGTAGAACTGCCCCATAGAGTTTCCAAGGCTGTAAATCTTTACAGAAGCCTACTGCCACATCTTTATCTTTCAGAGCAGCTGGTGTGTTTGAACCACCAACCTTTCACTTAGTAGCTGTGCATTTAACCACTGCACTACCAAGGTTCCTCCATGAAATTAGAAAGTGTAGAATATACCTCAACAGAAACCCTATTAATGTTCCATCAGCAACAAAAACAAACTACACAGCACTTACCTGTCTGATGAGCTATACTGACAAAGATAAAAGTGTGCCTAAGTTTATGTAAAAGAAGTCAGGTAGTTGGGGTATTCAGGGTCTGGGGATTGGCACTCGGAATTACCACAAGTATATAATGGAGGAAAATGTGTTTACAAACAGGTGCAGATAATGTACAGGGTTTAGGAGACAATAGAACATGTAATTGGAGGGTGCACTACCTTGGCTGCTGTGTATTATATCAAGAGGCATAATAAAGCTATTTGCTACTACCTCAGCAATTAGTATTCCAATGGCAGTCAGTAAACGAATTAGCACCTAATTGTAAGTAGGAACCCAAGAAGTAGTTGAGAAACAAGAAGTCCAAGATACTAGGGATAGAATCTTGAGAATCAATGTGTCGAGATACTAGGAACAGAATCTTGAAAATCAATTTGTCGAGACTAGAAAAAGATCAGATATTGTGCTGTTTGAGAAATGTATAAACCAACACATTCATTAACATTTCTCTTCCACCAATAAAAAATATATTCAGAATATGTACATGAAAAATAGACATCTATGGACATAAGATAACCTTCCTCGGAAGGAAGGTTGGGCAATCCTACTTCTGTAGTGATACCACCTCGGAAACCCAAGGAGGGGTCGCTGTGAGTCGGAGCTGACTCGAGGGCACATAACAACAACAACATGGACGTAACAAAGGAGCTAAAACAGGCTGTAGGGGTAGTGGGACAATCGGCATACAATGGTTATCTAAGAGATTAAAACAACTTTCCTATGCTAGAATTAAGTTCATAATGTCTTGGTAATGTTGGTTGCAGGAAAGAGCATTAAAAAATTCATCCATCAAGGTACTGGGCACCCTCTTATACTGAAGAATTAGTATTTATTGGTTTAACACCATATGTGTGGATTCCAAGTCCTCAACTGAGCCCAAGTCCTAGCTGAGAAATTAAGATTATGTGATGTGTAAAGACTTCACATCTGCACAACAGCTATCCTCTAGGCAAGACTTATTGAATAAATTAAATCACACACAAAAATAAGTTGCTGGCTACCAAAAACCAAAAAACCAAACTCACTCCCACCAAGTCGGATCCGACTCATAGTGACCCCTCCCTTCGGTTTCCAAGGCATTATCTTTACAGAAGTAGATTGTGCAACCTTTCTTCCAATGAGTGGCTGGTGGGTTTGAACCACCAGCCTTCTGGTTAGCAGCCAAATGCCTTAGGCACTACGTCACCAGAGAACCTAATAAATCCTTTCATTATGGAATAATTATTTGGAAAATAAATAACCATTTGCTATTAATCCAATGTGTAACAATGATTTGCACTTTGTGTTTTCTGAAAGTGGAGTATATTTACCTTTGTGAGTTCTAATTCTTAAAAAAAAAAAAAGCCAACCAAAAAATAAAGAAAAGAAAAAAGATCAACCATTTTTCTTATAAGATAATGATCAACCTCAAAAAAAGTGTACAGTCACTCTCCCAAATCATTCTTTTGTTGATTTTCCTTTGCTTTCAGTCTTAGCTGAATTTGGTTTTTAGCCTGGCATTCTAGGGTGATCATAAGCACAGGGTCGCCCAGGACAGTGCTGGTTTATACTTGATGACTTGATGTCCTGCCATAATTATTAAATGGACCTCATTCTCAAAATACTCCAAGTTAAGTGATAACTTATATGGTTACCCTGTATATTGTACATACTAAGGAACTAGAAATCCATTGTATTTTTAATCAATTAAAAAGATAGTATTTTCACTATTATTCACCTCACTTCCAAGGGTGAAGTCACACCTTTTTCACAACTCGGCAGATTTTGCTAAGTAGTCAAACCTCCGTCCGTGAGTTTGTATTTTCAGTCCCAAATCAAAATTGTATTATTATCCTCCTCTTGAGGCCCCACTATCTTTTGTCAGCAGTTCCTAAAGCAGAGTAGATATTATTCAGAAGTTAGCAACTGGAGTGAGTCACCAAGAATTTATTGAGTCCCCAAAACATACCTCAAATTATGCTAAATCCTTGGGAGTAACTATCATTCCAATCTCTGGTAGCATAGTGGCTAAGACACTTGCCTGCTAACCAGATGGCTGGCGGTTCAAACCCACCAGCCACTCCTCGGAAGGAAGGTTGGGCAATCCTACTTCTGTAGTGATACTGCCTCGGAAACCCAAGGAGGGGTCGCTATGAGTCGGGGTGACTCGACGGCACATAACAACAACAACAACAACATCATTCCAATCAGATAATGATTCTTCACCATTTACAATGCCCTTGCAAGTAAATGTCCTTCTTGTCTATGTGTGGAAACTGAGACTTAAGGAAAAGAAACATTAGAAGAATAGCTTGATTGCTTTTCCAAGCTCTCCCCAACAACCACTCCCACAAACTGCCAAAACACATACATACACCTCTTCCCAGTGATAGCAGTGAACCGTCAAAAGAGACACTACCAATGTCCTATTTCCTGGCCCTTCACTTTTTTTTTTTTATGTGCTGAATTGGTAATGGAGCTAATAAAGGTTCAAGATCACTCTTTCTGGGGGCCAAATTTTTCTTTTCTCCATGTCATGCTTTTTATTCAGAAAATCATTTTCTTTGCATTGTTTTCACAAAAGCTTTCTAACACCCCCAAATAATGCAGAGAAATTGGCTTTTATTTTGCACAGCCTTTTTCAATGCACACGGTATCTCTCAGCATATCTATTATATTAATCCAAGCCTTAATGATACAATGGGTAAAAAACAGTGTACGGATGTGTATAAATGAAAAATTTAATAGATTTCCCTCTTAATGTAATAGAATTGGCATGAGACATTGGGAACAGAAGTGAAAATAGTCACTCAAGCATTGTGTTTACATGATATTTAAATACAAGTGGCTGGGGTATAAGTACTCCTAAGTACACCTGAAAGGGATGGTGCCTCCTAATCATTGTTTCAGCAATTGACAGTTGTTTACACAACAGCAGCACATTCGCTGCTGATTTGAATAATAAACATGCTTAAATACCAGCTGGATAATAGAAGGATAATTGAAACATAGTTTAAAGCTCTGATTTACAGGCATTGTAGCCACACTTTTATTTGCTGTACAATGCCGCACTTCTGTGCAATCTCCGAGAAAAAAAAAATTTAAAGGCATTGTTTCAAACATTGGGGTCTATTAAACTTGATTAATACACCCAGCATATGTATCCATAGCTCAAACCATGCCTGTGTGTACTTGAGACAGCCATTGTGCGATGTGTTTTATCAAAACACTCAAGGCTATAATAGAACCATTCAGGAAGCCCACAATGCAGCATGTCCATCCAGGCCCTGAGGGTGGATGGGACCACAGGTACCTGATACAGAACCAGAGGATGGCATGCAGGTCTCATGACTCACAGGTGAAAAACGAGAGAGTTGACCTAGATAATCTTTAATTGTACAATTTTACAAAGTTATGATTCTAGACTCTATCAAATCTTCCTCAGTTTCTTCACCATGTGTGTCCTTTTATTCCAATCCATTCCTGCTATCTTAATTCAGACCGGTTTCACCTCTTACCTGGTCAACAATAAGAGGCCCAACCTGGACATCTGCTTCTAAGTTCTCCTTGTTTAAAAGCAGCCCACACTGCATGGCCAGATCAAAGTCCTTTTTCAGATAGGAGTGCCAGAAGGAAGCTGGCTGGCTGCTCAGGTTGGTCCTCAAGAAGTAGGCAGTACACGGCAGGTATTAATTCCCACTCAGATCCTCAAATTTGGGGACACATCTATTAGTTTGTCACACTGTAGTGGCTTGACTGTAGCTATAATTCTGAAAGCTATGTTACTGGCATTTCATATACTAGCAGGATTACCCATGGTGGATAGGTTTTAGCAGAGCTTCTAGACTAAAAGAGACTGAAGAAAAGCCTAGCAATCTACTTTTGACAATTAGCCAATGAAAACCTTATAGATCACAACAGAACATTGTCCTACACAGTATTAGAAGATTAGACCCCGCCCACCCCCAGGTTGGAAGGTACTCAAAATGCACAATAGCTACAACAATGGACTTGAGCATACAAATGGTCATGAAGATGGAGCAGGATCAGGCAAAATTTTGTTCAGTTATACATGGGTCTTCATGAATCAGAACCAACTCAATGCCAACCAATAACAACAAAAATGTGATAGAACCTGTTCACTTGGAATAGGTCATGCTTGGGAAAGTTACCCGTGTATCCAAATTAGCAGGAGACTAATTTACCGACCAGAATGCTAATATGTTCGTTGATTTATCAATTTACCATGACAGATGTATCTTACAGGATAATTCACGTTGGTCATTCAGAACACTCTCGTGGAATGATTGCCTCAGAGGAGCAAATTATGTGTCAGAGAGTTGCTTAATGAACATAAAGAAGAGCAAAAGGGAAGGGATGAATTGCCACTTTCCACTCCAGGGGAAATGCTGCCTGAAAGTAATAGCAATCCCTAACTATATGCCAGGCACCAAGCCAGCTATCTAGTATCTCTAATTCTTATAAAATTCTCACCAATTATCACTCTTTTTTAAATATAAGTGATCTAAGGCCACACAGTTGTTGAGTTGTAGCATCAAAACCACAGTACTTGCAAACTATTAATTATTATATTAATGACCAATAATTATTATTAGACATTGATATTCAGAACATTCTCTCCTGGGTTGGGCTAAATATAAATGGGTATTCTTTTTGTTTTCTGACTTTCTTTTCTGTGAGTCACCTACACCAGTAAGTCACAGGGCACCTCCTGGTAGAGACGGTAAAACTTTTTTTTTTTTTTTTTTGGTACCGAGTTGATTTTGACTCATGGTGATCACACATGTGTCAGAGAAGAAGGGTGCTCCATAGGATTTTCAATGGCTGATTTTTCAGAAATGGATTGCCAAACCTTTCTTCTGAGGTGCTTCTGCGAGGATTCAAACCACCAAACTTAGTTAGCAGGCAAGCACTTAATTGTTTATGTCACCTGATGGCTCTAGGTAGAAATGGCCAGTGCCAGTGGCTTCAGCTGAGGGGAGGATCGTGGGCACTTGATCAAGGACAGCAGACACAGTGGTCAACCAACAACTTTTGGCATGGCCTGACACAAAGAGGAGCAGAGTTGATCATCTCAGTCTCTCTCCCTTTCACCTGCAAACTCTCCCACACTCATGATCTCAGAAAAATCAGGCAGAACTTGTATATAAAGAGATAAGTCATGAGGTAGACCCACGGCTATGAGGGATCAAAACAAGTTATAGACATAAAGAAGCAGGGGCTAGAGGATGAGAAGCCAAAAGGACATGGAAGCTATTTCCAGATAGGAATAAGTGATTGAAAACATGGACTCCAGAAGTAACGAACATGTTTGAATCCCAGTACCTTTTTTTCCCTAGCAGTGTTACTTTAGGCTAGTTTATCAGCCTCTCTGGATCTAGTAGAAACTATGAGAGCCAGAACTCAATGAAACTGTCTTGTTTTTCCAGATCTCATATGTTTTCTAGGGAGCTCTGGTAGCATAGTGCCTAGGGCACTTGACTGCTAACCAGAAGGCTGGCGGTTCAAACCCACCAGCCATTCCTTGGAAGGAAGGTTAGGCAATCTACTTCCATAGTGATACTGCCTCGGCAACCCAAGGAGGGGTCGCTATGAGTCAGATCTGACTCTATGGCACATAACAACAACAACGTATGTTTTCTAAGGAACTCTGGTGGCTCAGTGCGTAAGGCATTTTGACTGCTAACTAGAAGGTTGGCAGTTCAAACCCACCAGCCATTCCGCAGAAAGAAGACTGGGCACTTTACTTCTGTAAAGATCTACTGCCTGGGAAACACACTATGAGTCAGAAACAACTCGATGGCAGTTGGTTTTGGTTTAGTAAATTTTCCATCTTTCACAGGGTGCAGTCTACTGCTTATTTAGTGGAAATTATTAGTGGAGAATATAATACTTTTCTATTGTTTGTTTAAGGAGCTCTGGTGACATAGTGCCTAAGGTATTTGATGCTAACCAGAAGGTTGGTGGTTGAAACCTACCAGTCACTCCATGGAAGGGAGACTGAGAAATCTACTTCCGTAAAGACTTACCACCTCAGAAACCCAAAGAGGGTCACTATAAGTCAGAATCGACTCAGTGGCAGTGAATTTGGCTTTCATTTTATTGCTTGTTTTAGTGGGAATTATTTGTGTTTTTCTTTTCTGACAGATTTCTTCCTTACACATGTCTCGGTTTTGCAGGTTTTACCATATAATAATAATAATATACTTACATCCTAAGAATATATATCTCTCTCAGAACAGTGTCTAGCAGATGGGAAGCACTATGTAAGTGTTAACATGCTAAGTATAAATATCGAACACTTACAAGGTACCAGCCAATCAGCCAGTAGTTTTAGTACATGACACGCATGAACTTAATTAATCCCCACACCCTATGAAGCACTATTATTGTCCCCATTTTACAGGTTAAGAAACTGAGGCACAAGGAAGTTAAATACTTTGTCTAAGGTCATATAACTGGCTACTGACAGGGCTGGGATTTGAATCTAGACAATCTTGCTCCAGGGTAGCCATATATGAAAAAAAAATCAAAAAACACCTGTGACACCATAAAAGAAAATCTTTGATAGAGAAATAGCAAACTCAGGAAGTGCTCTGGCTAGAAACCCAGTCCTAACTCACAAGTATTCACAGAGTCAGTCACCCACCTCCCTTTGCCTAAGGTAATCTGTGTGGATCTCTTTTTTCTTAAAACTGAAAGAGCCTGACTAAAACTGATATTGGTCCTGAGTAAGGTGGGGTGAGGTGCAGTGGTGGAACACAGAACAAGATCTCCAAAGACATGTGATATAAGCAGAAGTGAATGCATAGTGAATGATAGAGCAAAGGGGAGCAGGAAGTCCCACAACCCTATATGCTAGTATAGTGGTGGATGAACCCTCACTTTTCACTTAAAGGGACCTAGACCTTGGGCATATGAGAAGGCTGGTTTATGGAGAACATGGTGGTCAGTTTCAGGGGAGTTAGAAATGATGTGAAGACTGCAAAGCAAATGGAGGCAGTGCAACAAGTACAATAGGAAAGGGGCATTTTCCTTTCCTTCCTTTCTCCTTCAATTTTTAAATAAGAGATTTCATGCCAGGTACTTAGTTTTGCTTTACTATTAAATTTAGCTGTGCTCATTATACTTAACTTGCTTTAGTCAAAGAATGACAGGCATAGCTATGGTAAGAAACAGTATGAGACAGGAAAGGAATGTTTTCTCCTCCTTTCTGAAATTTAAAGTAGGATATAAAACTACATTAAATGTTAGCAAACGATCAAATGTAAAATGCCAACAACGAACATCAGTGGAAGAGCAGTTTCTACTCTTCTCTGGAAGGTAGAAAGTATATTTTGGACTGATGATGGGCAAAGCAAGATGAAGGAAGCTGAAATTTGCAGTAGGAGCCTGAGGGCAGGAAGGAGCTCATCTGACAACTGGAATAGAGTACAAATAAGACATGAAGCAGGAAAAAAGGAATTCATTGAAATTTTTTATAGTGAAAAATTAATTCCTATTTCCCCCTTACTAGCCCAGATTTTTAAAAAAGGTAAAGAATTTACTGCTGAAAAGACTTGAACAGACACTTCACTAAGGACAATATGCTGGCAGCCAACAAACACATGAGGAATTGCTCATAATCTTTAGTCATTAGAGAGATGCAAATCAAAACAACAATGAGATATCATCGTACCCCAGTAATAATAGCTAAGTTCAACAGGACAAAAAATAACAAATGCTGGTGAGGTTGCAGAGAGATTGGAACTCTTGTGCACAGCTGGTGGGATTGTAAATGGTACAATAATTGTGGCAAACAGTGTGGTGTTTCCTTAAAAGAATGATAAAAGAAATACCATTTGACCCAGCAATTCCATTACTAGGAATATATCCTAAAGAGGTGAGAGGCAGGACACAAACAGACATATGCACATCTATGTTCATCGCAGCACAATTCACTATAGCAAAGAGATGGAAACAACCTAAATGCCCATAAATGTATGAGTGGATAACCAAATTGTGGTACATTCACACAATGGAATACTATGCTACACTAAAGGACAATGAAGGATACATGAATCATCTCACAACACGGATGAGCCTGGAGGATATTATGCTGAGTGAAATAAGTCAATAGCAGAAGGACAAATATTGTATGAACCCATTCCTGTAAAAAGACAAAGAAGGATTTCCTTAAGGAAGGGAATTCAGTTTGTAGGTTACTGGGGTGGGGAAGGAAGGGGAGGGATTAATTTTGGGCTAGTTCGGGGCCACAGACTGAGGTGGGTAAGGGGAGGTGCTAAAACGACAAGGAGGCCACATGTTCTGACCTCCTCTAACCCTACAAGGGGAAGGCAG
>NW_006921600.1:9271633-9272255 GCF_000298275.1 Orycteropus afer afer
TCCTCAGTTGCTAATAGCAATTCCCACCTTGGAGTTTACAAAGACTTATGGGTAGAAAAGCCACACTAAGTAATTTACTACACCGCAGGAGGGATGGTATAAAAAGAGTCTGTGACCACAATGATAATATTAGGAAAAGGGAAGACACCAAATGGTACACATAAGATATAAATGACTGAGGCTAGTACCAGCATATCCACCATAATGCATTACCATTAGCACCAACCACCAGGCTACAGATAAACACATAATTATCTGAGAAGATGAGATGGGGGTCAGTGAATAGCAGTATACTCTAGACCAAGGATAGATTCAGCTGAGGCTAATCTTGCACAGATACCAGTGATGAAAAATACCTGCAATCCTTACAGAAACAACAGAAGACAGAGATAGAGTAATCCCTCACAGTTGGCCAAACACTGTGGAAAAGAGATCCAAGAGATCTCCTGACCCAGGACTGTGGTATTAGGGGACACCAAACTCAATTGGCACAATAAAATACATGAAAATCTTGTCCCACAACCTACATCATTGGTGAGTAGCAACTGGGGTCTTAAAAACTTTCAAGCAGCCATCTAAGATGTAGCTAATGGTCTCCTATTGTTGGAAATGAAGAAGAGTG
>NW_006921600.1:9275542-9276516 GCF_000298275.1 Orycteropus afer afer
AAAACACAATAATGACCAGAATTACTGGTCAGATGGAGTCTGGTGGGACCCCCAATATTATGGCCCTGGGATGCACTTCGGGCCTGGAATAAAACTCACTCCCAGAGGCTGGTTCTCAGCCCAATAGTAAACAAGATGTACACTCAGACCACTTAACCCAAGGTGATGCACCCACATACTCTATGAAGATGCATCCCTTGGAGCAATTGACCACAGGGCACCAGAGTGGTAGCATTTGTATGGAGGAAATACAGGACACACAGGAGTGCATAACTATGAGGTGTCCCGGGGGGGTACAGGACAGGGAGGGAAGGAGACTGGGTTAGGGCTGGGGATGGTAATTGGGTGGTGAAACCAAATGTACACAGAATGTTTAATGTAAAACAAACTCTGCTCTGTAAACTTGCACCTCAAGCACAATAATAAATGAATAAAAAGAATTTACTACTGAAGAAACTGAATGAATTGGAGAAAGTAGGGCAGCTGGTGAGGGACATTGGACATTTAAGGAACCTTCAACATTAAGGCGAGCTCTGGTAGGATAGCGGTTAAAGCATTCAGCTGTTAACCAGAAGATCCGTGTTTTAAATCCACCAGCTGTTCCATGGGAGAAAGACGAAGTTGTCTGCTTCCTTAAAGATTTACAACCTTGGAAACCCTATGGGGAAGTTCTACTCTGTCTTGACGTGTCTCTATGAGTTGAAATGGACTCAATGGCAGTGGGTTCAGTTTTGTTTTGTTTTTGATGTTGTTGTTTTTCAATATTAAGGCAGTTCTCCAAACTACATACTTTAAAAGGAAGCCTGCCAAGCAGCATTGTTGTTGTGGGCCATCAGGTCAATTCTGACTCATAGTGACCCTATCTTGACAAAGTAGAATGTCCCCGGAGGATTTCCTAGGCTGTAATCTTTTAGGAGCTCTGGTGGCGTAGTGCTTAAGACACTTGACTGCTAACCAGAAGGCTGGCAGTTCAA
>NW_006921600.1:9276616-9281411 GCF_000298275.1 Orycteropus afer afer
TAGCTGTCTTGTACTGTGAAGTAAATTTCAACTCATAGTGACCTTATATGACAGAACAGAACTGTCCCATAGGGTTTCCTAGGCTGTAATCTTTTAGGAGCTCTGGTGGCGTAGTGCTTAAGACACTTGACTGCTAACCAGAAGGCTGGCAGTTCAAACCCACCAGCCACTCTTCGGAAGGAAGGTTGGGCAATTTACTTCCGCAGTGATACCAACTTGGAAACCCAAGAAGGGGTCACTATGAGTTGGGTTCAACTCAATGGCATGTAACAGCAACAATAACAATCTTTACGGGAACATATTTCCAGGTCTTTTCTCCCACAGGGTTTGAACTACCAACCTTTCAGTTACCAGCCCAGCACTTAACTGTTGCACAAGCAGGGCTCCCAGAGATCCTAATCAGGTTTTTCACTGCCTCATTCCACATATAAATAGGCAACTAAGAATTACCAAACACTTGAAGAAAGACGGAGAAGTCTCAAGATAACCAAAAAGTACCCACGGGGAAAACAAATAATTCTGGGTTGAATGGAGAACTGAAAAAATAAAATAAAATAAATCCTAATTAATATTTTCAACATATTTTAGAATTAATATATTCAATATATCCTACAAAACAGAGATGGGATATTATTTTTAAAAAATTAAAAGACAAAAAGAGAGAACACAAAAGAACACTATTAAAAAAAAATCCATTGTTATTGAGTCGATTCTGACTCATAATGACCCCCATTGGGTTTCCAAGGAAGTAGATTGCCTTATCTTCCTCCCAAGAAGCAGCTGGAGGTTTGAACCACTGACCTTCTGGTTAACATTTGAATGCCTTAAAACAAACCAAAAACCAATCTCATTGCTGTGGAGTCAGATCCGACTCATAGCGACCCCTCCCTGGGTTTCTGAGGCAGTATCACTACGGAAGTAGATTGCCCAACCTTCCTTCTGAGGAGTGGCTGGTGGGTTTGAACCACCAGGCTTCTGGTTAGCACTCACATGCCTTAGGCACTAAGATTGATGAAATTCAGAACATATTTGACAAATAAAATCAAGTAATCACCAAAAAATAGCTTAGAAAAAAAGAATATAAAACATCAGAAAAACTATAAGGAATACAAATCAATTCAAAAACTTCAGCATCTAATTAATAAAAGGTTCAGAGAGAAGAGAAAAAATAGATTATAGAAGAAATTTCCCATCAATAAAGAACACAAATCTTTTGATAAATAGGCCTATAGTGATAAATGCAATAAAGGAAAAGGAGCTATAAATGTTGTGAACTTTTGGATCTTTAAGGATTCAGGGAAAATTCTAGAAGTTTCCAGGGAGAGGGGGAAAAAAAACAATTTGCCTGCAAAGAAATAAAAATAGAACTAACATCAAACTTCCCAAGAGCAACACTGAAAGACAAAAGAAAATACTTTTCAAAATTGAAGGAAATTTGATTGAATACTCAGTTAAATTGGCAACTAAGTGTGCCATTTTGCTAACCAGAAGGCTGGCGGTTCAAGTCCACCAGACACTCCACAGAAGGAAGACAGGGCAATCTACGTCCATAAAGATTTACTCCCTCAGAAGCCCGAAGGGGTCACTGTGAGTCAAAATCAACTCGATGGTAGTGAGTTTGTTTTTCGGTCTTAAAGTCTCCAAAAGTTTATCTCCCAGATCCTGCATTAGGAAATTACTTGAGAATCTGCTTCAACAAAAAAAAGGAGTAATGCAAGAAAGAGAAAGACCTGGAATTCAGGAAATTCTGGTTCCAGGCCAGTAGTTAAACCCAGAATAATGCCACAGACTCAGTCTGTATGGAACAGTAGGACATAGAACACCACATGGGAGGAATCCATAATGAAAAGGTTATTCCCTAAGTTTTATATCATACTTGAGAAGTTAGAAAATGTTAAGGATAAATTGCAGACAATGAAAAAAATGTAATCATAAACTCAAAGAGAAACAAAATTCTATTTAAAAAGGAAAACAAAATCACATCCTGTGCTTGAGAATGAAAGAATTACTATAGTGGAAATGTCAATTCTACCTAAAGCAATCTACAGAAATAATGTAATACTACTACAAATCCCAGCAGCATTCTTTCCTGAAATGGGAAAACTAATGACCAAATTCATATGGAAAGGAAAGACACTCCAAATAGCCAAAGCAATATTGAAGAAAAAGAACAAAGCAGGAAGCCTCACACTCTCTGATATCGAAACACACTATACAGCCACTTTAATCAAAACAGGCTGGTATTGCTTCAATGATAGACACATAGACCAGTGGAATAGAATTGAGAACTCAGAATTAAACCTAGCCATCTATGGACAATGGATTTTCAGCAAGAGGTCAAAGTCTATTCAGTGAGGCAGAAACACTCTCTTTAATAAATGATGCTGGCAAAAATGTTATCCACATGCAGAAAAATGAAACAGGACACATACCTCACACCATACACAAAATCTAACTCAAAATGGATCAAAGACCTAAATATTAAACCTAAAACTGTAAAATTCCTGGAAGAAAACTATGGGAACTACTCTTTTGTAAAGATAGGATAACAAATATTACCAAAAATGCATGAATAGAAGAAGACAAAGTAGGTTAAGGGCACCACATAAAAATTAAGAACTTATGCTTATGAAAAGATTTTATTAAAAGAGTAAATAGACAACATAAAAGCTAGGAAAAGAATCTTCAGAAATGACTTATCTGGTAAGGGTCTAATCTTTAAAATATATTTTTAAAAAACCACAACAAATTAACTAAAAAAGACAATTCAATTACAAAATGGGCAAAGGACATGAACAGAACTTAACACTAAAGAAGGATTCCAAGCAGTCAAATGTATGGAAGATGTGCATGATCATTAGCTATTATTTGATTTGATGCAAATCAAACTAGAGTGAGATACCATTTTATCCAGGCTAAAATAGCACTGATTAAACAAAACAAAACAGATAACAACAGAAGTTGGCAAGGGTGTGAGAAGGTTGGAACCTTTATTCATTGCTGGTGGGACTGTAAAATGGTGCAACCAATATGGAAAATGGTTTATCACTGTATCAAAAAACTAGAAATAGAACTACCCTATGATCCAGCAATCCCACTCATAGGTATATACCTTAACCCACTGCCATCAAGTCAGATCCAACACATAATGACCCCTCCTTGGGTTTCCAAGGTGGTATCACTACAGAAGTAGATTGCCCAACCTTCCTTCCAAGGAGTGGTTGCTGGGTTTGAATCCCCAGCCTTCTGGTTAGCAGTCAAATGTCTTAGGCACTATGCCATCAGAGCTCCCAGTATATACCTTTTGTTGTTGTTGTTGTTGTTATGTGCAGTCAAGTTGGGCCCAACTCATAGCAAGCCCTCCTTGGGTTTCCAAGGCGGTATCACTACAGAAGTAGATTGTCCAACCTTCCTTCCAAGGAGTGGCTGGTGGGTTTGATCCCCCAGCCTTCTGATTAGCAATCAAGTGCCTTAGGCACTATGCTACCAGAGCTCCTTAAAGATCTAAAAATAATGACATGAACAGACATAAGAACATTTATGCTCATTGCTGCTTTATTCACAATAGCAAATAAATGGAAACAGTCTAAGTGTCCATCAGTGCATTAATGGGTAAACAAGTTGTGGTACATACATACAACGGAATACTACAAATCTTAAAGAATAATGGTGAGTCCACAAAACATATTATAATTTGGATGGCCCTGGAGGGTATAAGGCTAAGTGAAATAAGTATATTAGGATAGATATTGTATGATCCCTTGTTTATAAGAAGACAAGAATAGATCAATGTAGAGAGACCAACGTTCACTGGTGGTTACCAGGGAGGGTGGGATGGAGAAAGTACACTTTATACGGTAGAGACTAGTCTATTTTTGGAGATGGAAAAATGGCACTGAATGTAGATGTAGTGAGCATAGCACAACCAAAGCAAAAATGAGTGTTTGAGTACACACTGATGGGTATGGACATACTGGTATATGGGTAGGTAAAGGTGTATAGATAGGTTAGAACAGATAGAAGTATCTATAGGTATAAATATGTGGGTGTAGGCACATATATTCATTGAAGACACAAATATGGACACTCCACAGATATAACCAAACATGTTCCAAAACTGATTTTCTGGTTTGAAAGCTTAGGACCATAGTCTCATGGGATAACTCAGTCAATTGGCATAACATATTGTTGTTCTTGTTGTTATTGTTAGGTGCCATTGAGTCAGCTCTGACTCACAGCAACCCTATGTACAACAGAACAAAATACTGCCCAGTCTTGTGCCATTCTCACAATCCTTGCTGTACTTAAGCCCATCATTACAGCCACTGTGTCAATCCATAGTGTTGAGGGTCTTCCCCTTTTTCACTCAGCCCCCACTTTACCAAGCATGATATCCTTCTCCAGGGAATGGTCCCTCTGACAACATGACCAAAGCAGGTGAGATGAAGATTGGCCATTCTTATGTCCAGGGAGCATTCCAGTTGCACTTCTTCCAGGACTTGTTCATTCTTCTGGCAATCCATGGTATTTTCAGTATTCTTCTCCAACACCGTGATTCAAAGGCATCAGCTTTTCTTTGGTCTTCCTTATTCATTGGCCAGCTTTCAGATGCATATGAGGCAATTGAAAAATACCTTGGCTTGCGTTAGACACACCCTAATCTTCAAATTGACATCTTTGCTCTTCAACAATTTAAAGAGGAGCTCTGGAAGCATAGTGCCTAAGGCACTTGACTGCTAACCAGAAGGCTGGTGGTTCAAACCCATCAGCCACTCCTCGGAAGGAAGATGGGGCA
>NW_006921600.1:9282156-9290850 GCF_000298275.1 Orycteropus afer afer
TATTGCGATGTAATCCATGCTGCAGACTGTGTTCCTCAATCTTCATCAGTAAGTGCCTCAAGTCATCCTCACTTTCAGCAAGCAAAGTTGTATTATCAGCATATCTCAGGTTGTTAATGATTCTTCCTCCAATCCTGATGCCATGTTTTTCTTCATATAGTCCCATTTGTGAATTATTTTTGAACCGTTTTTGAACCGTTTTTGAATTATTTTCAGTAAGATTTTACTGGTGTGCGATATTAATGATATCGTTTGATAATTTCCACATTTTGTGGGATCACCTTTCTTTGGAATGGGTACAAATCTGTAGTGATACTGCCTTGGAAACCCAAAGAGGGGTCGCTATGAGTTGGGTTGACTCAATGGCACATAACAACAACAAAAACATTTGCAACAGATTTGCCTAGGGTAATACACCTGATTTCTTGTCTGCTGCTTCCATAGGTGTTGATTATGGATACAAGTAAAATGAAATCCTTGACAATTTCAATCTTTTCTTCATTTATCATGATGCTATTTATTGGTCCACTTGTGAGGATTTTCATTTTCTTTAAGTTGAGGTGTAATCCATACTGCAGACTCTAATCTTCATCAGTAAGTGCTTCAAATCATCTTTACTTTCAGAAAGCAAGGTCATGTCATCTGCATATCAAAAGTTGTTAATGAGTCTTCTTCTAATCATGATGCTGCATTCTTCTTCATAGAGTCCAGCTTCTTGGATTATTTGCTCAGCATACAGAATGAATAAATATGGTGAAAGAATACAACCCCGACACACTCCCTTCCTAATTTTAAACCATGCAATATCCCCTTGTTCTGCTTGAACAACCACCTGCTGGTCTATATACAGGTCCCTCCTGAGCACAATTAAGTGTTCTGGAATTCTGATTCTTCTCAATGTTATCCATACTTTGTTCTGACCTACATGGTTGAATGCCTTTGCATAGTTAATAAAACACAAGTAAACATCTTTTGGTATTCTTTGCTTTCAGTCAACATCCATCTGACATCAACAATGATATTCCTTGTTGCACATAATCTTCTGAATCTAGTATGCATTTCTGGAAGTTCCCAGTCAATATAGTGCTGCAACCATTTTTTGTCTTCAGCAAAATTTTACTTGTGTGTGATATTGATGATAATTCAGTAATTTCCACATTCTGTGGGATCACCTTTGTTTGGAATGGGTACACAAATATGGATCTATTTCAGTCAGTTGGCCAGGTAGTTGCCTTCCAAATTTCTTGGTATAAATGAGTAAGTGCCTCCAGCACTATATCCATTTGTTGAAACATCTCAATGGGTATTCTGTCAATTCCTGAAGTCCTGTTTTTTGTTAATTCCATCAGTGCAGCTTGGACTCCTTCCTTCAGTACCACTGGTTCTTGATCATATGCCACCTCCTGAAATAGTTAAACATCAACCAATTTTTTTTTTTTTTTTTTTATATTGACTCTGTATTCTTTTCATCTTCTTTTGATGCTTCCTACATCATTCAATATTTTGTTCATAGAGTCCTTCAATATTACAACTCAGGGCTTGAATTTTTTCTTCAGTTCTCTCAGCTTAAGAAATGCCAAATGTATTCTTCCCTTTTGGTGTTCTAATTCCGGGTCTTTGCATACATCATAATAATAATTTACTTTGTCTTCTCGAGCTGCCCTTTGAACTCTTCTGTTCAGCTCTTCTATCTTGTCATTTTCTTCCATTTGCTTTAGCTGCTCTCCATTCAAGAGAAAATTTTATGGTCTTTTCTGACATCTATTTCCGTCTTTTCTTCCTTTCCTATCTTTTTAATGACCTTTTGCTTTCTTCATGTATGATGTTCTTGATGTCATCTCACATCTTATCTGCTTTTCAGTCATTGTTGTTCAATGAATCACATCTATTCTTCAGATGGTCTCTAAATTCAGGTCAAATGTAATCAAGGTCATATTTTGACTCTCATGAACTTGTTTTAATTTTCTTCAGCTTCAACTTGAACTCTCATATGAGCAATTGATGATGGTCTCTTCCATAATCAATTCCTGGTCTTGTTTTTGGCTGAAGATATTGAGCCATTGCCTCATTCCACAGATGGAGTCAATCTGATTCCTTCTGGCAAGGTCCACATGTACATCCACCATTTATGCTGCTGAGAAAAGGTATTTGCAACGAATAACTCGTTGGTCTTGCAAAATTGTCTCTCATGCAATCTCATTACTATCACTAAGGCCATATTTTCCAACTGCTAATGATTCTTCTTTGTTTCCAACTTTCACATTCTAATCACCAGTAATAATTAATACATCTTGTTTGCATGTTTGGTCAATTTCAGACTGCAGAAGTTGGTAAAAATCTTCAATTTCTTCATCTTTAGTTTTGGTGGTTGGGGCATAAATTTGAATAATAGTAACATTAATTGTCTCCTTGTAAGTGGATGGATATTATCCTATCACCAACAGTACTTCAGGATAGATCTTGAAACATTCTTTCTGATGATGAATGCCACAACATTCCTCTTCAATTTGTCATTCCCAGTATAGTAGAGCATATGATGGTCTGATTCAAAATGGCCAGAACCAGTCCATTTCAGCTCATTAATTCCTAGGATATTGATATTTATGCATTTCATTTCATTTTTGACAACTTCTAATTTTCCTAAATCATACTTCATACATTCCACATCCTGATTATTAATGGATGTTTGCAATTATTTCTTCCCATTTTGAGTCATGTCCCATCAGCAAATGGAGATCCTGAAAGATTTATTCCATCCGGGTCATTATGGTTGATTCTACTTTGAGGAAGCAGCTCTTCCCCAGTCATATTTTGAGTGCCTTCCAACCTGAGGGGCTCATCTTCCAGTGCTGTATCAGATAATATTTCAGGACTATTCATAAAGTTTTACAGTAATATATCAGATAGTGTTTCACTTCTACTCACAAGGTTTTCACTGCCCAATTTTTTCAGAAGTGGTTGGTCTCATCCTTCTTCCCAATCTGTCTTGGTCTGTCAGTTTGTTGTACTTTGGTGGTTTGCATATTGCTATGAGGCTGGAGGCTATACCATCAGTATTTGAGATACCTGCAGGGTCACCCATGGTGGACAGGGTTCAGTGGAGCTTCCAGAGTATGATGAAGACAGACAGGCATAACATGGTTCACAAAATGCATGATCTGCACCTTAGTGAAGTGAGTATCTCTTGAGTCTTAAAACCTTGTGAGTGGCCATCTAAGACACAACTATGGGTCTCTACTTTCTAAGAGCAAAAGAGCAAGATGGTAACCAAAAACTCAGAGAAGAAACAAATCTATAAACCATAGCCTCATCTACACTGAGACTAGAAGATCTAGACAGTACCCATCTACCACCACTGACAGTTCTTACCAGGGTGATAATAGGTGGTCCCAGATAGAAAAGTGTAAAGCAGAACTCAAATTCTTATTTAAAATAAAATGAAGAGAAGAAAAAAGAAAAAGAAAAACTGGGACAATAGAGAATATAGGATTTCTTGAGGCTATCACTCTGAGACAATTTTTAAACCTAGAACTTACCCTACTTCTGATATCAACTTTTAGCAAAATAGTAGATTGGCACACAACATAAAGGATATTACCCAAAGGTCAGTGCTACACTTAAAAACCATCAGTATGAGACCAAAGATCAAACAATTACTCAAGCAAAGATGAGAAGATAAGGGGGCAAGGAAACTAGAGTACTGGAAATGGAACAAACAGAATACAGTCAAAGAGAATGTTGAGACATTGTGTTAAGTGTAGCTAATGTCACTGGACAATTTGTGTAGTAATTGTCAAATGTGAACCTAAATTTCTGTGTACATTTTCACTAAAAACTTAAAATATTATTTAAAAAAGAAAATGTAATGATAGTTAACTACTTGGCTATGATAGAATTGTTTCTGTTACTAGAAGTGAACCCAATCAGACCCACATCCTTTTATATTTCCCATGTTTGTATAAAAACATAAGAACATACATATACATACACACACATCTACATACGAACATACAGAAAGTTATACTTTTAATTAATATCATTCCAGGTTTATTTATGCAACTGGCTTTTTTTCACATAGTAATATTATGTAATTTATAAAATATATAACATATATATTATGTGTAACATGGCCACTCACAAGCTTTTAAGAGCTCTGGTGGCGTAGGACCTAAGGCATTTGATTGCTAACCAGAAGGCTGGCAGTTCAAACTCACCAGCCACTCCTCGGAAAGAAAACAATCTACTTCCATATATTATAATAGATCTCTTTAAGTGTTCAAAAGCACAGATGTCACTTTGAAGACTACTGTGTACCTGACTCAAACCATGGTATTTTCAATCACCTCATATGCATATGAAAAGTAGATAGTGAATAAGGAAGACCAAAAAAGAATTAATGCCTTTGAATTATGGTGTTGGCAAAGAATATTAAATATACCATGGACTGCCAGAAGAATGAATAAATCTATCTTGGAAGAGGTACAGCCAGAATGCTCCTTAGAAGTGAGGATGGTAAAACTTTGTCTCATGTACTGTATACATGTTATCAGGAGGGACCAGTCCCTGGTGAAGGACATCATACTTAATAGACGGTCAACAGAAAATAGGATGATCCACAACTAGATGAACTGACACAGTGGCTGCAATTGTCTTTAAGCATAGCAACTATTCTGAGGATGAGGTAGGACCAGGAACTGTCTTGTTCTGTTGTGCATAGTGTAACTATTAGTCAAAATTAACTTGATGGCATCTAACAACAGCAGCAACAGTATTACTTAGACAACTTTCAACTTGCAGTATAAGTATACTTACAACTCATTGTATTTAATAAGTTCATAATTTCTTGTTGTTAGTTGCCATCAACTTGATTCCTACTCATGGTGATCCACTTTGTACAGAGTAGACCTGCTCCATAGGGTTTTTAAGGCCATGACCTTTTGAAAGCAAATCTCCAGACCTTATTTCCACAGTGCCTCTGGGTGAGTTTAAATCACCAGCTTTTCAGTTACTAGCCCAGCATTTAATCTTATGTTCACAATAGTACATATATATTATTCCTTTTTGATGAATATTTGATCTTTACTAGTTTTTTGTTATCCCAAATAGTAATGTATAAATATCCTTGTTCATATTCTTACATACTGATCCACTTATTACTACAGAATATGTTATAGAAATGAGGTGACCAGAATGAAAAATAAATGCTTTTATTATTTTAACACACTTTCAGAATATTTTCTCTAAAGGTTTTAGCAGCTCACATAACAGTACAGTACAACACTTTCCACATATCTTCAATGTTATAAAGTTTTATTTGTTTGTTTTGTCCATCTCTTGGGTGAAAATAGTATCTGATTATTATTTTAATTTTCCCAAGCAGATTTTTGAAATGTCCCAGTATCTAGATATAGAAATGACATGAGGATGTTTTGGTTTCTGTTGTGGTTGATAGACAGGAACAAGGGAGCTCTGATAGCGTAGTGCCTAGGGCACTTGACTGCTAACCAGAAGTCTGGTGGTTCAAACCCACCAGCCACTCCTCGGAAGGAAGGTTGGGCAATCTACTTCCATAGTGATATTGCCTCAGAAACCCAAAGAGGGGTTGCTATGAGTCAGGTCCAACTCGATGGCACATAACAAGAACAACAACAACAGACAGGACCATCTTTTTTGGAACAATAATGTGAGGAAGAAGGTGAATAAGAAAGCAGTTAAGAGGTGAAGTCACTACTTACGTCAGTCAGAGTGGCTGGTGACTGCTCACCCGGAATCCCTGTGGGAGGGGAATGCCATGTCACCCTGGTCTACACCACATGATCACCTTAGTCTGCCAAATCTCTATTGATTAAACCACTCACAGAACCTGACCCAAGGGACGAAAGATACACAAAGTCTCAATTATCTCTAGCATAGTGCCAAAGGGGCAGTGAGGCTGAATCTTCTGACCTCCTCAAACCCCACAAGAGGAAGACAGAATCACCATCAATAGCCCAAGCCTTATTCCTGCAAGGCCAGACATACTACCTCCCTCCAGCCCTTTCACCAACCCTGACACCAACCATTCCTCCTGCAGCACCCACCACCTCTCTGCTGGGCTCAATAATTCACTGCAGTGACCACACAGAACTCACAGATTATGGAGTTTATTAGGGAAGCAACAGGCTATATTTCAAGTTCAGGAACATGCTCAGTCTCTCTCAGCCCACTGTCTCTCTCAGTCTCTCTCCCAGCAGTGCATGTCTTTTTATAGTGTGTGTCTCTCGCATCTCTCTCTCAGCAATGCATGTCTCTCATGCCTCTCTCTCAGCAAATGTATGTCTCTCTCATGTCTCTCAGGAGCATGTTTCTCTCAGCAGCACATCTTTCTCAGCCAGCAGTCAAAAAGTCTGCTTCTAGGAGGGCTTCTTTTGATCCTGGCAAAGTGGCCAAACTAACCAATCACATTATCAGAATTCTGTACACCTGAGAGAGAAAGAACTTCCCAGATTGCTTGATGCCGCTTCCAGGAGAAATACCCCTGGTGGATAACTTTAACAATCAGGAGCTACTCACTTGCTCATGGCAAATTCCACCACAGAGTTTACAAAGACTTATGGCTAGAAGAGTCATACCAGGCACTTTAGTACAATGCACATAGCTTAATGTGAAAGACTGGCAAGGCTAGCCAGATTATCAGTCTCAAGAATATAAATTGAAGAAACATGGAAAAAATTATGCTGCTCATTGTGGTGAATTAAACTATGGGGTAAGACATAGAGTTGAGAATCATTATGAGCCAAAAATTATGAAAAAGCTGCAACAATAATGTAGTGAAGAGATTGAGCAGCAGTAGAGAAAAAATTGTGATGTATAAAAGGTATGAAAATGTTAATACTACCCAAAGCAATCTACAATATAATGCAATCCCAATTCAAATTTCAACAACATTCTTTAACAAGATAGAAAAACTGATCACCAACTTTTTATAGTAAGGAAAGAGGCCTTGGATAAGTAGAACTTTATTGAAAAGAACTGCAACAAAGTAGAGACCTCATACTTCCTGATCTCAGAACCTACTGTACAGCAACAGTAATCAAACAGCCTGATATTGGTACAATGACTGACACACAGACCAATTGAACAGAATTGAGAACCCAAAAGTAAATCCATTCATCTATGGACAATTGATCTTCAACAAAAGGTCAAACTCCATTAATGAGGAAGAGATAGTGTCTTTAATAAATGGTGCTGGGAAAACTGTATATCCATTTGCAGAGAAATGACAGGATCCATACCTCACATCATACACAAAATGGATTCAAAATGGATCAAATACCTAAATATAAAACCTAAAACTATAAATATTACAGAATAAAAATAGGGACACTGCTAGGGGCCCTAATATATGGCATAAATAGCATCCCAAACATAACTAAAAATGCATGAACAGTAGAAGATAAGTTAGATAACTGGGATCTTCTAAAAATTAAACACTTATACTCATAAAAAGTCTTCACTAAAGAGTGAAAAGAGAACAACCTAGAGACTGGGGCATTTAACTGCTAACCAGAAGACTGGTGGTGCAAACCCACCAGTCACTCTTCGGAAGGAAGACTGGACAATCTATTTCCATACAGATACCACCTAGGAAACCCAAGGAGGGATCTCTATGAGTCAAAATCGACTCAACAGCAGTGACTTTGGTTTTGGTGGGATTTTGTTTGTTTGTTTCTTTTTGTTCTTTTTAGAGACTGGGAAAAACTTTTTGGCTGTGACATATCTGAAAAAGATCTAATCTCTAAAATTTATAGAAAATTTCAACACCTCAAAAACAAAAAGACAAACAATCCAATTAAATAATGGGCATGGGAAATGAACAGATACTTCACCAAAGAAAACATTCAGGTGCCAACAAACATATAAGAAGAGGTTTGCAATCATTAATATTGTAGAGATGCAAATAAGATACCATCTCACCTCAGCAATAAAGGAGCAGATCAAAAAAAAAAAAAGAGCGAGAGAGAGAGAGAGAACAAATGCTGCCAAGACTATTGTTGTTGTTGTTATGTGCCGTTGAGTCAGACCCAACTCATAGCGACCCGTCCTTGGGTTTCCGAGGCAGTATCACTATAGAAGTAGACTGCCCCATCTTCCTTCCAAGGAGTGGCTGGTGGGTTTGAACACCAGCCTTCTGGTTAGCAGTCAAGTGCCTTAGGCACTATGCTACCAGAGCAAGACTATGGGGAGACTCAAACTCTTATACACAGTTGAAGATGGTGGAATAGGCAGACAAGTTCCACAGACCCTCTTCAACAAAGGAAAAAGAAACCAGTTGACAGAAATACAGAAGATAATCCTGGAGCCCTGAGCTTTGAAAAGAAGTATACAGAAGTGGATGAGGCACCAGCTAGTGGAAAAAACTGAATGAAAACAGGACCTAAGAATAGGCTCCATTTGCCAAAGATGGCAGGGACATATGGGAGGCAGACAATAGAAAAGGAGACAGGTGGTGAGTGTATAAGTACTGCCAACTAGCAAATAGAGGAGCACAGCACAGTACCCTGCTTACACAGGTAACATAAAAACAAAACAAAGAAAGTGAAAATCATGGGCAAGTTAATCCAACATACAATCACCAATTAAATATAAATACAAAAACATCACAATGCCTTGGAGACAACAGAGCATCACAGTGCACACAAAGAAGCAAGATAA
>NW_006921600.1:9291080-9300526 GCF_000298275.1 Orycteropus afer afer
CTTCTTTGGAAAGGGAACAATCAGAGAAAAGATCAAAACAAAATGAAGAAAGCCTAAGGTTCATGTGGGATACCATCAAAAGGAATAACCTACATGTAATTGGAATCCCAGAGCAGGAAGAGACAAATAAAACCACAGAAAAAATTGTTGAAGATTTGTTGGAAAGAATTTTCCTGGTATGATGAAAGATGAGAATATATCCTTTCAAGAAGCTCAAGGAACCTCAAACAAGATAGACCCCAAAAGAAAATCATCAAGACATATCATCATTGAACTCACCAAAACCAAAGACAAAGAAAGAATCCTAAAAGCAGCATGGGAAAAACAAAAAGTCACCTACAAGAGCAATCAATAAGAATAAGCTCAGATTTCTCAGCAGAAACCATGCAAGCGAGAAGATAATGGATTGTTAATCTTGAGTGTACATAAAACCCTGAAAGAGAAAAATTTTCAACCAAGAATTATATACCCGACAAAATTGTCCCTGAAGTATGATGGTGAAATTAGGACATTTCCAGATAAGCAGAAATTAAAGGAATTTGTTAAAACCAGACCAACCTTACAAGAGATGCTAAAGGGAGTCCCTAGGACAGAGAACCAATGACAGCAACCAACAACTGACCATTGACACACATGATGACATAACCCAGAAACCAACCCAGTTATAGAAGTATCCTAAGTAAATAAGCCTACAAGATTGTAAACCAGAGACATCAATTGACAAATAAAGACAACTACAAACCAAAAAGAGGGAAAAAACTGTGTAGTTACAGAACTCTAAATGGTAGGGAAGTCAAGACAACTACAAGATGGAACAGACTGTTCTAAACTTGGAAAGAAATTTTAAATCACAAGGTAACCTCAAAGAAAAATGATAAACCTTCACATCAAAATAAAAAAGGGGACCAGTACAAATATTTAGCAAATACTAAAACAATAGCAATGAAGGAAGTGATAACATGATTCATAAACAAAACAAGCTCAGCACAGAAAATTATATGCAATAAAAAAATCAACATCATGAAAAACCACATAACAAAATGACAGCAACAGGTTCATATTTGTTGATAATTATATATCTGAGAAGGGACTTATCTCTAAAATTTATAGAAAACTCCAACATTTTAACAACAAAAAGATTAGCAATCCAATTTAAAAAATGGGCAGAAGACGTGAATGGACACTTCCCCAAAGAGGATACTCAGGTGGCCAGCAAATACATGAAGAATTGCATGATCATTAGCCATCAGATAGATGCAGACCAAAACAACCTCAGCACTAATGGCAAAGTTCAACAAGACAGAAAATAAGAAATGCTGGTGAGGATGTGGAGAGATTGAGATTGTCATACACTGCTGATGGGACAGAAAATGATACAACCACTGTGGAAAACAGTATGGCAATTCCTTAAAAAGCTGAAATCAGAAATACCATTTGCCCAGCAATCCCATTATTAGGTACATGTCCTAAAGAAGTGAGAGCCAGGACAAGAACAGATATATGCACACCATATTCATCACAGTACTATTTACAATAGCAAAAAGATGGAAATAACCTACGTGTCCATCAACAGAAGAATGGATAACCAAATTATGGTACATACACACAATGGACTACTATGCAACCCTAAAGAATAATGTAGAATCTGCAAAACACCACATAATATGGATGAACTTGGAGGACATTATGCTGAATAAAAGAAGTCAATCACAGAAGGAGAAATATAGTGTTAGTTCATTATTGTAAAAAGTCAAGGAAAGGTTTTTATATGGAAGGGAACTTCCTTTGTTGGTTACCAGGGGTGATGGGGAGGGGAGGGAACACTCAAAAAAAAAAAAAATACATTGACCCATGTCACTTTAGTTTTGTGTATTTCATGTACATAAATTATATTTCAATAAAATGCATTAAAAAAATACTCCGTTAAGGATCATCCAAGTGGAGGCCTCCTAAGACTAAAGATACTCACATAGGAAGTCAGGTCCAAGTGCTGATGAGGTGCTAGGGTAGAAAGCAGATTCAAAAGTGAAGGTATAAGATGCAACTATTGGTCTCCTCTTGTCTGAGGCAAAGAACAGTGAAGAAAATCAAACTCATTTGGAAACAATTAGTCCAAAGATACAATGGACCACGAGGACCTCAGGCTTCATGACCATAAGACCAGAAGAACAAGATGGTGCCCAACTACCAATGCCAACCACTCGGAAAGTGATCAAAATTGGAGATCCTGGATAGAGCAGGAAGAGAAATGTGGAAAAAAAAAAAATTCAAAAACACAAAAATGACCAGAATTACTTGTCAGACAGAGACTGGTGTAACCCCTAAGACTATGGCCCCGGGTTATCTTTCATGCCTGGAAATGAACTCACTTCCATGGACTGGCTCTCAGCCCAATAGTAGAAAGACCTACATCAGGGAGATGTACCCCTTAGATCAATCAGCCATGAGACATCAGAGGGGCAGCATTCACATGGAGGGAAAGCTGGGCAGACAGATTAAGAAAGGCACAGGGAGGGGTCAGTCACAGGGTGGAGAGTGGAGGAGAACTTTTCATGGATGAGGATTATAATTGGGGCCATGAAATCAAATGTACATGAACAGGTGAGAGTACAATGAATCTACTTTGTAAATGTGCACCCAAATCACACACACAAACAAAAAATAAAGAGTGAAAAAAAAAAAACCCTTATATGCTGTTGGTGGGACCGCAAAATGCAACAAACACTGGAAAACGGTATGGCACTTCTCTAAAAAGCTAGAAATAGAAATATCATACAACCCAGCAATCCCACTCTTAGGTCTATATCCTAGAGAGATAAGAAGTGTGACATGAATAGACATATGCACATCTATGTTCAATGTAGCATTATTCACAATAGCAAAAAGGTGAAATAATGTAAATGTCCATCATCAGATGCATGGATAAACAAACTGTGGTACATACATACAATGGAATACTATTCAATCACAAAGAACGATGAGTCCACAAAACATCTTATAACAGATAAATCTGGAGAACATTGTGTTGAGTGAAATAAGTCAAATACAAAAGGGCAAATATTGTATGAGACTGCTGTTATAAAAAGTCAAGAACAGGTTTGCACATTGAAAAGAAACATAATTTTATGGTTACCAGGGAAAGAACTCTGGTGGCATAGTGTAAAATGGTATACATGTAAAATAGGTAAAAAAAAAAAAAAAAAAAGTTACCAGGGAAAGAACTCTGGTGGCATAGTGTAAAATGGTATACATGTAAAATAGGTAAAAAAAAAAAAAAATTAAGCCCAATTTCTCTTTGGGAAAACAGAAGGCAGTGAGATGACATATTTAAATTAGTGAAAAAAAAAAAAAAAAAAAAATGTAAACCAATATTCAAGTAAAAGAAAAAGACTAGACTTAACTGGTCTGAAAGAGACTAAAGGAGACTATTGCCCTGAGGCAATCTTCTAACTTGAATTGAAGTTAATCCTGGAGGCCACACTCCAGCCAAATAATAGAAGGGACTATAAAACAAACAATAAAGCAAACCATGATGCTCCTTGGAACAATCAATTATACAAGACCAAAAGAGCAAACCAAAGTGTTTGCCCCAATCCAAAACTGAGAAGATAGGGAATGACAGGGAAACTAGATGAACGGAAAAGAGGAACTGAGGGAGGAATTGGGGAGAGTGCTGACACATTGCAGGGATTGTAACCAATGTCATGGAACAATTTGTATGAACTAGTGATTGGAAAACTAATTTGCTATGTAAACTTTCACTGAAGACACAATAAAATGTTAAAACAAAACAAAAAAAAAAACCAACCTTACTACCCTCCCCCCAAAAAAGAAAAAAAATGAATGAATGTTTATGCCTTTTGACTGTGAAGAAATGTTTTACTCACATCAAATATTATGTTAATATCAATATATTTACATAAATTTTACTTTTAAATCATTAATCTATCTGGAAATTTATTTCATGGAGTTGAGAGAATGGAAATTGGTTTCTCTAAATGACAATATAACTTTTAAAACATCATTTATTGTTGTTAAGGATTAAATTGTGTCTTCCCATATAGGTGATAAAATCCGAACTCCTGTACCTGTTGAAGTAATCCTGTCTGGAGATAGGATTTCCTTTGTTATGGTAATTAGACCATAACCAAGTACAGTGGGTTCAAAAAAAATGTGTATGATACATAAAAATATATGATACATATCTTGTGAATTTTACTTTTTACCAATATAAATTAATAACCACTGGTATGCTGGTAAACCGGATCTCTAAAGGGAAAGAAAATACCTTTGATTTGTAGTGTTTGCCAGTTGTGTGGTGTAAATGCTTCCCCCCATGGCCAAATTCCAGCTGCCGATATGATGTCACTGAAATAAGAGTTGGGACAAGGTGGACTCAGCTCTCATGAAACTATACAAGCCAGCTTCAGCACACACACTAGAAATAAAAATATCATACAACAGAAAGTAATTTTCTTTGTTATGTTTTATGCTTTGTCTTTGACTCTATTTTAGTATTAAGAATATTCATTTTTGGCATTTTTGTTTGTTTGCATCTATCTGATATATATTTACTCATTTATTCATGTTTAGCCTTATTATACCACTTTTTTCACATTCATGTCTCTTGTGAATGATTTTTTTTAGGACCCATTCTGTGATTTGTGTGTGTGTATTTTATAGACAGGTGTAACATTTATATTTATTATTTCAACTGACATATTTGGCCCTACACTTTTTTTGTTTGTTTTATGCTTTCTTTATGTCTTACTTACTTGTTTTGGTCTTTGCTTTCTGTCATTTGTTATATAGCTCATGTTTGCTATTCTTTTCTAGAATGTTTTAATGTGTGTATCCAGGAATATATCCAGTTTTTATTTCTAGTATTCATTAACTTTACATTTTTCAAGAACATTCTGAAGTGTGTATTTATCTAATTGTCAAACTGAGAATAAAAAGATATCCTTGACCTGCCTGCATTTAAGAAGGGGTTGTGAGTTCTTAAAATGATACAACAGAGAGTACTCATACACACAAAAAATGTCTCAGTATTTAGTCATTCAGATAAATGTCTTGGTATTCAGTCATCTATTTTTTAACCCCAGATTATTAATATTATTCTGTATCATTTTTCAAGAATAAGATATTTGCATTCATTTCTACAATCTCACACAAAAAAGAATTTTTTGCCTATTTGTAACTTGGGAGCTCTGGAGGCATAATGCCTAAGGCATTTGACTGCTAACCAGAAGGCTGGCAGTTCAAACCCACCAGATACTCCTTGTAAGGAAGATTGGGCAATCTACTTCTGTAGAGATATCACCTCAGAAACCCAAGGAGGGGTCGCTATGAGTTGGATCTGACTCACTGGCAGTGAGGTGTTTTTTGGGGGGAGCGGGTTATCTATAAGTTAAAGAGCCCTGGAGACATACTAGTTAAGTGCTCAGCTGCTAATCCATTGGTTGGTGGTTTGAATTTACCAAGTGCTCTGAGTAAGATGTGACAGTCTGCTTCCATAAAGGTTATAGCCTTAGAAATCCTGTGAGGCAGTCTACTCTGTCCTACAGTGTTGCTATGTGTTGGAATCAATTTGATGGCAATGGGTTTGGCTCTTTGGTTTTGGTAATGTAAATAATTTTAGAGCTGACTAGCAACATTTTATAAGAGGAAGGTAATAGAAAATAGAAGTCAAAAGCAAGCACTCTGGTTCTAGACTCCCTGAATCCAAATCTTTATTGCACCATCCACTAGCCATATAATCTTGGGTTAACCGCTTAATTTCTCTGTTCCGTGACTCCTGCATCTGTAATATGGGCTTATTACTAGTATGTACTTTATAATGTTGCAAAGTTTAATTGAGTTAGTGTGAATAAAGTTCTTAGAATATTCCCTGCACTCAGTAAGAATTGTGTGTCTTTGATACTACTAGTAGTAATAGCAGTGTTGCTGCTGTTAGGTGCCATCCAGTCGGCTCTGATCCATCCCTATGTATAACAGAATGAAACACAGTCCATTCTGGTGCCATCCTCACAATTCTTGCTATGCTTGAACCCAACATTGTAGCCACTGTATCAGTCTGACCAATCAAGGGTCTTCCCCTTTCACACTCCCTTTCTGTGTTACTGAGCATGATATTCTTCTTGAGGGTATGAAGCCTCTGACAACATGACCAAAGTAGGTGATACAAAGTCTGGCCATTCTCACCTCCAAAGAGCATTCTGGCTGTACTTCTTCTAAAACAGACTTTTTCATTCTCCTGGCAGTCCATGGTTTTTTCAGTATTCTTCACCAAAATCACAATTCAAAGGAACAACTCTTCTTAGATCTTCCTTATTCACTGGCCATCTTTCACATGCATGTGAGGCAAATGAAAATACTATGGCTTGGGTAAGACACACCCTAGTCTTCAAAGTGACATATTTGATCTTTAATACTTTAAAGAGGTCCCTTGCAGCAGATTTGCTCATGCCATACGACATCTGATTTCTTGAGTGCTGCTTCCATAGTCTACATCCAAGCAAGGGCATGGTGGGTAAGAGAGAAGGGTGCAGCAGGTGGGTGTTGGATGGCAGGGGGAGACCGGGGAGTGAGCAGAGCCATTTGGAACATCTAAGGGAAACAAACTTGTCTATCAATTTGTCGTACTGTGGTGACTTGTGTGTCGCTGTGAAGCTGGAGGTTATGCTACTGGTGTTTCATATGCTAGCAAGGGTACCCATGGTGAACAGGTTTCAGCAGAGCTTCCAGATTAAGAAAGACTCGGAAGAAGGAAGAAGCCATCCACTTCTCAAAGAATTAGCCAGTGAAAAACCTTATGAATTAAATGGTGACTAAATACTTGGACTTTGCCAGACAGAGTATACAGGAATCAGATTGACTACATCTGTGGCAAAAGGTGATGGAGAAGCTCAATATCTTCAGTCAAAACAAGGCCAGGAGCTGATTATGGAACTGACGATAAACAGCTCATATGCAAGTTCAAGTCAAAGTTGAAGATAATTAAAAGAAGTGCATGAGAGCCAAAATATGACCTTGATTATATCCCTCCTGAATTTAGAGACCATCTGAAGAATAGATTTGATGTATTGAACACCAATGACTGAAAAACAGAAGAATTGTGGGATGACATCAATAAGATCATCCATGAAGAAAGCAAAAAGTCATTAAAAAGACAGGAGAGGAAGAAAAGACCAAAATGGTTGTCAGAAGAGACTCTGCTTGCCCTTGAACGTTGCTAAAGCAATGAAAGAAATGACAAGATAAAAGAGCTGAACAGAAGATTTCAAAGAGCATCTCGTGAAGACAAAGTCAACTATTATACTGAAATTTACAAAAACCTGGAGTTAGAGAACCCAAAAGGAAGAACACACTAGGCATTACTCAAGCTGAAAGAACTGAGGAAAAAATTTAAGCCTTGAGTTGCAATATTGAAAAATTTTATGGGCAACATATTGAATGATGCAAGAAACATCAAAGGAATACACAGAGTCACTGTACCAAAATTGGTCGATGTTCATCCATTTCAGGAGGTCGCATATGATCAAGAACCAATGGTATTGAAGGATGAAATTGAAGCTGCACTGAAGAAATTGGTGAAAAACAAGGCTCCAGGAACGGGCAGAATACCCATTGAGATGTTTCAACAAATGGATGCCTCACTGGAGGCACTCACTCAGCTATGCCAAGAGATATGGAAGACAGCTACCTGGACAATTGACTGGAAGAGATCTGTATTTGTATTCCAAAGAAACGTGATCCCACAGAATGTGTAAATTATCAACCAATATCATATGCAAGTAAAATCTTACTGGAGATAATTAAAAAATGGTTGCAGCAGTATATTGACAGAGAACTTCCAAAAATGCAAGCTGGATTCAGAAGAGGACATGGAATGAGGGCTATTATTGCTGATGTCAGATGGATCTTGGCTGAAAGCAAAAAAATACCAAATACTTGTGTTTTATTGACTATGCAAAGAAGCATTTGATTGTGTGGATCATGAAAAATTATGGATACCACTGAGAAGAATGGGAATTCCAGAATACTTCATTTTCATTGTACTCATAAGGAACCTGTTCATACACCAGGAGGTTGTTATTCAAACAGAACAAGGGAATACTGCATGGTTTAAAATAAGGAAGGAAGTATAGTATCCCTTTACTATACTTAGTAAATTTGTATGCTGAGCAAATAATTCAAGAAGCTGGACTATGTGAAGAAGAACATGGCATCAGGATTGGAAGAAGGCTCATTAACAACCTGTGATATGCAGATGACACAACTTTGCTTGCTGAAAGTGAGGATGACTTGAAGTACTTACTGATGAAGATTAGAGACTATAGTCTGCAGTATACCTCGATGTAAAGAAAACAAAAATCTTCACTAGACCAATAAGCAGCATCACAATAAATGGAGAAAAGTTTGAAGTTGTCAAAGACTTCATATTACTTGGTTCTACAATCAACACCAATGAGAGCAGCAGTCAGGACATCAGAAGATGTATTGTACTGTGCAAGTCTGCTGCAAATGACCTCTTTCAAGTGAAGAAGAGCAAAGATGTCTCCTTGAAGACTAAGGTGTGCCTAACCCAAGCCATGGTATTTTCAATTGTATCATAGGTGTGTGAAAGCCAGACAATGAATAAGGAAGACCCAAGAAGAATTGATGTTTTTGAGTTGTGCTATTGATGAAGAATACTGATAGTACCATGGACTACTAAGAGCTAATAAATCTGGTCTGGAGGAAGTGCAGCCAGAGTGCTCCTTGGATGTGAGTATGGCCAGACTTTGTCTCAACTATTTTGGTTATGTTATTAGAAGGGACCATTCTGTGGAGAAGGATGTCATGCTCAGTAAAGTGGAAGGTCAACAGAAAAGGGAAAGGCCCTCAATGAGATAGATTGACACAGTGGCTGCAACAATGGGCCCAGGTATAGCAGGGATCGCGATGCTGGCACAGGATTAGGCAGTGTTTCATTCTGTTGTACATAAGGTCGCTATGAATAGTAAACCACTCGAAAGCACCTAACAACAACAGCTTTGACAGGCATTGATTGTCAATCCAAGTAAAATGAAATCCCTGAGAACTTCAAACTTTTCTCTCTTTATTGTGAATTGCTTACTCGTCCATTTGTGAGGATTTTCATTTTCTTTATGTTGAGGTATAATCCATGCTGAAAGACTGTAGTTTTTGATCTTCATCAGCAAGTCCTTCAAGTCGTCTTCACTTTCAACAAGCAAAGTTATGTCAACTGCATATCACAGGTTGTTAATGATCCTTTCCCCAATTCTGATGCTTCGTACTTCTTCATATAACACAGCTTTTGAATTATTTGCTTAGCATACAGATTGAGTAAGTATGATGAAAGAATACAACCTTGATGTACATCCCTCCTGATATTTTTTTATTATTATTGTGATTTGGGTGAAGATTTACAGAGAAAATTC
>NW_006921600.1:9316693-9340991 GCF_000298275.1 Orycteropus afer afer
GCAGCACCTTCTGGTCCGGCAGAAGTCCACAATTCAGCCCACCTTTCTCTTCACCTTCTCTGTTTGTTCCCCAGCCACTGTGCACAGTCCTCTGTGCAGTCCCTGGCTAACAGGGTGATTTTTAGGTTAATTCTTAAGTCCTATCACCACAAGAATCTGCAAGAGTGCTGTCTCTTTAAATATCCAAAATAGTCAAGCTGCTTTTTAAACCTACAAAATGGTGGTGTCCTCTGGACTGGCAAAAGTCCACAACTCAGCCCACCTTTCTCTTCATTTTCTCCATTTGTTCCCCAGCCACTGTGCACAGTCTTCCGTGCAATCCCTGACTAGCAGGGTGACTTTTAGGTTAATTTTTAGGTCCTACCACCACTCGGGAATCTCCAAGCTGTCTGTGGCATCAGGATCGCTCAGGATCACTGCCAGACTGCAGCTCCATATGTCTCCTTTTTTGGTATTTTCACGCAAATTTTTCTGCTAGTTGGGGTTTAGTCCACTTCTATATCCTTCCCTTCAAGGCTCAGGGGTCCAAGATTATCTTCTGTATCTGTGTTAATTGGTTTCCCTTTTCTTTGTTGAGGAGGGTCTGTGCAGTCTTTCTGCCTAGTCCACCATCTTTCCCAGAGCTCCATCCCTCCTGATTTTAAACCTTGCATGTTCCCCTTGTTCTGTTCAAATGGCAGCCTCTTAGTCTATGTACAGATTCTTCATGTGCACATTCAAGTGTTCTGGAATTCCCATTGTTTGCAATATTATCCATAATTTTTTATGGTCCACATATTTGAATGCCTTCACATAGTCAATAAAACACAGGTAAACAGTCTTCTGGTATTCTTTGCTTTCAGCCAAGATCCATCTGACATCATGATAGCCCTTGTTTCATGTCCTATTCTGAATCCAGCTTGAATTTCTGGAATTCAGTGTCAATGTACTGACAAAATCATTTTTTAAAATTATCTTCAGCAAGCTTTTATTTGTGTGTGACATTAATGATATTGTTGGATAATATCCACATTCTATTGCATCACCTTTCTTTGGAATGGGCACAAATATTGATCTCTTCCTGTTAGTTGCCCAGGAAGCTGTCTTCCAAATTTCTTGGAATATATGAGTAAGCACCTTCAGCACTGTATCCTTTTGTTGAGACATCTCAATGGATATTCTATGAATCCTGGAGTCTTTATTTTTTACCAATTCCTTCAGTGCAGCTTGGAGTTCTTCCTTCAATACCACCGATTCTTGATCATATGCTACATCCTGCAATAGTGAGACATCAACCAATTCTTTTTGGTACAGTGTGTGATAGTTGGAGCTGTGTGTCAACTTGGCTGGACCACAATTCTGTGTGCTTTAAGCAGTTGTGATGTGATTATTCCCATGATGGGATCAGATGAATATGTTTTGAGTAGCCAATCCATTGAAAGGGAGTTTCCCTAGGGGTGTGGCCTGCTTTCAGTATACTTATAGACATCCTGGGGAAAGAGACACTCTTCTGTGGATCGGGATTCTGTTGTGCTGCCTACAACTGTCCGTGAGCGAACAATCCACCATTCAGCCTGGAGATCTTGGATTTGTCATTTATTGGAGTCAACAGCCAGTATACTGCCTGCCAACCTTGAGCTCCTCAACCCCTGTGCCTGCAAGAGTCAGGTAAAGCCTCCATGTTGATGTTTGTTCCAAGAACTTTGGACTTGCCAGCTTCTGTAAGTGTGTGAGCCTTTTTCCTAAATAAATTTCTCTTTATATATATAAGCTTTACTGGTTTTGTTTCTCTAGAGAACCCAGTCTAACATACAGTGACTCTGTATATACCTTCCATCTTCTTTTGATGCTTCCTGCATCATTTAATATGGTGCCCATACCAAAACCAAACTCACTGATGTCAAATCAGTCCTGACTCATAGTGACCCCTCCTTGAGTTTCCAAGGTGGTACCATTATGGAATTAGATTGCCCAACTTTCCTTCCGAGGAGTGGTTGGTGGGTTTGAACTGCCAGCCTTCTGGTTAGCAGTCAAATGCTTTAGGCATTATGCAACCAGAGTTCCCATGGTGCCCATAGAATCCTTCAATACTGCAACTTGAGCCTTGAATATTTTCTTCAGTTCTTTCCACTTGAGAAATGCTGAATGTGTTCTTCCCTTCTGGTTTTCTAACTCCAGATCTTTGCACATTTCATTATAATTTTTTGGTGTGTGTGTGTCTTCTTGAACTGTCCTTTGAAATCTTCCGTTCAATGATTTTATTTCATTATTTCTTCCATTCACTTTAGTTACTTTCCATTCAAGAGCCAGTTTGGGAGTCTTTTCTGACATCCACTTTGTTTTTTTCTTCCTCACCAGTCTTTTTAATGACGTTTTGCTTTCTTCATGTATGATGCTATTGATGTAATCCCACAATTCATCTGGTCTTTGATCACTGGTGTTCAATTCAGCAAATCTGTTCTTCAGATGGTCTCTAAATTCAGGTGGTATATAATCAAATTCATACTTTGGCTTTCATGGACTTGTTTTAATTTTCTTCAATTTCAACTTGAACTTGCATAAGAACAGTTGATGGTCTGTTCTAAAGTCAACTCCTTGCCTTTTTTTGACTAGAGATATTGAGCTTCTCCATCACCTCTTTCCACAGATGTAGTCAATCTGATTCCTATGTATTCCATCTGGTGAGGTCTACATGTATAGCCACCATTTGCATTGTTGAAAAAAGGTATTTGCAATGAATATGTCATTGGCCTTGCAAAATTCTATCATGCAATCTCCTGCATCATTTCCCTACCTGAGGCCATATTTACAGCTATTGATAGTTCTTTTTTTCCATCTTTCACATTCCAATCACTGTAATAACCAATACATCTTGCTTGCATGTTTGGTAAATTTCAGACTGCAGAAGTTGGTAAAAATCTTCAATTTCTTCATCTTTGGCTGTAGTGGTTGGTGCATAAATTTGAGTAACAGTACTATTAACCAGTCTTCCTTATAGGCATGTGGATATTGTCCTATCACTGACAGCAATGTACTTCAGGATAGATCTTGAAACATTCTTTTTGACAATGAATGTGAAGCCTTTTCTCTGAAGTTTATCATTCCCAGCACACTAGAGCATATGATCGTCTGATTCAAGTGGCCAATACCAGTCCATTTTGGCTCACTCATCCATAGGATATCAATCTTCATGCATTCCATTTCATTTTTGACAACTTCCAATTTTCCTAGATTTGTACCTTATACATTCCATGTTCTGATTATTAATGAATGTTTGCAGTTGTTCCTTCCTATTTTGAGTCTTGCCCCCTCAGCAAATGGAAGTCCTGAAAACTTTATTCCATCCACCTCATTAAGCTCGACTCCACTTTGAGGACGCAACTCTTCTCCATTTGTATTTTAAGTGCTTCCCAACCTGAAGGGCTCCTCTTCAGGTACTATATCAGACAGTGTTTCACTGCTATTCATAAGGTTTCCAGTTTTCATAAGTGAATGCCTCTTCTTTCTTCCCAGTCTGTCTCAGTCTAGAAGCTCTGCTGAAACTTGTTCACCTGGGTGACCCTGCTGATATATGAAATACTGGTGGCATGGCATCCAGACTCCCAGCAACATACAAACCACCACACTACAACAAACCGACAGACAAGTTGTGGGCTAATAGTAGTAGTAGTAGGCTTTTAATGTTACTCTCTCTTTCTAAGGATTCTCAGTGAAAGAACATCTTTGAGTAATTTTTTAGATTGAGTATGTTATTGTTGTTATTGTTAGGTACCATGGACTTAGTTCAACCCATAGCAACTCTATGTATAAAAGAATGTAACACTGCCCAGTCCTGTGCCATCCTCACAATCATTGCTATGCTTAAGCTTATTTTTGCAGCCACAATATCAATTCATCTCACTGAGGGTCTTCCCCTTTTGCTGATCCTATGCTTTACCAAGCATAATAGCCTTCTTCAGGGACCTAACAAAGTATGAGAAATGAACTCTGGTCATTCTCACTTCAAGGAACATTCCAGCTTGGTATATTAAATATTCTTGGGCAACACCACAATTCAAATGTATCAATTCTTCTTTGGTATTCCTTATTCCTTGTCCAGCTTTCACATGCACATGAGGCTATAAAAAATACTGTGGCTTGGATCAGGAGTACTTTAGTCTTCTTTGTTCTTTGATACTTTATGGAGGTCTTTCACAGCAGATTTGCCCAAAATTTGTTATATTTCTTAAACCTGTATACCCAAGCTTGTCTCTCTTACCTTCATTCAATAAAGATACAATGGCTAATTTTAAAACTTTGGATAAAAGATATTCCCCCTGTAAATGCCACAGATCCTTCTCCATAACTTGCTGAAATTTAGTGTAGCAAAGATGAAGTCTGAAGCCAATCTTACTTTATTTCTTTGTAGGAAATCTATTTTTCTCCCTGGATTTTGATAGGATTTTTTCATAATCATTGCAATTGGAAATTGAAAATTTTAGTCAGGATGTCTAGATCTGGTTCTCCTTTCTTTAGTTTTGCCTGGACTAGTCAGTCTTTACGATATACTTACAAGGCTTTTTTTTTTAGTTCAGAAAAATTGTTTTACTCACATATTTGTATATTTATTTTTCATTCCTTTCCATTTATTTTATAGGCACCAATTATCTCTGTGCTGGTGTGCTGGATTTCCATTCTATGTCCTCCACATTTGTTATTTTCTCTCTCATAATTATTATTCTTTTTTCCTGCTCTGAATTCTTAAAGAGTTTTTAAAGTTTTTCTTCAAAACAATGTGATTTTTTGATGTATCATTCAGTGTTTTTCATTGTTTTCATTTTGTATCTAGGTACTGCTAATAAAATTTTAACTTTTTTTTCCTTTTTATTCTTTCCTATCTTTCTATATTTCTCCAGTTTCTTTTTCATCCTATAGGCTTTTTCTTTTATCCATGTTGATTTGCCCTTATTGAAGACAGATGTCAAAGCATTTTATAAATTTAAATCTGAATCCTGACACTGATCATTTTTGTATGTATTTTCTTGAGTTTTTCATTATTCGTAGTGTTTTAATAGGCTCAGATGATCCTTTACCAAGTTGAGCTATATCTATCCTTAGAGTTTTCAAAAGATGTGGTGAATTGAATGTGCTAATCTCATTTTCTAAATATGCGTGGCAATCAAATCTCTCTCATTTCTATAGCTGGAAGGCAGACAGATAAGCATTTCTCCATGTTTGATTCTTAAATACAAGTTCACCTCTTGTCTCTGAGATAGCATCATCTACTACATGGTTCTCAAATTTTGCATCAGAAATACCTATAAGACTTTTTAAAACACAGTTTACTGACCCTTACCACCAGACTTCTGATTTTGCATTTATAACAAGTTCCCAGATAATGTTGTTGGTTCAAGGCCACACTTGGAGAACCATGGCTCTAGCTATTCACTGTCTGGTTCTCTGATCCTCTGCAATGCTGTGGCAAATTAAATGCAATGATTTCTAGAAAACATCTCCTAGGTTTTCCTCTCTCTGTATTTCTCTACAGTATTTAACTTGTGTATCTTTTGAATATAAGGTGCCTCCACAAGTTCTCATTCTTTCCAGTTATTTCTAGGCATTTCTCACTTCAAGAACTTGTAAAAAGATGATGGAGAGTGAGGAGGAAGTAGGAGCAATAGGAGAAGAAGAGATGACATCAACAATTCTAGTGCCTAAATTTGGGGTTGACACTTAAACTCACTGGAGTCTTAGAGACAAGGGAAAGGGAGTGTATATGAAGTATCCACAGGTTTTTCAGGTTATTTATGCTTCATGTGACCAAGAATACATCCATTTTTATCTATCCTTTTTCTTTTTTTTTTTTTTTTAATGATCAGTATACCTTCATGTTAAATTTTGTTAATTAGTTGTTTTCCAGTCTATATTTTTAATATTCATTGAGGTTTCAGTAGGTCTTTAATGGGAGCTATATCAGCTCCTAGAAACCCTGGTGGTGTGGTGGCTCAAGTGCTAAGCTGCTAACAGAAATGTCAGCAGGTTGAACCCGCCAGCTGTTCTGCAGGAGAAAGATGTGGGAATTTGCTTCTGTAAAGGTTTACAGCCTTGGAAACCCTAAGAAGCAGTTCTACTCTGGCCTAAAAAGTATTGCTAAGTTGGAATCAACTCGATGGCAATGGGTATATCAGAACCTATTAATGGCCAAGCACCATTTTGAAATAAGACATCATTTTGAACCAAAACTCTTTTGCACAACCTGGCAAAAATAGAAAGTTTAGAGATCCTGTCTTTTACTTTCACATTCATCCTTTCACTTAACCCCATAACATTAATAAGGAATCCAAAGATATAAACCTCATGTAACTAAACATGTATGTGACTAAGAACAATCTGCCTCTAACTTCATATATGAAGCTACTGAAATACAACCCTTTAAGAAAAAGAGAGTGAAATGTTCCCATAAAACCAGGCTCTCATATATACTGTACATGTGATTTTGATTACAACTCCTGTTTTCCCTTGCAGTTTTAGATCCCAACCTCACCATCACTAGTATCACTACAACCACCCCCACTGAATAACTCCTCTAGAATGTGACTCTTAAATCATGTCAGCCACCTCAGAGCAGCACTCTACCCAACCAATACAAACTTCCTGTGGGTCTGCTTAGGGGATAAGCCACAAAATGGTTTCCCAGGGGAACAGCAGTTCCCACACAGCATTCCAAGGACATACACACTTTTACAAAAATAGGGACAAACATTTTCAGGAATTGTTCACAGTCGGTTTATAAAAAGGGAGAGAGCTCACACACAAGAATGATAGTAAGCACATGAGAGCTCAGAAACATGGAAAAGGACATTTCTCTATCAGTGACAATGCCTATTATATGAGGTTCATACAACACAAGTGCTATTCAGCTTCTTGTAAGTCACGAAAGGTTAGCAAAAACACATATCTTCTTTGTAGAAAGGGAAAAGGAGGTGCAGAATCCTCCACACAAAGATTTACTTTGACTTAAAAGATAGGGTAAGCAATACTGGAAATCTATGTGCACAAAGCCCACCTACTAAGATTCTGAACAAACAGGGAGCCTCAATTTCACAAGACTCTGTTAATATGTGGTTGGTTATGTCAAGGACACTAAACAAAGCTGCTTTTCATGTGTCAGTTTGAGCTCTCCCCACTGATAACCACAGCGACTTTTGGGTCACAACCTCAAATGGGCAGCCATTGTCTGAGAGAAAACAGCCCATGGGTGCCAATGAGACAGTGCCACTTGGAATCCAAGCCTTCAATCACCCAGTCTGGGTCTCAGCAAAACCCAGAAGATGATGAAGTTTTACTTCGGAGGTCTGTTTGTTCTCCTTATGCACCTACTCTGCATACACAGTGGTCACTTGTTTTGTCAGCCCTGTCTCACCTGGATCCACCCTCCTCCCAGGCAAGCCCCTGACTCTTTTGCTCCCTTTAAACCCTTCCCTTAAGACTCTGATTTCTGCCGGTCTGTTGTTGTGTGCCATAGAGTTGATTATGATGCACAGTGACTCTATATGACAGAGTAAAAGTGCTCCACATAGGGTTTTCTAGGCTGCAATTTTTATGCGAGTAGAACACCAGGTCTCCTGCAGAGCCACTTGTGGGTTTGAAATGATATCCTTTAGCTAGCAACCAAGCACTTAACCACTATGCCACCAGAGATCCTTTTGCCAGTCTAAGGTGGCACAAATGTTAAGTGCTCAGCTATTGGCTACTACCTGAAAAGCAAATGATGGTTCAAAATTATTGAACCATCATTGAACGATCAAGCACTTTGGAAAAAAAGCCTGGTGATCTTTTGAAAGATCACAACCATTGGAAACCTTCTGGAGCATAGTTCTACCCTGAAACACATGGGGTCACCATAAGTCCAGAATCAACTGAACAGCAAGTGGTGGTTTAATAACCTACTGAAAGCTGAGGCATTGATGGCTGCTAATAGATTAACCAGTCTCCTTGCCAGATAACAGATGCATTTCCTTCCACATAGAAGTAGAATTTTAATAGCTGCCTTCAATGTCTAATCACAGTTAGGCAGGGAGAAGAACATTGGGATGAGTGAGGAGGAATATTCTTCGACACCACCCTAGAACAATGCCAAATCTGACTCTTCTCAGTCACATCACACTGAGTTTGGGGGCATTGATTCCTGGATCTTGGCTTTACTTCTGATTAGCAAATTCATCTGTAAAAGTCTGTGGGGTTGAGGAACATAATGTGAGGTACCATCTAAGCCTGCCCTAAAGCCATACTCTGGGCCCTACCCTTTCAGAGGGGCCTCCCCTCTCTCAATCTGAAAGACAGAGGAAACCTGCATCTACTTTTTAACATCTTTCTTGAACCAAGCCACTTTTCAGATGTCTTTCAGAGAAGTAAATTCTCTTTCAGTGCACTTCTCCAAAGGAGCTCTGGTGGGGCAGTGGTTAAAGTGCTGGAATGGTAGCCAGAAGATAAGTAGTTGAACCCACCAGGCCCTCTGCTGGGGAAAGATGTGGTAGTCTACTTCCATAAAGGTTTACAGCCTTAGAAACTCTATGGGGCAATTCTATTCTGTCCTAGGGTCTCTCTGAGTTGGAATCATCTGGATGACAATGGGTTTGGCTTGGTTTGGCATTTTTCCAGCACTGACTGTCCAGCTATCATCTTAACATAAGAGGCAAAGAAGTGGTAGGGTTGTCCAGGTAGCCAAAGGCCAATTCATCTCCTCCTCCTCTGATGTGCCCAGGAACAAGCCACAGAAAGAAAAGGCCTTCCTGAGAGGAGCTGCTCCCTGAACTGGAGGCAGAGCCCTCCTCAGAGTGTGAACACAAAGAGCCTGTGAGTGATTGATGTCCAGAACAGGAAACAGAGGCTCCCTTCAACTCACCAAAGTCAAGAGGGAAGCAAGAAAAGATTGGCCTCTGAGAGACCCTCCTAGCAAGTCAAATGTGTACTAAATACAACATTGCCCACTTGAACTAGCACTGCTAAAAGCCCATATCAGCAAGGGTTTACTTCTGAGTGGAATTCATTGTGCTTGTTGCCATATTAAGCCACTTTCAACTTCTGTGGGAGAAAGAAGGATAAAGGCTGAAAGAAACCAAACCAAACTCGAACCCACTGCCATGGAGTTGGTTCCAAGTCAAAGTGACACTGTAAGACAGAGTAGAACTTTCCCATGGGGTTCCCAAGGCTGGAAGTCTTTACAGAAGCACAAAAAGCCACAGCTTTGTCCCATAGAGTAGCTGGCCAATTAGAACCACCTACCTTTCACTTGGGATATCATAGCTGTTGTCAGATGGATCTTGGCTCAAGGCAAAGAACACCAGAAAGATGTCTATTTGTGTTTTATTGATTATGCAAAGACATTTGATTGTGTGTATCATGACAAATTGTGGAAAACATTGAGAAGAATGAGATCCTGAACACTTGATTGTATTCATGAGGAACCCGTACCTTGTCCAGGAGGCTGTCGTTCGAACGGAACAAGGGGACACTGCGTGGTTTAAAATCAGGAAGGGAGTGCATCAGGGTTGTATCCTTTCTCCACACTTATTCAATCTATATGCTGAGCAAATAATCTGAGAAGCTAGACTACATTAAGAAAAACATGGCATCAGGATTGGAGGAAGAATAATTAACAACCTGAGATACACAGACGATACAACATTGCTTTCTGAAAGTGAGGATGACTTGAGGCACTTACCGATGAAGATTGAAGAATACAGTCTGCAGTATGGATCACGTCTCAATATAAAGAAAACAAAAATCCTCACAACTGGAGCAATGAGCACCATCACAATAAATGGAGAGAAGATTGAGGTCTTCAAAGAATTCACGTTGCTTGGTTCTACAATCAATGCCAATGGAAGCAGCAGTCAGGACATTAGACGACGTGTCCCAATAGGGAAGACCAACCGCGAAGGAACTATTTCAAGTGCTGAGGAGCAAGGATGTCTCCTTGAGGACTAAGGTGTGTGCCTGACACAAGCCATGATATTTCCAATCGCCTCATATGCATGTGAGATCTGGACAATGAATAAGGAAGACCGAAGAAGAGTTGATGCTTTTGAGTTGTGGTGCTGGCAAAGAATCCTAAAAATACCATGGACTGCTAAAAGAACTAACAGATCTGTCCTGGCGGAAGTGCACCCAAAATGCTCCTTGGAAGCAAGAATGGCCAGACTTCGTCTCACCTATTTTGGTCATGTTGTCAGAAGTGACCATTCCCTGGAGAAGGATGTCATGCTTGGTAGGGTGGAGGGTTGATGAAAGAGGGGGAGGCCTTCAACAAGATGGATTGACACTGTGGCTATGATGATGGGCTTAAGTATAGCAGGGATCATGGAGCTGGCGTGGGATCAGGTAGTGTTTCGTTCTGCTTTACATGGGGTTGCTATGAGTCAGAAATGACTTGACGGCACCTAACAACAACAACAACTTTTCACTTGGGAGCTCTGGTAGCATAGTGCCTAAGGCACTTGACTGCTAACCACAAGGCTGGCAGTTCAAACCCATCAGGTACTCCTCAGAAGGAAGGTTGGACAATCTATTTCTGTAGTGATACTGCTTCGGAAATCCAAGGAGTGGTCAGTAGGGGTTGGATCCGACTCTACGCCACATAACAACAACAACAACACCTTTCACTTAGCAGCCAAATGCTTTAACCACTGCCCTACCAGCATTCCTAGGCTGAAGGAAAGGGACCTGAAGTTGCATTCAGTAGGACATTAAAAGAAACAGGAGAGGAAGAGAGTCTTCAGGATAAAATGGAAACCATGTTGAGCAGGTCTTCAGAAATAACCCCCTCTCCATTTCCCACTGCCCTGGCCCATTCCAAGTCCATTGTCACTCAGTTGACAGAATTGTCACAGTATCTTCATACTAACTGAAGTCTCTGCTCTGGTTTTGTCTTTGACATTTCCAAAGCTCTTCTCTTGGAAATAAGTGCAATCATGTTGCTTTTTATTGGAGGTTCCCCTATCAGCCTCTCTGCCTGCAGATTGGATACTGTCTCATCTGACTCTAAACTACTTCTCCCCCTGCATGTCTGATAATTCCTATTTTGTCTCATAGGCTCCAGATACCCTGAGCTTCTTGCTTTTCCCATTGAATATATTAGGCTCATTCACAAAATTAGCCATTGAGTATATTGGTGTTTTGGCTTTTTTTTTTTTTTTTTCTTTTGGCCATGATGACTATGCATCCCCCAGGAGCCAGCCACACATCACCTCTTATGAGTCATTTCTGAGTTCTTCCTCATCCAGGTTGACACTGTATACTTCTATTCTCTTCTACAGCAGAGTGTATTATAAATTGTTTGTTCCTATGTTTCCTCCACTCAACTCTGAGCACCTTAGTAATGAAAATGGAGTCTTATGACCTTTATATCCTCAGTCTCTAGCTTAGTGTCTGTAATCAAATTGATGCTCAATAGCTATCTATTCAGTAATAGGATCTGGAAGAAAATAAACCTCCATTCTTAGATCTGATGTCATCTACATACCAGCTTGATAGGGAAGATGATTGCTAAACACTTGGACCTCATCCACATAATTACCTGCCCCACTCGATACTCCTTCTTGCTCATTTTCTTACAAAGCCCATTGGTACTCTCTTCCACCGCTAGAAGACCCTCCATTCTCCCTGATGAAGCCAGCATCTATCATTAGAATGATGCTCAGTATTCACCTTCTCTTGGAAGCCTTCCTTAAGTAATTGCACTCAGCTCTGGTCATTCCCTCTGCCATGTTCCCTCATATGAAGAGGTATTTTTCATGTTTTATAATTCTACCCTCAGATTTACTGAATTTTCCCTCTTTTATATGTATGTCTTAGCTTCCTGATGAGAGCTCAAGCTTCTTAAGAGCAGAAACTTGAGGATACCTCCCAAAGTTTCTGCATGATACTAGATGTGATCATGTGAAGGAGGAAAAGGGAAGAATATAACACTATCTGCTTTTTACTTCAGATTTAATTACGATAATCATAAGAACCATCAAAAGGTAGGCTGCAGTGTTACACTTTTCTACAGTTCACAGATATGAAATCTAAGGTGATGCCAAATGAGGTGTAAAGTATTAGAAGCCTGGCCAAACTCAGAGCCCTTCCAAATGAACATTGGAATCTTTGAAAAAAATTACATCTCAATTTGGAACAAATAAGATTTTCTATTCCTGATTTTTTTTTAATATACAACTTCACAGGAAATGAAATATTCTTAGAGCTTAAACTCCAACCATCATGTCCAGATGCTTAAAGCAATTTGCATATTTCTTGCTCCATTCCCTAGAATAGAGACAGTCTAGTGGGAGGGTATTTAGATTCTTCTTCCTTGGAAAGTTCACTGTTTAACCCAAGAGATTGTCAGAATCTGCTGGACATGAAGAAGCAAACACGGCAAGTTATTCCATTCCTCCCCACCACCACCACCACCACCAAATAAAACCTGCACTGCCACCTCCTCACCTTTCAGAATCTTATTGGAGTCTGTCTGTCAGTAACTGTCAGCAGGACACTCTGCTTCTCTGAACCTCTAGAAGGCAGATCTCTAATTGTTGCTGTTGTTGTTGTTATGTGCCGTCGAGTCGGCCCCGACTCATAGCGACCCCTCCTTGGGTTTCCGAGGCAGTATCACTACGGAAGTAGGATTGCCCAACCTTCCTTCCGAGATACTTTGTAAATAGCCCTGTTGTAGCACGTTAAACTATGTTACAGGTAATAGGTAGTTCAGATTTTGGGTAGGCTCCATTTTATCACAATTTTAGTCATTGAGAGCCAGCTACCTCAGAGACACTATGCAAGAACTGAGGATACAGTGGTGAACAAGGTAAACAGGAAGGTGTGCATTTCTGATTCAAGGATGGATCTTGCTGAGAAGATAGACATTGTTTAGGTGGTTCTAAGTATGATGAGTGCTATAGGAGAAAAATACAAGGTAGTGTGGACACAGCCAACCAGGAGCAGATTGCCCAGTAAGCAAGATAAGCACGGGCTCACTTGTGTTTACTTAATAATCTGTAGGGAATAATTTCACATGGGGTTCATCACATCTTAAGTAAGACTGTGCTTACTGGGTACTCCATTCCCTGTCAGGGATTAAATTTGAAAAGAGGTTTTGATTCTATAGGAAGATGCTACGGGGTTGAGAGAGACAGAAAGATACCAGCCACAGCTAGAAGAAAAATCTTGATATGGTGAAAAGATGTAAAATTGTTCACTACAGATTAGTTAGTAAGCACAAATAAACCAGTGTTTACCTTGTTTATTGGGAAACCTGCCCCTGTGTATAACAGAGAGAGAAGCTGGTCTGGGGCAGGAATTAGGAAATGCCTCTGGGAGTGCTTGACTCCTAAATTGAGATTTAGGATTAGTAGAATGTTGTCAGTCAGAAGGGAAACAGGATCTTCAAAGACCCAAATGAGAGAGAGAAAGGTAACAGAAGGAATGGATGGAAAATATATCTTGTACAATGTGTGAAAAATACAGTGAGGTAAGAAAGGCAATAACTTCATGCTCTTACCATGTTCCTGGTGGTGTTTCAGATACCAAACTTGTCTCATTTCAATGAATATTCATAATAACTTTAGATATCCTTGTCATCCCTATTTTTAAAATGAGAAATCTGGGACCCAGAGGGAATACATGAGTGGTATAAACAGGTAACAGCCAATGCTTTTGTTGGGCTGTTAACCAGAGATTTGAGGTTTGAGTCCACCTAGAAATGTCTCAGAGGAAAGATCTGACAATCTACTTCCAAAAAATCAGCCATTGAAAACCCTTTGGGTCACATATCTATACACATGGGGTTGCCATGAATCAGAGTAGATTTCACAATAGGTTTTTTTTTTTGTGTGTGTGTGTGTGGGGGGGAGCCCAGAAAGGATACATCTCCCACCCACAACCCCACAGCTCAAAGTGGCAGAGCCAGGTTTTAAACCCAGTCAGCCTGGATGGCAATCCTCTGTTCTTAACCAATATGCTCTACTATTTGGAGGCCATATCAGGCAGGATCTTATCTGATTTTTCCCTAAGAGAAATGGGAAGAATTGCAGAGTTATAAGAAATGGCATGATCAGCCTTGGACTTTAAAAGCTTCCTGAGGTTGCTGTCTTGAGGATGGGTTGAAAGAGGAAAAAAAAAAAAAAAAATGTGTTCAGGGAGACAACTGAGAATACTATTGTAGTTTAAGGAGAGAAGATGGTGGCTTGGACCAGAATGAAGCAGTGTAGTCGAGTAAAGTATAGGGTAAAAAAGATAATCAGTTGGTAGAAATGTCAGGACTGCCTTATTGACTGAATATAACCAGAAAGCAAGAATTATCAGATGTTCTCATATACCTTAATTTATTATTCCCAACAAATTTATTAGACAGATTTATCTTAATTTTCTGCTTTGGGAAATGAAGGTATAAAGAGATGGGCAATTTCAAGGTCAGTGAGCTATAAAGGGTGAAGACGTTTTATGAATTTAGAACTTAAAATGAGTGTACATAGGTCTGTCATTCCACTCTCTGAGAGCTGAGCCTATATCTTGGTTATGTTTGCTTTCCCAGACCATGGGGTCTATGTCTGGCACAAAGCAGGAGCTCAATAAATTTCCAAAGTAATGAGCTGGAGGAAAGGAGTCCATGGGCTCCAGCTTGCCCTGATCCCTTTTGCCTTTTACGACATTATCACACATCACAAGGGAGACAGGTCCTTCCTCTTTCTAACTTTCATTGCCCCAAACAGCACCATCAGAATCTTCCAGGCCTAATAAACAGGGTTCACTCAAAAGTACCAAGATATCATCCTTCTCTGTTTAATTGTCGGGCCCCAGAAGTGGTACCTGCCCACTGACCTCCTCTTGTATGAACCTGTAAAGCCCTGTATCTGCACTTCATAGCATCATCAGTTCCTTAGGTAAAAAAATTAAACCAAATTAAGCTGGGAAGCTCAGGTATTACTTTAAGTTCCTCCTAAAGTCTTCATAAATTTCACAAATATTTAACAAGCTAATTAATTTATGTAAAGACCTGTACATATTTGATAAACTTGAACCAATTTATTAAATTCTGTCCTGTTTTAACAAATGCTGGATTAAAGTTAGACTTCCTACAAATGGTAAATATATAAAGATAACACTTGTCATGTATGTATATATACTGTACCTGCTTTTTCAAAGATTAAGAAAAGATTATCTTTGCTGTAAAGACTTAAGTCATTACTTTATGATGTGTGTGTGTGTGTGTGTGTGTGTTTATTGAGGAGGAGGGTGAGGATTCCTCTGGTTAGCAGTCAAATGCCTTAGGCACTATGCTACCAGAGCTCCCACAAATAGTAAATACATAAAGAAAATACTTGCTGTGTGTATGTATACTGTACCTGCTTTATCAAAGATCAAGAAAAGATTATTTTTGCTATACGGACTTAAGTCATTACTTTATGATGTGTGTGTGTGTGTGTGTGTGTGTGTATTTATTGGGGAGGAGAGTGGGGACTGGACAAGCCTGTTTTCAAGCTTTCAAGTTGGTGTTGATGCCATGGACAAGATGAGAGAAGCAAAAGAGAGAGAGGCAAAAGTTCAGAATCCATAAAACTTCTACAGTAGAATGAGGACAAGGGTGAAACTGAGATGGTCCACCATGCCTACATTCTGTTTTTATAAATACCAAATGCCTCTCTCTCTCATTCTTTCTCCTTGCACAATTTCCTACTTTTTCTGGATGACAAAATCTTTTCCACTCTTGCTCGAGACTTACCTCAGACATCCACTCTTGTGTGAAGCCTTCTTTAGCCTCATCTCCACCTCCAGACAGAGTTGGCACTTACTACCCTAGACTCTGATAGCATTCTGTGAATAGCTACAGGATAGCACTAATCCTATTATTTGTAATTAGCTGTGTGCAAACGCCTCTCCCTCACTGCACTGTGAGTTCCTTCAGGGTAGGTGACCTCTGGCTTCTCACACCCTGCCTTCAATAACACAAAAACATAGGAATGGGGGAACAGTGCCCTCAGCAGCAATCTGAATTCTTTCAACAAATACTTATTAAGCAACAGTACGTGGTGTAAGATGGTGTCTCACTCATTCCCGTGGAGCAGATTCCAAGTCATAGCAACTTCCATTGGGTTTCCAAGGCTGTGAATCTTTACAGAAGCAGAATTTCATTCTTTTTTTCTGTGGAACAACTGGTGGTGTGTTCAAACGGCTGACCTTCTGGTTAGCAGTCAAATGCCTTGACAACTACACCACCAGAACTCCTTGTAAAATAATATGTTGTCATTGTTGTTGTTGTTAGGTGCCCTTGAGTTGCCTCTGACTCATAGCGACCAACCCTATGTACAGCAGAACAAAACACTGTACAGTCTTGTGCCAGCTCTCTGATCCCTGATATACTTAACCTCATCACCGCAGCCACTGTATCAATCCGTCTTGTTGAGGGTCTTCCCCTCCTTCATTGACCCTCCACCTTACCAAGCATGACATCCTTCTCCAGGGAATGGTCTCTTCTGACAACATAACCAAAGTAGGTGAGACAAAATCTGGCCATTCCCACTTCCAAGGAGCATTCCAGCTGCACTTCCTCCAGGACAGATCTGTTAGTTCTTTTAGCAGTCCATGGTACTCTCAGCATTCTTCCCCAACACCACATTCAAAAGCATCAATTTTTCTTTGTTCTTCTTTATTCATTGTCTAGCTCTCACAAGCATATGAGGTGATTGAAAATACCATGACTTGTGTCAGGTGCACCTTAGCCCTCAAGAAGACATCTTTGCTCCTCAGCACTTGAAAGAGATCCCTTGCTGCTGCTTCCATTGGCGTCGATTGTAGAACCAAGCAATGTAAACTCTGACAATTTCAATCTTTTCTCTATTTATCATGATGCTGCTTATAGGTCCAGTTGTGAGAAATTTTGTACTCTTTATATTGAGATGTAATCCATACTGCAGACTGTAGTCTTCAATCTTCATCAGTAAGTGCTTCAAGTCACCCTCACTTTCAGCAAGCAAAGTTGTGTTGTCAGCATATCACAGGTTGTTAATGACCCTTCCTCCAATCCTGGCTCCACGTTCTTCTTCATATAGTCTGACTTCTCGGATTATTTGCTCAGCATATAGATTGAATAAGTATGGTGAAAGGATACAACCCTGATGATACAACCTTTTTGATTTTAAACGATACAGTGTTCCCTTTTTCTGTTCAAACAACAGCCTCCTGGTCTATGTACAGATTCTTCATGAGTACAATTAAGTGTTCTGGAATTCCCATTCTTCTCAATGTTATCCACAATTTGTTATGATCCACACAATCAAATGCTTTTGCATAGTCAGTAAAACATTAGTAAACATCTTTCTGGTATTCTTTGCTTTGAGCCAAGATCCATCTGGCATCAGTAATGATATCCCTTGTTTCATGTCCTCTTCTGAATCCAGCCTGTGCTTCTGGAAGTTCTCTGTCAATATACTGTTGCAACCATTTTTTAATTATCTTCAGTAAGATTTTACTTGTGTGCAATGTTAATGATATTGTTTGATAATTTCTGCATTCTGTGGGATTACCTGTCTTTGGAATGGGTAAAAATAAGGATCTCTTCCAGTCAGTTAGCCAGGTAGCTGTTTTCCAAATCTCTTGGCATAACTGAGTGTGTGCTCCAGTGATGCATCCATTCATTGAAACATCTCAATGGCTATTCTGCCAATTCCTGGAACCTTGTTCTTAGCCAATTCCTTCAGTGCAGCTTTGACTTCTTTCTCCAATGCCATTGGTTCTTGATCATATGCCATCTCCTGAAATGGATGAAAATCGACCAGTTCTTTTTGGTACAGTGACTCTGTGTATTCTTTCTATCTTCTTTTGATGCTTCCTGCATCTTTCAATATTTTGCCTATAGATCTTTCAATATTGCAACTCAAGGCTTAAATTTTTTCCTCACTTCTTTCAGCTTGAGAAATGCTGATCATGTTAACCTCTGGTTTTCTAACTCCAGGTCTTTGCACATTTCATTGTAGTGATTGGCTTTTTCTACTCAAGCTGCTCTTTGAAATCTTCTGTTTAGTTCTTATATCATGTCATTTCTTCCATTTGCTTTAGCAACACTCTGCTGAAGGGCAAGTTTCAGAGTCTTTTCTGACATTCATTTTGGTCTTCTCTTCTTTTCTCATCTTTTTAATGACCTCTTGCTTTGTTCATGGATGATGTTCTTGATGCCATCCCACAATTCTGGTGTTCAGTCATCAGTGTTCAATGCATCAAATCTGTTCTTTAGATAGTCTCTAAATTCAGGAGGGATATGATATATTCAAGATCATATTTTGGCTCTCGTGGACTTTTTTTAATTGTCTTCAACTTCAAATTGAGCTTGCATATGAGCAGTTGATGGTCTGTTTCATAATCAGCTCCTGGCCTCTTATACTAGAATAATAGTATAGACAATGAAAATGCAATGGAGAGCCAAGTTGGGCATATGGTTTTTGCCTTCATGAAGTTTACAGTGTAGTTGGTTATAGCAGATACTGATGGTGTTTTATCCATATCTTTTCAGTATTTATCTCAGTATAAAGAAGAGTTTTGGTAGGAAAGAGCAGGAAGAAAAGGTACACTTTGTGTAGACAAACCTAGCAGGAGTACCAAAGAATGAATTCTCCAAAGCAGTCTTTCAATCAATGATGAATGGAGAATTGGTAGATAAATATCCAGCTTCCTTGCTTCTTGATAGGTTAACACTGTGGCATGTTCTACACCAGAGTACTGTGGCACAATATTTAAGCACTCACCTTCAAATCAAAAGGTGGGTGGCCCAAAGCCACCAGCCATTTCATGGTAGAAATATGTGGCAGCCTGCTTTCATAAGGATTATAGCCTTGAAACCCCTATGGGTGCAGTTCTACTCTGTCCTTTAAAGTTGCTATCAGTTGGAATCAACTCAAGGGCAATGGGTGTAATTTTGGTATGCTTTACAGTGTCTCCCAGAGTTCCCCAGTAGAATTGAACTACAATCGCCCACAGTAGTAACAGGCTTAAAAACTACCCCTTTATATGTTTTCTTATCTTTCTTGTCTCTCTTCCCCATTTATTACTAGAGGTTCCTGGGATCATCTCCCAAATAAACTATTTGCAACTGAATCCCTTTCTTAGGATTTGCTTCTGAGAAACCTCAAGGCATTGGGAGGACAAATAATTAAATAAAAGTTAAGTAGAAAAGTATGAGTAATGTAGTAGGCAGCTTTTAAGGTGGCCTGCAAAGATCTCCACCTCTTGGTATTCACACTCTTGTATAATCCTCTCCCCTTTAATGTGAGATGAATTTATTGACTTGCTTCTAATGAAAAGAACACAACAGATCTGATTATGTCACTTCTGAGATTATGCTATAAAAAGGCAGTGAGCCAGAGTAAGATACCACTTCATACCCATTAGAACGGTATTATCAGAAAAAAATGGAAAAGGACAAGTGTCGGTAAGGATGTGGAGAAATTGAAACCCTTGTGAATTGCTGGTAGGAATGTAAAATTGTGCAGCTGCTGTGGAGAACATTTTTGTGGTTTCTCAAAAAGTTAAACATAGAATTACCATATTACCCAGCAATTCCACTCCTAGGTCTATACCCAAAGAATTCAAAGCAGGGACTCAAAAAGATATTGGTACACCAATATTCATTTACAACAGCTGAAAGGTTGAAACTACTCAAATATCCATCAACAGATAAAAGGATAAACAAAATTTGGTACATTCATACAATGGAATATTATTCAGCCATAAAGAGAAAAGAAGTTCTGGTGTACACTATAACATGGATGAACCTTGAAAATATCATGAATGTCATATAAAAGGACAAATATATGGTCCCACTCATATAAAATATCTAGAATAGGCAAGTTCATAGAGACAAAAATAGATTATTGTTTATGGAGGATGGGCAGAGGAGAGAATGGGGAGATATTGTTTAACAGGTAATGAATTTCTGTTTGCAGGTGATGAAAAAGTTTTAGAAATAGTGGCAATGGTTGTACAGTATGATATCATGAACACTGAATTTTACATTTAAAAGTAGTTAAAATGGCATTTTGGGGGTATATATTTTACCGCTATAAAATTTAAAAAAAATAAATGAAAAGATAGTCACTTCCATCTTGAGTGTTCTTTCTCACTTTCTCTAGGAAGAGTTTGCTACCACGTTGTGAAGCAGTTCTGTGGAGAACATAAGACCAAAGAAGCTGTTGGAAGGCCTCAGAAAATCTACTTACAAACTCATTCATGTGGCTACTGGAAGACTCAGTTTCTTGCCATGTGCAATTCTCCACAGAACTGCTTCCCCACTTGAGATTTGAAATGACCACAGCTCCAGCCAACATCTTAATTGCAATTTTATGAGAGACTCTGAGCCTAAAAGACCTGGCTAAGCAGCACCTAGATTCCTGAATCCTGGAAAATAATGTTTGTTGTTTTAGATGCTGTGTTTTGAGATGATTTTTATGCAGAAATAGATAATTAATACAACTACATGACAGAAGACAAGTATACTGGTATGGATGCCAGGAATATGGAGATCTACAGATGTATAGCATGTGCTGTCTTCCTCATTTTTCTTAAATCTCTCCCTGAGGCAATTCAGTTACTGTTAAAGGAAATCTTGTCACATTACTGAAAAACAAAGAGGGTGTTGCATCTAAATACCTGACAATTTGGATTCCTGTGAAGATAGCTTTTTAAGAATGGGGAGGAATTTTGCCACTGGCCTTCCCCATCATGCACAACTAGAAGAGACCATGCTTCCTATCCTTCCTAGGGCCCCTGGCCACTCCTTCACTATACCTGTGGAAAGGCTTAGACTGCCAGGCAAGTAGCTACAGAAAGAGGAACTACTCAATGAAAAGGAAAAGCTCTCAAAACCACTCATCTTCCATATAAGATTTTGATTGAAGCCAATAACTCCACAACTTAACTCATCAGGAGACACCTTTCTTGATAGGATTTGTAGGCACTTCAGCACAATTGCTGCAGAAATACTGATAGGTGCTACAAGCATCCACAAATGTACTTAAGTTGAGGTTCTCTGTGGGCCATAGTTTTCCAATAGCCTCCAACTTAGATATATTAGGCAAATTCTTTGAAAGACAGAAATATCCAAAGCTCACTCAAGAAAAAAAATGTAACTCTCATATATTGCTGATGAAAATTTAAAATGTACAATTCCTTTGTGAAACAGGTTGGTGGTTTTTCACAAGTTAAACATATACTTGCTATGTTGTTGTTGTTAGGTGCCAGCAAGTCAGTTCTGACTGATAAAGAACCCACATAAAACAGAACAAAACACTGCTGGATCCTGCTCCATCCTCAAAATCTTTTGCTATGCTTGAGGCCATAATTATAGTCACTGTGTCAATCCATCTCCTTGAGGGTCTTACCCTCTTTTGCTCATCCTCTACTTTATCAATCTTAATAAAGTACCAGGGAATGGTACTTTCTGACAACATGACCAAAGTAGGTGAGATGAAGTGTGGCCATTCTTGCTTCCAAGGGGCATTTCAGCTGCACTTATTCCACGACAGATTTGATCATTCTTCTGGCAGTCCATGGTACTTTCAATATTCTTTGCCAACACCACAATTCAAAGGCATCAACTCTTCTTCAGTCTTCCTTATTCATCATCCAACTTTCACTTGTATATGAAGCAGTTGAAACTGCCATGGTTTGAGTTAGGCACACCTTCATCTTGAAAGTGAAATTATTTTTTCATAATATTTTAAAGAGATCTTCTGCAGCAGATTTGCTCAGTGCAATATGTTATCTGATTTCTTGACTGCTGCTTCCATGGGTGTTGGTTGTGGATCCAAATAAAATGAAATCCCTGACAACTTCAATCTCTTCTCCAGTTACTATGATGTTGCTTATTGGTCCAATTTTGAGGATTTTTATTTTCTTTATATTGAGAAGTAATCCACACTGATGGATATAGTCATTGATCTTCATCAGTGAGTGCTTCAAGTGTTCTTAATTTTCAGCAAGTGAGGTTGTGTCATCTTTGTATCACAGGCTGTTAATGAGTCTTCCTCCAATCCTGATGCTGTGTTCTTCATATAGTCCAGTTTCTCCAATTATTTGCTCAGCATACAGATTGAATAATTATGGTGAAAGGATACAACCATGATCCACACCTTTCCTGATTTTAAACCTTGCAATACCCCGTTGTTCTCCTCGAACAACCACCTCTTGGTCTATGTACAGGATCCTCATGTGCACAATTAAGTGTACTGGAATTCCCATTCTTCACAATGTTATCCACAATATTTTATGATCCACAGAGTTGAGCACCTTTGCTTAGTCAATAAAACACAAGTAAACATCTTTAGGTATTCTTTGCATTCACTCAACATGACATCAGCAATGATATCCCCTGTTCCACGTCCTCTTCTGAATCCAGCTTGAATTTCTGGAAGTTCTGGAAGTTCCCTGTCAATATACAGCTACAATAATTTTTAAATTATCTTCAGCAAAATTTTACTTGCATGTGATATGAATGATATTGTTTGATAATTTTTGTATTCTGTTGAACCACTTTTTTTTGGAATGGGCACAAATATCAATTTCTTCCAATCAGTTGGACAGGTAACTGTCTTCCACATTTCTTGTCATAAACAAGTAAACACCTCCAGCACTGTATCCATTTGTTGAGACAATTCAATTGGAGCCTTGTTTTTTTTGTCAATTCCATCAGAGCATCTTGGATTTCTTCCTTCAATATCATTGGTTCTTGGTCATATTCTATCTCCTGACATGATTGAACATCAACCAATTGTTTTTGGAACAGTGATTCTGTGCATTCCTTCCATCTTCTTTTGATGTTTCCTGCATTGTTCAAAATTTTGCCTATAGAAGCCTTCAATATTGCAGCTTGAGGTATCTTTTTGTTTTGTTTTGTTTTCTAACTCCAGGTCTTTGCATATTTCATTATAATATTTTAGTTTATCAGCTTCAGCTCGAACTTGCAAATGAGCAATTGATGGTCTATTTCACAGTCAGCTCCTGGTCTTATTCTGACTGATGATATTGAGTTCTCCATTGCCTCTTTCCACAGATGTAGTAGATCTGATTCATGTGTATTCTATCTGGTAAGATTCACAGTATAAGTATTAACAATGAATAAGTAGGTCATCTTGCAAAATTCTATCTTGTGTCATTTCTATCACCAAGGCTGTACTTTCCAACTACCAATGAATATTCTTAATTTCCAACTTTCACATTTTAATCAGCTGTATTAACCAATACATTTTGATTGCTGGTTTGGTCAATTTCAGACTATAGAATTTGGCAAAATCTTCAATTTCTTCATCTTTGGCATTAGTGGCTGTTGTGTACATTTCAATAACAGTAGTCTTAACTGGTCTTCCTTGTAGGCATGTGGATATTATCCTATCACTGACAGCATCTTCAAGATAGATCTTGAAACATTCTTTTTGATGATGAATGCATCACCAAGACTCTTCAATTTGTCATTCCAGCACACTAGACCATATGGTTGTCTGATTCAAATTGGCTAATATCAGTCCATTTTAGCTCCCTACTGCTTAGGATATTGATCTTTATGTGTTCAATTTCATTTTTGGACAATTCCAATTTTCCTAGATTCATATTTGATACATTCCACATTCTGATTATTAGTCATGCCACTCAAAACCTTATGAATAATAATAAATACTTGGTATACAACTCCCCAATTCCAAAAATTAGTACATATAATGACTTGTATAAGAACTTTCATAGCAATTTTAGTCATAACATCTAAAACCTGGGAATAAAAATGTCGATCAACTCATTAATAGATAAATAAGTTGTGTTATAGCCATACTAAGGAATATTACTTAACTATAAAAATGGAATGAACTATTGATACATAAAGCAACACGAATGAAGCTCAAAAACATTATGATAAATAGAAAAAGTCAGAAAACAGAGTACAGAATAAATAATTCCGTTTATATGAATTATTGAAGAGGCCAAACAAATCAGTGATTGCCAAAAATTAAGACAGGGGAAAGGGACTGGCTACAAATTGGCACAAGGGAACTTTTGGGGGTAATGGATACATTCTCTATGATGGCTGTGATGATGGATATACAATTGTATACATTTGTCAAATATTATTGTACTCTTAAAAATGGTGGATAGTATTTTATTTAGATCATGAAAACTTATATTTAAAAATAACAGCAGATTCCTTTTTTTTTTTTAAAAAAAAAGAGTTGGAACAACCTGAGAACAGGAGAGTTACTGGATATATATATATATATATATATCACAAAAATAATAACTTAATGGAGGAAATTAATAACATAATGCA
>NW_006921600.1:9344964-9352638 GCF_000298275.1 Orycteropus afer afer
GAGGTAACTATGGGGAGGAAGTGGGAGGGGAGCTGTTGCATTGTGGTAAACTGTGGTCAATGTCATGAGACAAAATATATGTAAACTGCTATATGGAAAGGGAATTTGCTCTGTAAATCTTCACCCAAATCACAATAATAAATAAATAAATAAATAAGAAATATATTGTGTAGGTTTCAGATAGACAAAATTAGCAATAATAATTTTTAAAAACTCAGATTATCATTGAATTCTCATAAGTAGAACTAATGCTACTGGTTACACTGATTGCAATTAATTCTTGTATATTGTGTCTTCTTTGATTAGGTCTGCATTTGAATTGATGTTTCATGTGTCTAAGGTTTTTTTACCAGTAATTTTTTATAAAGGGACATAATGGTGGAATTTCTCAATAATTGCATGTCAACAATTCCCTTCTTCTGTGTCTACACAGACACATGAAACATCAACTCAAATGGACTTCATGAAATAAGAAGACATAATACACAAGAATTAATTGCAATTAGTATAACCAGTAGTATGTGGAACTATTCAAAAGAAACTTCAATTATATGGCTGTGAAAAAAAATATGATTTAAAAAGAAAACATAGTGTTAAAAATAAATATAAATTTGAAAATAAGAATTCAGATTTTATGAAATTCAAAGAAGAACAGGAAAGAAAGAAGTAAATTCATGGCTAAACTTAATTTCTATCTAAATGAATAATTTTAATTCATAAAATTGATTTTAAAAAGTCTTAAATTATTTATTAAAAAGGTAAAGATGCCACTAGTAGGTGGGGAGGAACAACAACAAGGAGGTGTCACTGAACTGAAAGTTAATAAGAAGAACACTGTGATAGTTGCAGTTGTGTGTCAACTTGGCTGGACCACAAGTCTGAGTGGTTTAAGCAGTTATGATGTGGGTTATTCCCATGATGCAATTGGAAATACATGTTTTGAGCAGCCAATCCATTGAAAGAGAGTTTCCCTAGGGGTGTGGGCTGCTTCCAACATATTTAGGGACATCCTGGGAAAATGAGACACTCTTCTGTGGATCTGGATCCTGTTGTGCTGCCTACAATTGTCTGTGAGCAAACAATCCACCATTTAGCCTGATGATCTTGGATTCATCATTCATCGGCGTCAACCGTCAGCATATGGCCTGCCAACCTTGAGCTCCTCAGCCCCTACAGCTGCGTGAGTTGAGAAAAGCCTCCAGCTTGACGTTGAATCCAAGAACTTGGGACTGGCCAGCTTCTATAACGGTGTGAGTCATTTTCCTAAGATAAATTTCTCTCTCTCTCTCTCTATATATATATAAGATTTACTGGTTTTGCTTCTCTAGATAACCCAGCCTAACACAAAAACCAAAGCACTTAATAAACCAAACGGAAACAATAAAAGGATAGGAGTAACACTAAACATTACACTTTTCCCAAGTGCAATGGGTTAAATTATATTTAATCCATTAAATTCTCTTCCTAAAATCTAAAGTTTTCAAGTGAGTTTGAAAACTTTAAAAGCTCTTTGTAAGAAGTTTACTTAAAACAAAATGACACAAAAACAATATGCTGAAAATAAAAAGATAGGATTGTGATTTTACATGAAAATATTTTCTGTTATTCCATGAACAGAAAAAACAAATTTTTAATTAAGTTTAAAAAGACAGAGTTGTATACCAAAACAAATAAGCAGTTCCATGGGCCAAAAAAAAAATGGGATAAACATTTTGTTTGTTTATCAGTATGGATTACACCTCAACATAAAGAAAACAAAAATTCTCACACCTAGAACAATGAGCAACATCACAAAAAATGGAGAAAGGATTGAAGTCAGGGATTTATTTTACTTGGGTCCACAATCAACATTCAGGGAAGCAGCAGTCAAAAAATCAGACAATGTATAGCACAAGGCAAATCTGCTGCAAAAGATCTCTTTGACGTATTAAGAAGCAATGATGTTACTTTGAATACTAAGGTGTGCCTGACCCAAAACATGGTATTTTCAATTGCCTCATGCACATACGAAACCTGGACAATAAATAAGGAAGACCAAAGAGGAGCTGATGTCTTTGAATTGTGGTGTTGGCACAGAATATTGAAAGGATCATGGACTTCCAGAAGAACGATCAAATCTATCCTGGAAGAAGTGCAGCCAGAGTACTCCTTAGAAGTGAAAATGGCCAGACTTCCTCTCACCTACTTTGGTCATGTGGTCAGAAGGGAGCATTCCCTGGAGAAGGATATCATGCTTGGTAAGGTGGAGGGTCAGCGAAAAAGGGTAAGATCCTCAATGAGACGGACTGACACACACATTCTGTCCCTGAAGATTTGGTGAAACCAGCTGGTCTTGGTTTCCAATTTTTTGCAAGGATAAGAGGCAGGAGTGGAAAACTGGCTACCAACTTAATTTTAAAAAACAATTATTGCTTTACCAAGTGTTGCCATTTTATCTTGAAAAATTTTTGATAATCTATATTCTTCTACATGTGATAATTTATATTATTTTAGAAAATTATTCATTATATTTATTGTACAATGTAAGTCAAAGAACAGCTGCAACCATGGGCTCAAGCATAGCAAAGATTGTGAAGGTGGTGCAGGACTGGCATTGTGTCTTTCTGTTGTACACAGGTTGCTATGAGTCAGAGCCAGCTCAATGACACCTAACCACAATAGCCATGATTCCTGAGGCAAGGTGGCAAGATCCATGCAATTGGTCATGATCCACCTACTTTAACATTTTGCAATTGAGAATGGCACTTCACTTTGGCATTTAGCATCTACTTTACTTGCCACATCAATTGAAATTTCAATATAAACATCTTGTTATAATACTGAGAACTTTGTTTCCACCCAGCTTTCCTTTTAATCTTATTTGAAATATTGGCAAGAATGACTGCATTATAGATAATTATTTCAATGATGACATCATTAAACCATGTTCTCTGATGACAGTGCAATGAATCAGAAGTCAATAATACGCATCTTACAAAATATTAGATTACAAAAGATCTATAATGAAAGAAGTTTGCCTTATCAAAACTTGAAAGATATAGCTAACATATCACTCAGAGGAAAATACATAGCTTCAAAGTCATTTATCACAAATTAACAAAATTAAAAACAAATGAGTTAACCATTTATTCAGGAAAGTTGTAAGAATAAACAAGAAACAAAAGACAAGCATAAATACGAAACACTAAGAATGAAAGAAAGAACTTACCTACAAATACTATGTATATAATTATAAGAGAATTCTTTGAACTACATTGTACAATAAATATAATGAACAATTTTCTAAAATAATATAAATTATCATATGTAGAAAAATACAGATTATCGAAAATATTTCAAGATAAAATGACAACACTTGGTAAACCAATAATTGTTGTTAAAAATTAACTTGGTAGCCAGTTTTCCATTCCTGCCTCCCATCCCTACAAAAAATTGTAAACCAAGACCTGCTGGTTTTACCAAATCATCAGGGAAAGAATTTAAAAAAGAAGAAGAAGAGAGTTTCTCATTCATTGTATAGTATAAAACCAGTATAGCTTTGACAGAAGCTCTGGTGGCATAGTGCCTAAGGCTTCTGACTGCTAACCAGAACCTTGGCAGTTCAAACCCACCAGCCACTCCTCGGAAGGAAGGTTGGGCAATCTACTTCCGTAGAGACTGCCTTGGAAACCCAAGGAGGGGTCGCTATTAGTAGGGACCGACTCAAAGGTAGTGAGTTTAGTTTGGTTTATAGCTTTGATATGTAAACAAAAGGATGACAGACTAAAAAAGAAAAAATAGATCTAACAAACGAACATAAAAGAAATCATAAATATTATTTAGCAAGTTGAATCCAGCAACATGTAAAAAATAGTTAATGTCCAAGAATGGTGTGTCTCAGAAATGCAAGTATGGTTTAACATCAGACCCTTCTAAAGTAATACCACAAATTAACCGTTTAAAGGAGAAAAATACATATGATTTTCTTTAAGTTCATCTATGTTACAAGGTGTTCTTCAGATTCATTGTTATCCTTTAACATTGTGTAGTATTCCATTATATGTATATATAATAGTTTGTTTATTCGTCATCTGCTGATGGACACTTAGATTGTTTCCATCTTTTTACTATTATGAATAATGCTACAATGAACATGGATGCGCATATATCTGTTCATCTCACAGCTCTTATTTCTCTAGGATATATACGTAGTAGGTGGGATTGCTGGATAATATGGTGTTTCTATTTCCAACTTCCTAAGGAAGCACAATACCACTTTCCACAGTAGTTATATCATTTTACAGAACCACCAGCACTGTATAAAGTTTCCTGTCTTTCCATACCCCCACCAGAATTTGTTGTTTTCTGTTTGTTTTTTTTTAACTTCACTATTAATGCTATTGTAAGATGATATCTTCGTAATAGCTAATGAGTCAGAATCAACTTGATGACTTTTTTTTTTTTTTTTGAATGGCTAATGATCATGGGCATTTCTTCAAGTATTTGTTAGCTTCCTGAATGTCTTCTTTGGTGAAGTGTCTGTTTATGTCCTGTGCCTATTGTTTAATTGGATTGTTTGTCTTTTTGTTGTTGAAGTTTTCTGTAAATTTTAGAGATTAATCCCTTGCCTGGTATGTTGTTGCCAAAATTTTTTCCTAGTCTGTGGGCTCTCTTTTTACTCTTGTCATGATCCACATAACATATAATTTTTAGGAGGTCCCAGTTGTCTGGTTTGTCTTCTCCTATTTGTACATTTTTATTTCTATTTCTATTCTATTCCATTCTATTATTTCTATTGGTGTATTTATGTCATATTGGGGCCCTTAAGTTTGCTTCTATTTTTTCTTTGATGATTTTTATAGTTTTAGGTTTTATTTTTAGATCTTTGATCTATCTTAAAGTTTTTGTATATGGTGTGAGATATAGATCCTGTTTCATTTTTCTGCAAATGGATATCTAGTTTTGCCAACACTTTTGTTATAGAGACTATGTATTCTCCATTTAATGAGTTTTGGCCCTTTGTCAAAGATCAGCTGTTCATAGGTGGATGGATCCACTTCTGGCTTCAAAATTCTGTTCCATTGGTCTATGTATCTGTAATTGTACCAATACCAGGCTGTTTTGACTACTGTGGCTGTATAGTAGGTTTTGAGATAGGGGAGGTGTAAAACCTCTTACTTTGTTCTTCTTTAGTAGTGCTTTGCTTATCCAAGGTGTCTTTCTTTTCCATATAAAGTTGGTATTTAGTTTTTCCATCTCTTTAAAGAATGATACAGGAATCTGGATCAGAATTGTATTTTACCTCTAGAATGCTTTGAGTAGTAAGTCATTTTTACAATGTTAATTCTTCCTATCCAAGAGCATGGTATATTCTTCCATTTTTGTAGGTCTCTTGGTTTCTTGTACTAGTGTTTTGTAGTTTTCTTTGTGTAAGTCTTTTGTTTCTTTGATTAGATTTATTCCTCAGTACTTCATTTTTTTAGTAGCTATTGTAAATAACGGGAGCTCTGGTAGCATAGTGGCTAAGACACTTGCCTGCTAACCAGACGGCAGGCGGTTCAAACCCACCAGCCACTCCTCGGAAGGAAGATTGGGCAATCCTACTTCCATAGTGATACTGCCTTGGAAACCCAAGGAGGGGTTGCTATGAGTCGTGTTTGACTCGATGGCACATAACAACAACAACAACATTGTAAATAGCATCGTTTTCCTAATTTCCTTTTCAGAGTTCTCTTTGTTAGTGTAGAGGAACACAACTCTTTTTTTATGGTGATCTTGTACCCTGACACTTTGCTGAATCCTTCTATTAGTTCCAGTAATTTTCTTGTTGAGTCTCTAGGATTTTCTTTGTATGCAATCATATTATGAGCCAATACAGGTAGTTTTATTTCTTCTTTGCCAATTTGGATGTCCTTTGATTTCTTGACTGCTGTTTCCATGGCCTTTGATTGTGGATCCAAGTAAAATGAAATTCTTGAAAACGTCAATCTTTTCTCTAACATGTTGTTGCTTATTGGTCCAGTTGTGAGAACTTTTGTTTTCTTTATGTTGAAGCATAATCCATACTGAAGGCTGTAGTCTCTGATCTTCATCAGTAAGTGCTTCAAGTCTTATTTGGTTTCAGCAAGCATATCACAGGTTGTCAACGAGTCTTCCTCCAATCTTGATGCCACGTTCTTCTTCATATAGTTAAGGTTCTCAAATTATTTGTTCTGGATCCCGATGAAATTAATATGATGAAAGGATACAAACTTGATGCACACCCTTCCTGCTTTTAAGCATTCAATATCTTCCTGTTCTGTTCAAAAGACTGCCTCTCAGTCTATGTACAGGTTCCACATGAGCACAATTAAGTTTTCTGGAATTCCCACACTGTAACATCATTTGAAATTTTTTTATGATCTACACAGTCAAATATTTTTGCATAATGAATACAACACAGGTAAACATCTTTCTGGTATTCTTTGCTTTCAACCAAGATCTATCTGAAGTCAGCAATGATATTGTACATTCCATGCCCTCTTCTGAATCTGGCTTGAATTTTTGGAAGTTCTCTATCAATGTACTGCTGCAACCATTTTTGAATTATCGTCAGCAAAATTTTACTTACAAGTGATAATGATATTGTTTGGTAATTTCTGCATTAGGTTGGATCACCATTTTTGGAATGGGCACAAATATGGACGTCTTTCAGTTGCTTGGCCAAGTAGCAGTCCTCCAAATTCTCTGACAGGGAGTAAGCACTTCCAGCATTGTATCCTTTTGTGGAAATATCACAATTTTTATTCCATTAATTTTTAAAACCATGTTTTTCACCAATGCCTTCAGTGCAGCTTGGACTTCTTCCTTCAATATCATTGTTTCTTGATCATACGCTACTTCTGAAATGGTTGAATGTCCACCAATTCTTTTTGGTAGCGTGACTGTATATTCCTTCCATCTTTTTTTTTTTTTAATGTTTCCTGCATTTTACCTACAGAATCCTTCAATATTGCAGCTCAAGACTTGATTTTTTTTCTTCAGTTCCTTCAGCTTGAGAAATGCCAAGCATGGCCTTTCCTTTTGCTTTTCTAACTCCAGGTCTTTGCACATTTCATTATAATACTTTACCTTTTCAAACTGCCTTTTGAAATCCTCTATTCAGTTCTTTTACATCATCATTTCTTCCATTTGCTTTAGCTATTCTGCATTCAAGAGCAAGTTTCAGAGTCTCTTCTGACATCCATTTTGGTCCTTTCTTTCTTTTCTGTCTTTTTAAAGACCTTTTACTTTCTTCATGTATGATGGGCTTGATGTCATCCTATGACTCATCTGGGATTCACTCATCAGTATTCAAATTTATTCTTGAGCTGGTCTCTAAATTCAGGTGAGATATATGCAAGGTTGTACTTTGGCTAGCATAGCCTTGTTTTAATTTTTGTCAGCTTTATCTTGAACTTGGATATCAACAATTGTCTGTTCCACAATTGGAACCTAGGCTTGTTCTGACAGATGATATTAACCTTTTCCTTTGTCACTTTTCAAGGTTGTAATCAGTTTGATTTCTGTGTATTCCATCTGGTAAGGTATATAAATAATGACATATATGTTGTTGTTGTTGTTATGTGCTGTCGAGTCAAACCCGACTCATAGCGACCCCTCCTTGGGTTTCTGAGGCAGTATCACTATGGAAGTAGGATTGCCCAACCTTCCTTC
>NW_006921600.1:9352738-9354261 GCF_000298275.1 Orycteropus afer afer
GGACCCCTGAGCCTTGAAGGGAAGGATATAGAAGTGGACTAAACCCCAACTAGCAGAAGAATTTGCATGAAAATACCAAAAAAAGAGACATAAGGAGTTGCGGTCTGGCAGCGATCCTGAGCAATCCTGATGGCACAGACAGCTTGGAGATTCCCGAGTGGTGGTAGAACTTAAGAATTAACCTGAAAATCATCCTACTAGTGAGGGACTGCATGGAAGACTGTGCATGGTGGCTGGGGAACAAATGGAGAAGGTGAAGAGAAAGGTGGGCTGAGCTGTGGACTTTTGCTGGTCCGGAGGGTGCCGCCATCTTGAAGCTTTAAAAAGCAGCTTGACTATTTTGGATATTTAAAGAGACAGTGCTCTCGCAGGTTCCTGGGGTCGTAGGACTTAGGAATTAACCTAAAAATCACCCTGCTAGCCAGGGACTGCATGGAGGACTGTGCACAGTGGCTGGGGAACAAATGGACAAGGTGAAGAGAAAGGTGGGCTGAACTGTGGACTTTTGCTGGTCCAGAGGGTGCCACCATTTTGAAGGTTTAAAAAGCAGCTTGACTATTTTGGATATTTAAAGTGACAGCACTCTCGCAGATTCCTGGGGCTTAAGAACACATTCTGCTTTCCAGCAACCCCAAGGACACTCGGGACCTGCAAAACTGACAACTTTCTTGAAGGTTATTCTATTGTAATTTGTGTCTGATTGAGTGGGAGACAACAACAATTTCCATAAGACACAACTACACCCACACCTCCTGCAACTTCACTTACTGAGTGACAGCCACTATCTCCTTCTCCACCAATGGGCCAACAATAAAAAAAAACACCAAGAAGAGCCTGAATCACCCTTCCCTGCTCTTCACAAACAGTTAACGGAGATCTAAATACAACAACGCCATGATGCCTCAAAGACAACAGCCTATCACAGTCCACACAAAGAAGCAGAATAAAGTGGTAGAAACAAGGGAGAAAGATACAGACACAGAACACATCCCTGAGGAAGAAGCAGCATTGGAACTCTCTCATAAAGAATTCAAAAGGATTATTTTTAGGTATCTTCAAAGGATTGAGAGACAGACCAAAAACAGAAAAAACCTTGGAAGAATTTTGGAAGAAAATACAAGAAAAAAGTGACAAAATGCATGAAAAATTAGAAATGATTCTAAATCTACAGATAGAAATCCAAAAGATTAATACTAAATTGTCAGAAATAAATAATACATTGGAAGGGCAAAGGAGTAGAACTGACGCAATGGAAGTCAGAATTAATGAGATTGAAGACAAATACCTGAATACTTCTTTGTAAAGGGGTCAATCAGAAAAGAAATCAAAGCAAAATGAAGAAAGCCTAAGGTTCATGTGGGATACCATCAAAAGGAATAACTTACATGTCACGGGAATTCCAGAACAAGAAGAGAAAAACAAAACCACTGAGAAAGTTGTCCAAGATTTGCTGGAGGAGAACTTCCTTGATATGATGAAAGATGAGAATATATCCATTCAGGAAGTCCAACGAACCCCAAACA
>NW_006921600.1:9358126-9360508 GCF_000298275.1 Orycteropus afer afer
TATGGAAGTAGGATTGCCCAACCTTCCTTCTGAGGAGTGGCTGGTGGGTTTGAACTGCCAGCTGTCTGGTTAGCAGGCAAGTGTCTTAGCCACTATGCGACCAGAGCTCCCATGACATATATGATAAAATTTTGCTACATATATATATAGTCATCATTTATGTTGTTGAAAAAAACATATTTGTAATGAGTAATAAATTTTATGTTGCAAAATTTTATCATATGATCTCTGACATCATTTCTATCATCAAAGCCATATTGTCCAACTACTTATTCTTGTTCTTTGTTACCAACTTTCACATTCAAATCAGCAGTAATTATCAATGCAATTGGATTGCATGTTTGATCAATTTCAGACTGCAGAAGTTGGTAAAAATCTTCAATTTCTTCATCTTTGGCGTTATTGGTTGGTGTGCAGATTTTAAAAAATAGTCATGTTAACTGATTCTCCTTGTGTTTTGTTGTTATGTACTGTCGAGTCAGACCCAACTCATAGCAACCACTCCTTGGGTTTGCAAGGCAGTATCACCACGGAAGTAGGTTGCCCCATCTTCCTTCCAAGGAGTGGTTGGTGGGTTTGAGCCAACAGCCTTCTGGTTAGCAGGTATATGGATATTAACCTATTACTACAGTGTTGTACTTCAGGATAGATCTTGAAATGTTCTTCTTGACAATGAATGGAACATCATTTCTATTCCATTTGTTATTCCTGGCATAGTAAAGCATATGTATGTCTGATTCAAACTGGCCAATACCAGTCCATTTCAGCTTATCAATGCCTAGTATATCAATTTGCAAAGCATTCCATTTCATTTTTGATGACTTCCAATTTTCCTAGATTCATATTTCAGAAACTCCATGTTCCGATTATAATGCGTGTTTCTAGCTGTTTCTTCTCATTTTGAATCATATTACATCAACATATACACATCCCCAAAGCTTTATTCCATCCATGTCATTAAAGTTGATTCTATTATTTTAGTGGCTTAAAATAACACAAATTTATTATCTGATCATTCAGGAGGTAAGAATCCAATGTGAGACTTACGGAGCTAAACTGAAGGTGTTGGCAAGGCTGCATTCCTTCTGGGGATCTCTGAAATTTGTTTCCTTTCTTTAAAAAAAAAAAATTAAATATTTACTTTTAGTGGCAATATTCATAACCAAACATACAGCCATTCACAATTTCCATATGAACAGTTTAATAACATCAGTTACATATTTCACTTTGTGCCACGTTCTTGCTATCTCTACCCATGTATTTTTTAACTTTCTATTGTGATTTGAGTGAATGTTTACAGAGAAAATTGTTTTTTTTTTTTATTTGGGTGAAAAATTACAGGGCAAATTCACTTTCCATACAGCAGTTCACATACACTTTGTCTCATGAGATTGACTACAATTTACCACAATGAAACAGCTTCCCTCCCACTTCCTTCCAATAATTACCTCTTCCCTGTGTCCATCCCTCCATGACCTCCTGCCCCCTGAACTGTCCCCCTGTCCAAAACCAGGCCTTCTTTCTCCCATGATTGTTCTCTCCAAGGAGTGTATCTATCTCAGGAAAATGTTCAACTCATATGCTTGTTTTTTACTTGGCTGGAAACCACAGGTGTGGGTTCAATTCCAGACCTGAAGGGCAGCTAGGGGCCATAGTCTCAGCAGTTCCACCAGGCTCTGTCGGACTACCAAAACTGGTACTCCCCTCCCCTTTTTTTTTTCTCCAAATGATTTTGAGTTTTGTCCATGTTGTTCTCCCTCTCTATCCAGGATCTCCTACATAGAGCCCCCTCCAAGTGGTTGACATTGGTAGCAGGGCATCATCTAGTTTTTCTGGTCTCATAGTCATATAGGCTGCAGATCAGATGGTGTACCAATCGCTAGGACTGATTGTATCCATGAATTTTTGGTTTTCTTCATTCTTCTTTGCTCTGGACGAGGAGAGACCTATCATTGCATCTAAATGGCAGCTTGCAAGCTTTTAAGATCCCAGTCAGTACTCACCAAAGTAGGAGGTGGAACAATGTTTTGTGTAGTATGTAATGCCAATTGAACTTAATGTCCCCTGTGACTTTGGTCCCGAGCCCACAGGTTTAACTACTCAGTCCCTCTGGATAGGTGGCTGTTACCAAGTAGTGACTACAACCTTGCCTCTTGTCAGCTCTACTATACACCTGGGAATTCAGATCATTCACATAAACTTATAGGACCATGGTCTGCCAACCCTATACATGTTCTTGGGTACACTCACTGCTTCATAGAAATGCCTACTAGTTCAGCCTGTCCACTCATCTATCCACCCATATACCCATGTTTGCCTTCACCGACAATGCAGTACTGTATGTGCAAAAGGGTTCATCTTTGTTGTCTGTACCTCCCATGT
>NW_006921600.1:9360868-9363068 GCF_000298275.1 Orycteropus afer afer
CAGGTTGTTTCCATCTTTTGGCTATTGTAAATAGTGCCGCAATGAACGTGGGTGTGCATATGTCTGTTCTTGTCATGCCTCTCACTTCTTTAGGATATATACCTAGTAATGGAGTAGCTGGGTCAAATGGTATTTCTAATTCCAACTTTTGAAGGAATCGCCATACTGCTTTCCACAATGGTTGTACCATTTTACAGTCCCACTAGCAGTGTTTGAGAGTTCCAGTCTCTCCACATCCTCGCCAGCATTTGTTATTTTCTGTCCTGTTGAACTTTGCTACTAGTGCTGGAGCAAGATGGTATCTCATTGTTGTTTTGATTTGCATCTCTCTAATAGCTAATGATCACAAGCACTTCTTCATATGTTTGTTGGCCGCTTGAATATCCTCTTTGGTGAAGTGTCTATTAATGTTTTTTGCCCATTTTTTAATTGGATTATTTGTCTTATTGTTATTGAGGTGTTGGAGTGTTCTATAAATTCTAGAGATAAGTCCCTTGTCAGGTATGTCATTACCAAATATATTTTTTCCCAATGTGTAGGTTCTCTTTTGACTCTTTTGGAGAAGTCTTTGGAAGCACACAAATATTTAATTTTTAGAAGGTCCCAATCATCTGGTTTCTCTTCTGCTCTTTGTACATTTTGAGTTATGGTTGATAGTCTATTTATGCCATATATTGGGCCTTAAATTTGCCCCTAGTTTTTCCTTGAGGAACTCTATAGTTTTCGGTTTCATATTTAAGTCTTTGATCCATCTGGAGTTCATTTTTGTGTATGGTGTGAGGTACAGATCTTTTTTCATTTTTCTGCAAATGGATCTCCAGTTCTGCCAGCATCCATTTATTAAACAAACATTCTCTTCCCCATTTAATGGATTTCGGCCCTTGTCAAAGATCAGCTGACCATAGGTCGATGGATCTATTTCTGGGTTCTCAATTATATTCCATTGGTCTATATATCTGTCATTAAACCAATACAAGGCAGTTTTGACTACTGTGGCTGTATAGTACATTTTGAGATCTGGCAGTGTGAGACCTCTTACTTTGTTCTTCTTCAATAGTGCTTTGTTTATCCAAGGTCTCTTTCCGCTCCAGATAAAGTTACTGATTGGTTTTTCCATATCCCTAAAGAATGTTGATGAGATCTGGATTGGGATTGCATTGAATGTATAGATTGCTTTGGGTGGAATTGATATTTTCACAATGTTCAATCTTCCGATCCATGAGCATGGAATGTTCTTCCATTTATGTAGATCTCTTATGGTTTCTTGAAGTTTTCTATAGTTTTTTTATCGTTTTCTTTGTACGGGTTTTTGTGTCCCTGGTAAGATTTATTCCCAAGTGTTTTATTTTTTTGGTAGCTATTATAAACAGGGGAGCTCTGGTAGCGTAGTGGTTAAGGAACTTGACTGCTAACCAGAAGGCTGGTGGTTCAAACCTGTCAGCCACTCCTCAGAAGGAAGATGGGGCAATCTACTTCCATAGTGATACTGCCTCGGAAACCCAAGGTGGGGTGGCTATGAGTCAGGTCCAACTCGACAGCACATAACAACAACAATTATAAACGGTACTTATTTCCTTATTTCTTTTTCAGCAATCTCTTTGCTGGTGTAGAGGAATCCAACTGATTTTTGGACATTGATCTTATATCTTGCTACGATGCTAAATCTCTCCACTAGTTTCAGTAGATTTTTGACTGAGTTTCTTGGGTTTTCTAGGTACAGGATCATATCATCAGCAAATAGGGATAGTTTGACTTCTTCCTTACCAATTTGGATGCCTTTAATTTCCCTTTCTTGGCTTATGACCCTGGCTAGGACTTCCAGTACAATGTTGAATAGAAGTGGTGATAGTGGGCATTCTTGTCTGGTTGCTGTTCTCAAGAGGAATGGTTTCAGCCTCTCTCCATTGAGAATAATGTTGGCTGTTGGTTTTTTATAGATGCCCTTCATTCTGTTGAAGAATGTCCCTTCTATTCCTATTTTGCTGAGAGTTTTGATCAGGAATGGGTGTTGATTTTATCAAATGCCTTTTCTGCATCAATTAATATGATCATGTGGTTCTTCTCCTTTGTTTTATTTACATGGTGGATGATGTTGATTGTTTTCCTAATGATGAACCATCCCTGCATACCTGGTATGAACCCCACTTGGTCATGATGAATGATTTTCTTGATATGTTGTTGCAGTCTATTGGCTAGGATT
>NW_006921600.1:9363948-9366126 GCF_000298275.1 Orycteropus afer afer
TTTTTTTTTTTTTATTCAACAATTCATAAACATTTTGTTTAATGACACTGATTGCAATCCCCACAATGTAAAAGCACTCTTACCACTTCCTCCCTGTGCTTTCCATTTCTATTTGTCCTTCTTTCCTATTCCTTCCTTATATCTGAGTTTTATCCCTGGGTAAAAGCTGCTACTTTGATCTCATGTTACTGATTGTTCTAAGGAGTGCGTACTCACTAGTGTTATTCTTCACCTTACAGGCTTATCTACTGCTTGGTGGAACATTTAGCTATGGAGGTGATTTCAGTTCTAGGCTTAAACAGTGACTAAAGGCCACACTCTCAGAGGTTACACCAGTCTCTATCAGACTTGTAAGCCTGGTCTTTTTTATGATTTTTAATGTTGTTCCCCATTTTTCTAGCACTCTATCCAAGATATTCTATTGTGATTCCTTCCAGAGCAGTTGGCTGTGATAGGTGCATACCATTTAGTTCTTCTAGTCTCAGGGTCAAGGAGGCTGAGTTTCACATGATCCATTTGTTCTTTGAAATATTTGTTTCCATGTGTATTTGATTTTCTTCATTCTTTTTTGCTTTGGACTGAGAGAAACTAATAGTTGCAACTTTGATGGCTGCTCACTAGATTTTAAGACCCCAGTCACATTCCCCACAGTAGAATATAGAATATTTATTGCCTTTGTAAAGTATGTTATGACAATTGAGTTAGCTGTGCCCCAAAACTGTAGTCCTAACCTCCCAAGTCCAGTATTATCTCATGATATTTGGTTATGGCTAAGAAGTTTTCATAACTTTGCCCCCTGGTTTCTCTACTATATACATGGATAAGTTTACAGCACATACAAATATGTGTGTAGAAGTATCCTCTGCCAGACCTATATATGATGATGGGTGTAGTCTCACTCTCCTACCCATATCTGTTCAGCTTGCCTGTCTGCCTGTGTATCTACTCATAGATTGTTGTTTGCCATTACTGATATTGCATGACTATAGATATGATGGTATTTATTTTTTTGCCGATAACTCTTGTGCACTTCTCAGTGTCTTCTTTTGCCTTAGTGACATTGTGCTGATGATCCCCTTTGTGTATATTCTTTCCCTTCATCCAACTTAATATCTGTCTATTATCTAGTTAGTGATTTTACCTCCTCTCCCCTCCCATCTCTGGTACCCATCAAAGAATATTTCTTTCTGTGTACAAACCTTTCCTTGACTTTTTATAATATTGACAACATACAGTATTTTTTCTTTTGTGATTGACTAATTTCACTCAGCATAATGTCCTCAAGGTTCATCCATGTTATGAGGTGTTACAAGGATTCTTTGTTGTAATTTAATGTAGTGTGGTATTCCAATGTGTGTACATACCATAGTTTGTTGTTTCATTCATCCTATTCATTCATCCATAGATGGGCATGTAGGTTGTTTCCATCTTTTTGCTGTTGTAAACAATACTGCAATGAACATAGGTGCACATATATCTATTCGTGTCCCAACTTTTATTTCTCTAAGATATGTACCCAGTAGTGGGATTGCTTGATCAAATAGTATTTCTATTTCTGACTTTTAAAGGAAGCTTCATATAGTTTTCCACAGTGGTTACACCATTTTACAGTACCACCAACAATATATGATAGTCCTAATCTCTCTACGTCTTTGCCAGCATTTGTCGTATTCTACTTTATTGAACTTTGGTATTATTGATGGGGTGTCATGATACCTTATTTATTTTTCTTTTGATATGCAGCTCTCTAATGGCTACAGGTCTCAAGAACTTGTCATGTGTTTCTTGGCTGGTTGAACGTCTTCTTTGGTGAAGTGTCTGTTCATGTCCTTTGCCAATTTTTTAATTGGACTGTTTGTCTTGTTGTTGTTGAAGTATTGAAATTTTCCATTCATTTACGAGATTAGTCTTTTGTCATGTATGTTGCTGTCAATTTTTTTTTTCCCCAGTCTGTAGGTTTTCTTTTCATTCTCTTGGACAAGTATTTAATATTAAGGAGGCCCCAGTCATCTAGTTTATCTTCTGCTGTTTGTGCATTTTCAGTTAGGCTTGATGCCATAAATCCGTGACCCTAAGTTGCCCCTGTTTTTTCTTTGATGATCATTATAGTTTTCAGTTTTGCATTTATGTATTTGATCCATCTTAAGTTAGTTTTTTTTTTTTTTTTTTTTTTTTTTT
>NW_006921600.1:9369248-9370365 GCF_000298275.1 Orycteropus afer afer
TATTTCAATGTTTTTAAATTTATGAAGCCTTGCTCCATGGCCCAACACATGGTCCATCACAGAAAAAGTTCCATGTGCACTGGAGAAGAATGCACACTTTGCTGCTGTTGGGCGAAGTGCTCCATAAATGTCTACAAGGCCAAGTTGGTGGACCACATTGCCCAGCTCTACTGCATCTTTGTTGAGTTTCCTTCCAGTTGTTCCATCTTTCAAAGAAAGCGGTGTACCAAAGTCTCCCACTATGAGTGTGGAGTCATCCATTTGGCTTCTCAACTCTTTCAACGTCTGACCCATGCATTTGGGGGCTCTTTCATTGGGTCCATAAATATCCATTATGGTTATATCTTCATGCTTAATTGATCCTTCAATCATTATATAATGTCCTTCTTTGTCTCGTATGGTGGCCTCTGTCCCAAAGTCAATTCGATCAGAAATTAGTATTGCCACTCCTGCTCTCCCACAGCCGCCATCTGCCCAATACATCTTTCTCCAACCTTTGATTTTTAGTCTGTTTTTGTCATTATCTCTAAGGTGTGTCTCTTGTAGGCAGTATATGGATGGGTTGTGTTCTCTTATCCAATCTGCAACTCTCCATCTCTTGAGTGGTGCATTCAATCCATCAACATTCAGGGTGATTATTGATAAGCTTGAATTTGTTGCTGTCATTTTGCCATGTATTTTTTCCTGGTGTCCCTGGTTTCTCTGCTCCATACTATTTTCTGTGCTGAGCTCGCTCTGTTCATGAATTGTGTTATCATTCCCGTCGTTGCCGCCGTTCCAGTATACGCTGAGTATCTGTGCCTATCCTCTCTTCCATTGTGATGTGAAGGTTTATAATTTTTTCTTTGTGGTTACCCTATGATTTATAAACCCATCCCCAAGTTTAGAACAGTCCACTCTATCCTTCAACTTTCCCAACCTCCTCACCATTTAGAAATTCTGTGACTGCACAGTCCTTTCCCCCCTCCTGCCTGCAGTTGTCCTCACCTGCCAATTGCCATCCCTGGCTCCCCGTCCACAACCCTGTAATCTCATTTTACCTTGGATATGTCCATAGCTGTGGTTTCTGGGTTATGTTATCTTGTGTATTAATGGTCTGTTGTTATTTGCTATTTTT
>NW_006921600.1:9372978-9383352 GCF_000298275.1 Orycteropus afer afer
AGATTATCTTCTGTGTCTGTGTTAATTGGTTTCCCTTTTCTTTGTTGAAGAGGGTCTGTGCAATCCTTCTGCCTAGTCCGCCATCTTGCCCCACCTCTTTAAGTTAGTTTTTATATATGGTATGAGGTATGCATCTTATTTAGTTTTCCTGCAAATGGATAATAAGTTTTGCCAGTACCATTTGTTAAAGAGACTTTCTTTCTTATTTAGTAGATTTGGGTCCTTTTCCAAAGATCAGCTATCCAAAGGTAGTTGGATTTACTTCTATATTCTCAATTCTGTTCCACTGGTCAATGTAAAAACCACCACAGTGTGACAAACTGACAGAAGAGATGCATATGACAAGCACTCAAAAATTGATAACATTCAAAGACAGATGATAACTAACTGGAGAATGTAAGAAAAAACAGCATTCACAGCAGGTAAAAAAAATAAAAATTTAGGTACTTTAACAAAAGATCTAAGATACTATGTTGTTGTTGTTGTTATGTGCTGTCGAGTCAAACCCGGCTCATAGCGACCCCTCCTTGGGTTTCCGAGGCAGTATCACTATGGAAGTAGTATTGCCCAACCACTATAAATAAGGCTTTATGCAGAAAATTCAAAAACCAAATTCATCATCAAGTCGATTCCACTCATAGTGACTCCTCCTTGGGTTTCCAAGGTAGTATCTCTACAGAAGTAGATTGTCCAATCTTCCTTAAAAGGAGCGGCTGGTGGGTTTGAACCACCAGCCTTCTGGTTAGCAGTCAAATGGCTTAGGCACTATGCCACCAGAGCTCCTAAAACATTATTAAAGAACATAAAAATAAAATCTGGGTAATGGAGAGCTAGATTATGATCATGGATAGGGAATTTCAATAAAATAAAATTGTTCTGCCCAAATTATTCTGGAAATCCAAAAAAATACCAATCAAAAACCCAACAGAATGTCTCCTGGAAATTTAAACATTTACTCTAAAATTAATATGGAGGACTAAATATCCAAGATACTTCAAGAAAAGAACAAGAGAAGGATTTGCTCTGTGGGAAAAAAAAATAAAAATTTTTTATGAAGTTACAGTTTTTTTAACCAAAACAAAAGACAATGTGGTACTAGCAGAGAGATAAACAAACAAATCAATGGATCAAATTAAAATCACTAGAACCAAACCCCATATATATGATACTTTTGTAAAAAATAGAAGAAGAGTTAAATTCATAGGGAAATAATGAACTGTGAAATATGTGACATTGAGAGAGTGAACTTTACTGATTTACAGAAAACAAATTAATCCTACCTTCCATCATACACATCAATAAAATTTAGTTAATTAAATATCTCAATACAAAGAAATAAATCTTTGTAATTTTAGAATAAAAACAGAAGAATGTCACTATGAGTTCAGTTTGTTCTAAGTGGACATGGCATCTATTTTTATTGAAAACTACTCATGCTTCACTGGTGTTTAATATTTTTTGTTGCTTAATATTTTTAACATTATCCCTGGCAATAAAAACTTCAGAATACATGGATAAGTCTTATAAATCAATAAGAAATAAAAAGTCTAATAAAAAGTGAGCAAAGGTAATGAACAAGCAGTTAACAAAAGAAAACATGGACAATGAATGTCGTAAGCATCCTTCCTCAAAAGTAAGCAGGAAGATGCAGTTTAAAAAAAAACGAACAAAACAACCAACCAGCAATCAAAACACCCTCAGTGAGATATCATTCCCAAATTTTAACAAATTTTAAATTCTAACAGATTTTAGAGTCTGACCACACTAATTGTTAGTAAGAATGGAAAAGTAGAAATCCCACACTCTACTTACGTAATTTGTTACAATCACACTGAAAAGTAATCTGATGATGTTTAGTACAGTTAAAAAATATGGATATTCTATAATTCAGAAATTCCACTGAGACACTGAAGCTTCCTTCATAAGAACACAAAATTTGAAATAATCCAAATGCCCAACATAAGCAAATGTATATAAAATAGAATGTGAGATACATACATACATACATATATAGATGTGTGTGTGTGTGTGTGTGTTTTATGCATTAACTAGAATAGATTTTTTTTAAAAAATACATTGAGTAAAAAAATTTTGGAAAGTTATGTACAGTATGAGGTCTTTTAAGTTATCTTTTTAAATGCATAAAATACTGTTATGTAGTATTATTAATGAATACATGTAGTAAATGAATAAAAAGTGTAACTGAATACACACCAAATTCATGATAATTATCGCCTCTAAGGAGAGATAAAAGGGAATTGGATTAATCAGGGAGAGATAGGAGGTTTTAACTTAACCCAGGACTTCTGACCATATATTAGGCCACAAATAAAATGTCTCAAATGTAAGGAGCTCTGGAAGGAGCTCCGGTGGTGTAGTGTCTAAGGCATTCAACTGCTAATCAGAAGGTTGATGGTTCAAACTCACCAGTCACGCAGCAGAAGGAAGATGGGGCAATCTACTTCTGGTAATGATTTGCTACCTCTGAAATGGGTATGAGTTGGGGTGCCTATGAGTTGGAATTGACTGGATGCTACTGAGTTTGGTTTGTTTGTTTTTTTAAAGGAACTGTGATGGCACTGTGGTTAAAGCATTGAGCCACTAACCAAAAGATCTTCAGTTCCAACTCACCATCTGCTCCATAGGAGAAAGATGAGACAGTCTACTTCTGTAAAGATTTACAGCCTTAGAAACCCTATGGGGCAGTTGTACTCCGACTCATAGGGTTGCTATGAGTTGGAATTGACTCAATGACAGGGGATTTGGTTTGTTTTCTTGGTTATCAAAACAATAGAGATATGAACAACCTGGTGCCCTGGATCTACATTAGATTACATTAGAAACACATCAGGCTGGTGGAGAAGGACCCCCTGTTCTAATCTCAATATCACTGAGCATCTCAACACACTCTCTCATCTTACCCCAGGGGCAAAGTCTCACCACAGCTTCTATGGACTGGCTAAAGTCTCCTGGGGTAATTGTGTCTCTCTTTGGAAACTTCCTCCTCTGAGGAGTCAGGGACTGAATTGGATGGAGAAAAGTCACCATCTGGATGTGTCTTGACCTAATTTATGTAAGTCATAACTTATAGCCTCTAAATACTCTCTTCTAGAGCAATGATTTTTTTTTCTGTAAATCCTTTGTTGATTAAATTCCCCTTCCAGTTAGTTGGACTTGGTGAGGTGAAAGAGGCAGATGGGAAAAGAATACAAGTGGAGACAGAGGAGAGAGGAAGGTGGGGTACTGGTGAATCACAAATGCCAGAGGGAAGTACTAAGAGCAAAGCACATTCCTCAGGCTTCCCAGACAAAATATTTCTCTGGATGAATTAACAAATGTATGCTGGGTTTGCTCACCATTACGAGCAGTACATGTCAGGTTTCTATGACCATATGTAAAATGGCAGAGCAGACCAGGGCTTCACCTTCCCCATAAACTCAAGTCAGAAACAAATTGGAAGATTTATAAAGGGGAGGCACAATTCTTCAGCTACATTGGTTCAAAGATGGTGAAATAAATGAGTTAAGCTTTTCACTCAGAGTGTTTCATGAAGCAGATCTAATGTGCAGTTTTGCAACCTGATATGACTTTAACTCCTCTGTAAATCATAAAGCTTAACAAATATTAAGATGGCTAAGATTGCCTGTGTGGGAGAATTGATCTTCCATCCACTATCATTTAGAAAGTGAAGGGCTCCAGAAGAAAATTGACAAGGTGTCATGTGATAAGGGATGGAGGCACTGGAAGGGGTTGGAAGGTAGATGAAGAGATCCAGCCAAGAGCCTAGTGAATACCAATCTTTCCAATTCTTCAACATGGATGCTTGAGATTTACAACAATGCAAGTTTCCAGAACATGAGGCCTGCCCCTTGGCTAAGTATTTCCTGAGGGCCAGTCTTGCAGCTCTGAAGGCTCTTTTAAGCAGACCAGACTCATCCCAGTGCCAGTCACTGCAGTCCTGAGAATTAAGGCACTGCTGGTGACCTTCCTCAGGAAAAAATGTGGGTGCTTCCCTGAGCTACCCCAAATGTACTGGAAATATGCCATAAGGAGAAGATTCCTCCTAAATGTGTAGTTGCAAGGGATTGACTAAAACAGTTGCTGATGAGTTGACTCTGAGTCATGATGACCCCAGGTGTGTCAGAGTAGACCTGTGCTCCATAATGTTTTCAATGGCTAATATTTTGGAACTCGATTGCAAGGTCTTTCTTTCAAGGTACCACTGCATAGACTTGAACCTCTATCCTTTCAGTTAATGGTTAACAGCCAAGCATGTTAACCATTTATATCACCCAGGAACTCCTGAAATTGACTGAGGAGATATCAATCTGAACAGGACCAAATAGTAGGTGGGACAGAAGCCAGAGCACCACCCACTTTTTTCCTTTGCCTACATCAAAGCCAATACCAGAGGCCAGAGATAGCTAATGACCCATGAAATGCCTGGAACATCCAAACTCTAGGACTGGAGAGATTTAGTGATCATCTAGGCCTGGGAGTTCATGCCTCCTTCCTTGTTCTACATATTTCACCCATTGAAATTTCATATAATATTGCACATAAATTTCACATAGTAGAAAAGCTACCTCTGCTTATTTTTCAAATGACAAACTGAGGTCCAGAGAAGAGAACAACAGAGCACAATATGTAATCAAGCAGTAGGAGTTTAAATGCTATAGGATTTTACAGAAAGAAAAACAATTCCAGGGCAGTGGAACAACCTCTCTATTATAGATTAAATTGTGTCTCCAAAAGGTTAAGTATTGGAATCCCAGCCTGTGGATTAATCCTGTTGGAAATAGGGTTAATAAGACCATACCTGAGTTATAAAAAGAACAGTATAAGGGCTCCCTGAGTGGTGCAAAAAGAGCCCTGGTGATTAAGTATTTGGTTGCTAAATGAAAGCTTGGCAGTTTGAACCCACCAGCCACTCTATAGGAGAAAGATGTGCCAGTTTGCTTCTGTAAAGATTACAGCTTTGGAAACTCTATGGGGCAGTTCTACTCTGTCCTAAAGGGTTGTTATGAGTTGGAACCTACTCAAACGCAGTGGATTTGGTTTTGGCTGGGGTAGTGCAAAGAGTTAAGTGCTCAGGCACTAACCAAAAGGTTAGTGGTTCAAAACCTGCCCAGTGGTATCTTGGAAGAAATTCCTGGTAATCTGCTTCCAAGAAGACGTAGCCATGGAGCACAGTTCTACTTTGCAACACATGGGGTCACTTTGAGTTGGAAGTGACTCAACAGGAACTAGAGAAAAACAAACAAACAAAAAAGAGCAAATTAGACACAGAAACAGACACACATATGCATGACGCAAGACAGACGCCATGTGAGGCTTGCGAAGGAATGCTTGGGGTCAGGAAAAGGAAGGAATTGACATGGCCAAGACTGTAATTTGGTGCTTTCACCTCCAGAACTGTGAGAAAATAAGTTTCTGTTCATTAAAGCCACACATTTGTGTATTTCTGTTACAACAACATTAAGAAATTAAGATATCCTCCTTGATAAATACCCCTTGGAAAGGGAGATGAATAAAGAAAAGTCAAGATCTCCAAGGTGGATCAGTATATGTGATATGCTGGCCTCAGAAACACCTAAAGTGTAGAGGTAAGTTTGTCCAAAATGACATGACCTATCTGTTTCCTCCAGGTACCCAGATGTCTCCTAATAAAACGTCCAAGGAGATGTCTCTCCCCCAAATCACTCCCTCAACCAGTACAAATCCTTCCAGAATCAATGATAGAATAAATGCAATTGTTTCTCCTCACGGACCCCAGTCACAGAAGACGTGTTTTGATGATGAACTTTAGAGACCTTGGCTATTTTTTTGAGTTCAGGAAGAACTTTCTTTTGTGTCCAGGGATGTGCTTTGACTATATTAAAAGGGAGAGAACAGGGGAAGAAAGAAATGAGTTGTACAGGTTTATATTAAACTCTGTCCTGATTATCTAACCAAAATGACCATGTTTTTTGTTTAATTCGAAAATTTTAAAGGCATTATCCTTTGTTATTATTTTTCTGGGAGTCCATAATAGTCCCATTTTATTAGATTAGAATTTCTTATTTAGACAACACAGCCTAAGAGCCTCTTCAGAACAAGTAAATAATATGCATTTTCCAAAGTAATTTGCAGGCACAAATACATATGTGCTCTGCTCAGATTACCTAAAGGACAAAATCACCAAGAAAAAGATGATGCTGTTTAATGATTTCAAAAACTAAATATATTTGCACCTAAACAGAAATAACTACCATATCCTGGAAAGGTCTACTTCAGCCTGCTTGATAAATTACACCTCATTTTGCCACCTTCCATGTGCCATTTTTGATGGCTTTGAAAAGGCAGCTGAGAGAACAACATCTTGAAATCTACGTGGATTGTTTTCAAGAATAGATTTCTCCCTGTCCCTCTCCCATTCCCATAATCAACCACATGAAATATTCTTGTGTTCACTTGCAGAAGCCAAGAATTAGAGCACATATCCACTGTAATCTTCAGGTTCCTTCTGCTGGCTGTCTCCAAGCTCAGCTCTTTTTGGGGACTGGGTTGGGGGCCAATCAGAGCCCAGCTAAAGGCTGACATTCACCACATACCCCAAACAGATCTATAAGTACAATTGCTCCATCTACCCCGAGCCCAGTAACGGTCTAAAATTAATCAGAAGTCTAAGGACAGACTACTTGGAAAGAGAATAGTGGGTAAGAGAGGGAGTGGAGGGAACAGCCTGGAAGACCAATTTGGAGAAGCATCCAGGATAACTCCTAATTCCTTCTTAAGAGAGGAGTCTTAGTTTCCTAGGGCTGCTGTAATAAAATATGACAAATTGAGTAGCTTGAAAGAAGAGAAATGTGTTGTTTCATAGCCCTGGAAGCTGAGTGCACACCAAGGTATCAGCCATGTTGATTCCTTCCAAGGGCTCTGAGAAACTCTTCCATGTCTCTCTTCTAGTTTCTAGTGATTCACAGCAATCCTTGGTACTCCTTGTCTTGAATCCCCCTCAATTGCCACATGGTTGTCCTTATTCTTTCCTATTCTAATGTAGGTCTTATTCTGTATTATTCTCATCTAAATCTGTTCTATTTTATAAGATACCATTCAGATGGGGCTAGGATCCACCCTGCTTGGAATGATCTCATGTTAAATGATAATATATTCAAAGATACTATTTCCAAATAAAGCCATGTTCACAGGTATCAGGTATCAACATCTCTTTTGAGGGGACACATTACAGTCCATAACAGAGAACTGGATGGCAGCTGCCTCTGAACCTCAACATAGACTCAGGCTTATCAATTCTATGCCTCCCTTCTGAAATGCCCTTCCCATTTCTTCCTGTAAAATTTTCTCTAATTCTTCAAAATTTGCTTACCTTCTCTAATCCTGAACAGTTTTAGAAGTTTTTATTTCTTTAAACTATGTTTAAAAGCTCAAAGAGATCAGATGATTAGAAGTCATACAAAACCAAAAACCAAACTCACTACCATCAAGTCAGATCCGACTTACAACAACCCCTCCTTGGGTTTCTGAGGCAGTATCACTATGAAAGTAGATTGCTCAATCTTCCTTCCAAGGAGTGGATGGTGGGTTTGAACCACCAGCCTTCTGGTGGTATGTATAAATTACATATGGACTTATGCACCATATCTGAAAACTACCAGGTTCATGGGGGCTTATTATTTGTTCTATTCCTTTCCCTATGGATCTCATGAGTTCAGTTTTCTTCTCACAAATTTTCTGAAACAAAATCAACAATTTTAACCACAAACCCTTTGTTGTTGTTGTTACGTGCTGTTGAGTCAGCTCAGATTGATAGTGACCCTATCTACGTACAACAGAAGGAAACACTGCCCGGTCATGTGCCATCCTCACAATCCTTGCTATACTTGAGCCTGTTGTTGCAGCCACTGTGTCAACCCATCCCTTTTTTGTTGATCCTCTACTTTACCAAGCATGATATCCCTTACAAGAGATGTATTACTTTTAACAAAATAACAGGAACTCAATATATGTTAGCTGATATGGGTGCCATCTTGTAGTGTCTTTAGCAGACAGCCAGTGCTACACAGTTGGTGTTCTGGAATATTGTACTTCTATCCATCCTCTTGAAGTTAAAGACAATTAGAACAAGTCCGCGAGAGCCAAAATATATCTAGAATATATCCTTCCTGAATTTAGAGACCATCTTAAGAATAGATTTAATGCATGGAACACCAATGAGCAGAAACCAGATGAATTGTGGGATGACATCAAGAGCATCATCCATGAAGAAAGCAAGAGGTCTCTAAAAAGATAACAAATGAAGAGAAGAACAGATGACAAAAGAGACTCTGAAACTTGCCCTTGAGCAGAGAGTAGCTGAAGTAAATGGAAGAAATGACAAGATAAAAGAATTGAACCGAAGATTTCAAGAGCAGCTCGAGAAGACAAAGCCAATTACTATAATGAAATGTGTAAAGACCTGGAGTTAGAAAACCAAAAGGGAAGAACACATTCAGCATTTCTCAAGCTGTAAGAATTAAGGAAAAAAATTAAGCCCTGAGTTGCAATATTGAAAGATTCTAAGGGCAAAACATTGAATGACGCAGGGAACATCAAAAGAAAATGGAAGAGAGGTTCAAAATGGGGTCGAGCCAGTGAGCAGCATGCTTTATCCCTCTGGTATCTAAGGTCTTGGAAAACTAGCCACAACAGTTTGAATTAGGAATTTCAGTGCTCTGAACAGCTCACAGATTCAGAGTACATCAAACACAGAAGAGCAGAATTAGAGGAAAGACACAGGGAGATTATTTAGGAAAGACTTACTGGAGGAGGACGGACAGGCACCCAAGAGAGGCATTGGAAACTCTTCTGGAGCAGTCACTGTGTGCTGGGCTAGGGCACCCACCTGAGATCCCCAAGCCAAGAGGAAGGATGCCTTATAACAGCTTACCAGCAATCACTCTAATATTCCAATGGGCAGCGACAGAGACCTGCCTCCAGCAGCTGATCTTGATTTTTTGGAGGTAATTTGGGTCTCCTGTGTGCTGGCTGTGGGCACAGACACCTCCGCTGAGATTCAGAGGAAAACTTACTATTGTGACAGGAAGGGTAGCTCCCTTCCCTCCCAGCGGGGTCACAGAGTAGACTGGGGTCAGACTGGGAGACATCGTGCTTTTCTTTGTCACAGAGATCGGGACCGCAGGTCACTAGCAAGTACTCCCCCAACCAGAACACAGCTGAAACTGCACACATCTTTGGCTCCTCAGCTGGTCGGTATCACAAACTCCAGAGCCAGCAATTAGTAATCTGGAGGGAATACATCAGCACTGCGGGCAGACGGAAAAGGCAGAGGGAAGAAACTGCGCTCCCGGGATTTTTGCCTTGGAGCTATTCTTTAGCGCTGTGGGGCCACAGAGGTGGGATCTTTGAGTGTGCATGAAATTGGCAGAAATTTGCCACGCTCTAACAATAAGAATCTTTCCTGAGGTTGAGCTGCAGCCTTGCAAATAAATACATCATCAAAAATAGCCTGCTCAAAGCCAAGCCATAGAAACTGAACCTAGCAACACTAAGCTTTCCTTCTTCCACTCCCACCTTCTCCGCCAATATCTTCACTCACTCAATAGAAGAAAACATATTCAGCCAATTACTATAAAACCTCCCTCTTCAAACTCTAAACCCTCTTTACAACAAACAGAAAACACATATCCACACTATACACAGGGATTCTACCACCATAAAGAAAATAGCAGAGTGACCCAACACACTTGAATCAATAATAATAATAATAATAATAATAAACACCAGCTTCATCTTTTCAAAATATTAAACCATAAAACCAAGACAAAACAAATCAACATGTAACCAACAGCTGGTGACAACCTAAAGAGACAGCTTTCTACCAGATTCCAGGGACTTAAGAAGAGGTTCTGCTTTCCAGTAACCCCAACAACTCTCTGGAAGTGCACTGCATGACTGAAAAGGTCCTATTCCACACCTTCTTCTTTTTTTTTTTTTTCTTCTTTCTCTCATGGTTAACGAGAAAAATAAATTTTAAGAGAAAAATAAACCACTGAGAAAATCGCCCAAGATTTGCTGGAGGAGAACTTCCCTGGTATGATGAAAGAGGAGAACATATCCATACAGGAAGTTCAACAAACCCCAAACAGGATAGACCCCAGAAGAAATTCACCAAGACATATCATCATCAAACTCACCAAAACCAAGGACAAAGACAGAATCCTGAGAGCAGCACGGGAAAAACAAAAAGTTACATACAAAGTTCAGCCAGTAAGAATAAGCTCTGATTTCTCAGCAGAGACCATGCAAGCAAGAAGACAATGGGATGGTATATATAAAACCCTGAAAGAGAAAAATTTTCAACCAAGAATTATA
>NW_006921600.1:9385635-9387475 GCF_000298275.1 Orycteropus afer afer
CTGATCAAAACTCTCAGCAAAATAGGAATAGAAGGGACATTCTTCAATATAATAAAAGGCATGTATACAAAACCAACAGCCAACATTATTCTCAATGGAGAGAGGCTGAAACCATTCCTCTTGACAACAGCAACTAGACAAGAATGCCCGCTATCACTACTGCTATTCAACATTGTACTGAAGTCCTAGCCAGGGCCATGAGGCAAGAAAGGGAAATGAAAGGCATACAAATTGGAAAGGAAGAAGTCAAACTATTCCTATTTGCAGTTGATATCACCCTATACCTAGAAAACCCAAGAGACTCAGTCAAAAATCTACTGGAACTAATTGAGAGATTTAGCATCATGGCAGGATATAAGATCAACATCCAAAAATCAATTGGATTTCTCTTTACCAGCAAATAGATTGCTGAAAAAAGATATAAGGAAATTAATACCATTTAAATAGCTACCAAAAAAAATAAATGCATGGGAATAAATCTTACCAGGGACACAAAAGACCTCTACAAACAAAACTATAAAAAAATTACTTCAAGAAACCATATAGATCTACATAACTGGAAGAAGGCCCTATGCTCATGGATAGGAAGATTGAACATTGTGAAATGTCAATTTTACCCAAAGCAATCTATACATTCAATGCAATCCTAATCCAGATCTCATCAACAGTTTTTAAGGATATGGTAAAACCAGTCACTACCTTTATATGGAAAGGAAAGAGACTTCGGATAAGCAAAGCATTATTGAAGAAGAAGAGCAAAGTAGGAGGTCTCACACTGCCAGATCTCAAAACCTACTATAGAGACACAGTTGTCAAAACTTCCTGGTATTGGTTTAACGAGAGATACATAGACCAATGGAATAGAATTGAGAACCCAGAAATAGATCCATCGACCTATGGTCAGCTGATTTTTGACAAAGAGTCAAAATCCATTAAATGGGGAAGTGAATGTTTGTGTAATAAGTGGTGCTGGCCAAACTGGAGATCCATTTGCAGAAAAATGAAATAAGATTTGTACCTCACACCATTCACAAAAATGGACTCCAGATGGATCAGAGACTTAAATGTGAAACCCAGAGCTATATAGTTCCTCAAGGAAAAACTAGGGGCCCTAATATATGGCATAATAGACTATCAAGCATAACTTAAAATGCACAAACAGCAGAAGATAAACCAGAAGATTGGGACCTTCTAAAAATTAAATTTTTGTGTGCTTCCAAAGACTTCTCCAAAAGAGTCAAAAGAGAACCTACACATTGGGAAAAAATATTTGGTAATGACATCTCTGACAAGGGACTTATCTCTAGAATTTATAGAAAACTCCAACACCTGAATAACAAGACAAACAATCCAATTATAAAACGGGCAGAAGACATGAATAGACACTTCATCAAGGAGGATATTCAAGCAGCCAACAAACATATGAAGAAATGCTCACGATCATTAGCTATTAGAGAGAAGTAAATCAAAACAACAATGAGATACCATCTTGTTCCAGCACTAGTAGCAAAGTTCAACAGGACAGAAAATAATAAATGCTGGCGAGGATGTGGAGAGATTGGAACTCTCATACACTGCTGTTGGGACTGTAAAATGGTACAACTATTGTGGAAAGTAGTATGGCGATTCCTTCAAATGTTGGAAATAGAAATACCATTTGACTCAGCTATTCCATTACTAGGTATATATCCTAAAGAAGTGAGAGCCATGACAAGAACAGACATATGCACACCCATGTTCATGGCAGCACTATTTACAATAGCCAAAAGATCGAAACAACCTAGGTGTCCATCAACAGAGAATGGATATCCAAACTATGGTACATACACAATGGAATACT
>NW_006921600.1:9387575-9388866 GCF_000298275.1 Orycteropus afer afer
ACCACATAACATGGATGAACTTGGAGGACATTATGCTGAGTGAAATAAGTCAATCACAAAAGGACAAATATTGTATTAGTCCGTTATTGTAATAGTCAAGGAAACGCTTATCTATGGAAGGTCATTTTCTTTGTTGGTTACCAGGTGGGAGGGGAGGGGAGGGAATACTTTTAGCTAGATAGAGATAAGTTTTGATTTGGGTAAAGAAAAGGGCAATGTACCAAATGTGAGTGATCAATATAGTGGCATTGAGGAAGAAAAAGACATAGAGAGGTATATGGGAGGTACAGACAACAAAGATGAACCCTTTTGCACAGATAGTAAGGTGTGCTCAGTGAAGGCAAACACGGGTATATGGGTGGATAGATGGGTGGACACGCTGAAATATTAGGTATCTATATGAAGTGGAGAGTGCACCCAAGAACATGTATAGGCTTGGCAGACAGTGGTCCAATAACTTTATGTATATGATCTGAATTCCCAGGTGTATAATGAGGCTGACAAGGGCCAAGGTTGTAGGCCCTGCTTGGTCACAGCCAGCTACCCAGAGGGACTGAATCATTGAACCTGTGGGCTCAGGACCATAGTAGCAGAGGACATCAAGCTCAGCTGGCATAACATACTACACAAATCATTGTTCCACCTTCTACTGTGGCAAGTAGCGACTGAGATCTTAAAAGCTTGCATGCTGCCATCTAGATGCAACGATGGGTCTCTCCTCATCCAGAGCCAAGAGGAATGAAGAAAACCAAAAATTCATGGAAACAATCAGTCCTAGCGACTGGTACACCATCCGATCTGCAGCCTATATGACTATGAGACCAGAAGAAATAGACAGTGCTCATCTACTACTGTCAACCACTTGGAAGAGGATATTTGTAGGAGATCCTGGATAGATAGGGGAGCAATGTGAAACAAAACTCAAAATCATTTGGAAAAGAAAAAGAAAGCGGGGAACAGGTTTGCTGGCCTGATCGAGCCTGGTGGAACCACTGAGACTGTGGTCCCTAGGTGCCCTTCAGGTCTGGAATTGAATGCACACCTGTGGCTTTCAGCCAAGCAGTAGACAGGCATACTAGTTGAGCATTTGCCTGAAGTAGATACACTCCTCGAAGAGAACAAGCAAGAGAGTAAGAAGGGCTGCTCAGGCACAGGGAGACAGCTCAGGGGGTAGGAGTGCATAGAGGGATTGACAGAGGGAAGCAGTAGCTATCAGGAGGAAGTGGGAGAGGAGATGTTGCATTGTGCTAAATTATGGTTAATGTCATGAGACAAAGTGTATGTGATCTGC
>NW_006921600.1:9392358-9418361 GCF_000298275.1 Orycteropus afer afer
AACTGGACTAATAAGCAGCATCGTGATAAATGGAGAAAAGACTGAGGTTGTCAAAGAATTCACATTGCTTGGTTCTACAATTGAGGCCAATGGAAACAGTATTCAGGACATTAGACTACATGTACCACTGCGCAGGTCAGCTGAGAAGGGACTCTTTCAAGATCTGAGGAGCAAGGATATCTCCTTGAGGACTAAGGTGTGCCTGACACAGGCCAATTGCCTCGTATGCATGTGAGAGCTGGACAATGAATAAGGAAGACTGAAAAAGAGTTGATTCTTTTGAGTTGTGGTGCTAGCGAAGAATGCTGAAGGTACCATGGACTGCCAAAAGAACTAACAGATCTGTCCTGGAGCAAGTACAGCCAAGATGCTCCTTGGAAGTGAGGATGGCCAGACTTCATCTCACATACTTTGATCATGTTGTCAGAGGGGACCATTCCCTGGAGAAGGATGTCTTGCTTGGTAAGGTGGAGGGTCGACAAAAGAGGGGAAGGCCTTCAATAAAATGGATTGACATAGTGGCTGCAACAATGGGCTCAAGTATAGCAAGGATCATGGAGCTGGTGCAGAATTAGATTGTGTTTCATTCTGCTGTGCATGTGGTCACTATGAGTCGGAAGTGACTCAACGGCACCTAACAACAACAACATCCATCTCCTACCTCCCACCCTTGCAGAAACAAGAAAGAAAGTCAAGAGATTAGAGTGAAGTTCGGTGACTTCATGTCTCCTACAGTTTATTTGGGTCAGCTTTATGGTTAATGCAAAATGAAAGGCCCCTACCAACTATCCAGTAACAGGAGATGAGTGCTGGCCTATGTGTTGCTAATCAAAGACCAAAGGCTAAACTCAGCCCTTGGCTTGACTCTGAATGTGAATGGCTATTGCCATTCACAGACTTATCAGTGTCACAGGTGGGCAAGAGAAACAAGCCTTCACCTTCAGCTGTAATATTCCTTAACATTTCTTTATTCTGTAACCTAGGGTCATATTCCTAACTACAAAGATAGGGTGATGTTCCATCTTAGGCATTTAAAATAACAGATGCCAAACTTCGAAGAAAATCCCCAAAGCAGAGTTCATAAGGTGTCCATATTGTCATGTTGATATTTTGAAGGTGATTGTATTCAAGTTGATTTATAAATTTTGATGTATTTGCTCAGACCACCACTTTTCTGCCAGTTTGTCGTACTGTGCTGGCTTGCATGTTGCTGTGAGGCTGGAAGCTATACCACTGGTATTTCAAATACCAGTAGGGTCACCCATTGTGGATGGGTTACAGCAGAGCTTCCAGACTGAGACAGACTAGGAAGAAGGGTAGGGCCATCCATTTCTGAAAAACTTGGCCAGTGAAAACCTTATGAATAGCAGTGAAACACTGTCTAATATATTACTGGAAAACTTTATGAATAGCACTGAACATTGTCTGATATACTGCCAAAAGAAGGTCCCCTCAGGTTGGAAAGCACTCAAAATACAATGAAGGAAGACCTGCCTTTCTCAAAGTAGAGTCAACCTTAATGACATGAATGGAGCAAAGCTTTTGGGACTTTCCTTTGCTGATGGGGCATGACTCAAAATGAGAAGAAATAACTGAAAACATTCATTAATGGTTGGAATGTGGAATTAGAAAGTATGAATCAAGGAAAATGGAAAGTTGTCAAAAATGAAAATGGAACACATAAAGATCAATATCCTAGGCATTAGTGAGTTTAAATGGATTGGTTTTGGCCATTTTGAATCAGACAATCATATAATATACTATGCCAGGAATAACAAATTGAAGAGTAATGGTATGACATTCATCATTACAAAGAATGTTTCAAGATCTATGCTAAAGTACAATGCTATCAGTGATAAGATGATATTCATATGCCTACAAGGAAAACCAGTTAATACTACTATTATTCAAATTTATGCACCAACTACTAAAGTCAAAGATGAAGAATTTGAAGAGTTTTACCAATTTCTGCAGTCTGAAATTGACCAAATGTGCAATTAAGATGGATTGATTATCACTGGTGATTGGAATGCAAAAGTTGGAAACAAAGAAGAATCAGCGATAGTTGGAAAATATGTCTTTGGTGATAGAAATGATGCTGGACATCACATGATAGAATTTTGCAAGATCAATGACTTATTTATTGCAAATAAAATTTTTCAGCAAGAAAAATGGTGGCTATACATGTGGACCTCACCAGATAGAATACATAGGAATCAGATCAACTACATCTGTGGAAAGAGGCAAAATAGAAACTCAATATTTTCAATCAAAACAACAGACTGTCAATTGTTTATATGCAAGTTCAAGATGAAGCTGAAGAAAATAAAAACAAATCAATGAGAGCCAAAATATGACCTCGATTATATCCCACCTGAATTTAGAGACCATCTGAGGAATCGATATGATGCATTGAACGCCAATTATTGAAAACCACAGGAATTGTAGAATGACATCAAGAACAATAGACATGATGAAAGCAGATGTTCATTAAAAAGACAGGAAAGGAAGAAAAAAACAAAATAGATGTCAGAAGAGACTCTGAAACTTGCTCTTGAAAAGAGAGTAGGTGAAACAAATGGAAGAAATGATGAGATAAAAGAGCTGAACAGATTTCAAAGAGCACCTTGCAAAGACCTGGAGTTAGAAAACCAAAAGGGAAGAATATGCTCGGCATTTCTCAAGCTGAAAGAACTGAAGAAAAAATTCAAGCCTCAAGTTGCAATATTGAAAGATTCTATGGGTAAAATATTGAATGATGCAGAATACATCAAAAGAAGATAGAAGGAATATACAGTCACTATACCAAAAAGAATTGGTCAATGTTCAGTTATTTCAGGAGGTAGTATATGATCAAGAACCAATAGTTTTGAAGAAAGTAGTCTAAGCTGGACTGAAGGAATTGGTGAAAAACAAGACTCCAGGAATTGATGGAATACCCACTGAGATATTTCAACAAATGGATACAGTGCTGGGGGAGGCACTTACTGATTTATGCCGAGAAATTTGGAAGACAGCTACCTGGCCAAATAATTGGCAGAGATAGACATTTTTGCCCATTCCAAAGACAAGTGATCCAACAGAATGTGGAAATGGTTGAACAATATCATTAATATCACACACAAGTAAAATTTTGCTGAAGAAATTAAAAAAAGATTGCAGCAGTATATTGACAGGGAACATCCAGAAATGCAAGCTGGATTCAGAAGAAGACGGAGATCTAGGGATATCATTGCTGATGTGATATAGATCTTGGCTGAAAGCAAAGAATACCAGAAAGATGTTTACCTATGTTTCATCAACTGTGCAAAGGCAAAATGTATTTGAATATGTAGATCATAACAAATTACGGATAAAATTGCAAAGAATGAGAATTCCAAAACACCTAATTGTGCTCATGAGTAACTATATATAGACCAAGAGGCTGTCATCCAAAGAGAACAAGGAGCTACTGCATGGTATAATATCAGGAAGGGTGTGTGTCAGGGTTGTATCTTTTCATTGTATTTATTCATCTGTATCCTAAGCAAATAATCCGAGAAGCTGGACTATATAAAGAAGAACATGGCATCAAGATTAGAGGAAGATTCTAACAACCTGTGATATGCAGATCACCCAACTTTGCTTGCTGAAGTGAAGGTAACTTGAAACACTTACTGATGAAGATCAAAGACTACAGTCTTCAGTATGGATTTCACTTCAACATAAGAAAAAACAAAAATTCTCTCATCTGGGACAATAAGCAACATCACAATGAATGGAGAAAAGATGACATTGTCAGGGATTTCGTTTTAGTTGGATCCACAATAAACAACCATGGAAGCAACAGTCAAGAAATCAGATGTCATATTGCACTGGGAAAATCTGATGCAAAAGACTTCTTTAAAGTGTTAAGGAGGAAAGATGTCACTTTGAAGACTAAGGTATGCCTAACTCAAGCCATGGTATTTTCAATCTCCTCATATGCATGTGAAAGCTAGACAACCAATAAGAAAGACCGAAGAGCTGACAGCTTTGAATAGGTTTTGTAGAAGAATACTGAAAATACCATGGACTGCCAGAAAAATGAACAAATCTGTCCTGGAGGAAATGCAGCTGGAAAGGTCCTTGGAAGCAAGAATGGCCAGACTTCGTCTCACCTACTTTGATCACGTCAGAAAGGACCATTCCCTGGAGAAGGATGACATTCATGGTAAAGTAGAGGTTCAGAAAAAAAGGGAAAGACCATCAACAAGATGGATTGACACAGTGGTTGAGATGATCAGCTCAAGTACATTATAGTAAGGATTTTCAGGATGGCACACCTGAAACCCTGGTCAGGAAAGGTTTCATTCTGTTGTGCATAGCGTTGCTATGAGTCACAGACTACTGACAGCACCTACCAAATATATTTGCTAAGAAATCAACCAAATAACTATTTAGAAATGGGTGTCCTTTATACTTTTTATAAAGCTCTTTTGTTTTATACATTAGATTTTATGTTCCCCAAGGAAAGGAGTTATATTTATTTCTTCTACAGTCAACATATTTCACACACATCCTGGGACCCAAACCCAGAGTGCTCTATTGATGGATGCTCCACACAGGGTATTGATATTTGATAGGCTTTCCAGATCTTGAGATTGGTACAGTTTTCATCTCATGAAGACATGCACACACAGAATCCAATGTCTTAAGCACTCATTGTAGATAAGGATGCCCACTGACAAACTTAAAACATAGCTAATTTCTCTAAGCCTCACCAGCTCCATCCAAAAGCCAGCAAAGTCACAATGGCTACTTAATGAAGAAAATATTCCAGGTGCTTTCATATTAACATGGTCCAGTGTAATGTTAAGCTGGGAAGAATAAAGGTTAATATGTTCTATTAGTCCCAATTGTCATAAGAATTTTACCTAACAATATGGTTCATTAAATGCTGAATTGAACAATTATGTTCACCATAATAGACATTATTCAGACAGCTATGATCTGAATAGTTGTGATTTATTAATTTAGACACAAATTTAATTAGCAATTGATTTTGATTGTGTCTCTCCCTGAACAATAAGTTTTGTGGAAAAGCATACTGGAAAGAAATATCAACTAAGAAATATCAGGTGACAATAAAGGAAACAATCACTCTACTTCCAGAAATGCTATTATGGCTTTCCCCTGAAACAATAACAAGAACAAAAATAATTCCAAGCAGCTTGAAGTGATGGTTATTTTCCCTCCATCTGAACACTGCTCCTGACCCCAGGGGTAATGACACCACAGTGAGTCACAAAGCTGCACTGGTGCTAATGCACTCACAGCAGCAATGGGAATGTAAGAGCCCCCTGTACTTCTGGTTCCATTGGAAACTTCATCTCCAGCTCCATGTGCCAATGAACTTTTGTTGTGACTCCCAACTGCTGACCCCTGGGAAATCCCCGGAAGAACCAGTATCACCCCTCACCATCTCCACAAACTTCTAGTATCTTGTACATGGAATGAATATTTTTAATTCCTTTTTGGTATTAAATAACCATCAACAACAATAACAACAACAAAAAGAATATGATTAATAATCAAGAAATCAAGGCAGAGAAATAGAAATAAAGAGAGATGCTTTGTTTTATGGTAAAGATAGAATTTTCCTTTCAATGGCCCTTTAGTTAATCACTTATACTCAACTCCATTCCTACCCCAACTGCACCTGAAAGACCAGTAACAATTTTTTGTTTAGGAAAAGCCTTCAATCTCGGCTTCTATTGATGCCCAGAGATTTGGGGTAAGAGAATGACAAACTGAGGAAGTCAGAGGAGGTTGAAGGAGGAAGGAGGTCGAAGCTGTCTTCTTTCTCCTCATTCCCTCTTCCACATGCCTCAGTCCTAACTGGCTTTCCTTCTACAGGCTCAATGCCTTGGACTATCAAAGACTGCTAACTATATTCCTTTAACAAACTGCATATATTCATAATAGAAGTGTTGTTGTTATGTGCCATCGTGTTGGCCCTGACTTATAACGACCCCTTCTTGGGTTTTCAAGGTGGTATCACTATGGAAGTAGATTGCCCAACCTTCCTTCCAAGGAGTGGATGATGGGTTTGAACTACCAGACTTCTGATTAGCAGTCAAGTGTCTCAGGCACTATGTTACTAGAGCTCCTATAATAGAAGTAGGCACTTGGTATTCTGAATTAAAACCTCCTTACACTCAAATTGTGGTGCCTAGATATTGTTTTCCACCGAAAGGAACAGGGGTTTCTTGATGAAATGGCTGATTCTAGATCTGGGACTGGAAATATACAAGATGAGCCTGGAACATCATTTTATATCAGGCAGGAAGGAGGCTACCAAAGACTATGAGTGTCTTGTCTAAGGGTCTTAAGAGCTAACTTAAAGGGGACCCCACTGCAAAAATTTGAGACAACTTTAAGGAAGCACAATACATAAATCCATGATTTCCTGTCCGTCTACCACTCTCTCTTTCTCTCTCTCTCTCTCTCACACACACACACACACACACACATACACACAAACATCTCATTTGTCATCTTTGGAGAACAAAAGAAAATCAACTCATTATTCTGAAAATTAGTATAAAGTGAAAGATTCAAATATCTATCTGCCTTTTCTGTGTGGACTGTATCTCAAAGTAAACAAATAGTTGGTGAGGGAAAGTTTCTCTTTGTGAAAGTGTTTACCCAATAAGTAAAGGAAGAATAATAAAACTTGAATATCACCATTTTGTAACCCTAATAAATAATGAATCTAAACAATGATCTTTAATAGTTACTAACATCACAAAAAGAAAGATAGCCAGACATTATCTACCTCTGAATGGATGTACAGGACAGCATCTGTGAAGTACTCTTGAGAAAACATTGAATCTGGTCAATCCACTAGATATAATTGCCAGCTTTCAGGACATACTGGAGGTAGGACAATGTTCAGTGATATCACACAGATGCATCCAACCAAACCAATAACAAGGAAAATTTTACAGAACAAATCACTGTTTTTTTCAAGCCGTAAGTTGCAAGGAAAATCCAAAACAAACATAGCAGCAGCAACCACATAAAAGGTTGGAGGAGCTAATAGGATGAAAGTGACTTTGAGTCATATCAACCAAGTACAATGTGTGGACCTTGTTTGGATCCTCTTTCAAACAAACCAACTTAAAAGAATATTATGATACAATCAGGGAAATCTGAACATAGAATGGAGATTCATTGATATTAAGGAATTATTCCAGTAATAATAATAATTTCTTAATATCATTAAATATTCAGTCTATGTGGCTGTAATGATGGGCTCAAGGATATGGAGGAGGCTCAGGACTGGGCAATGTTTCCTTCTGTTTGTTATACCTAAGGTCACTATGAGTTGGAGCCAACTCGAAGGCTCCTACCAACAACAACATCAAGGAATTACTGTTATTTTTAAATATGACAATGATAATGTGGGTTTTTTAATTAAAGAGATTTTGGCTTATAGAGATACATATTGATGAAATAAGATGATGTAAGACCAGGAATAGAGTGAGGCAAGCTAGGCACTCATAGAACATTGAAGAAAGCCCCCATTCTCAGGTCATGCAAGTTCAGGGTCAGCACCTGCACATGAAGATCTCTTTCAATGTTACTCCCTGGGCAACTTTCTTGCTTCACTCTACTGTTGGTTCTGATATGGTTCCTGGAAATTGCTTCCACATAATCTAACAATGTGGACAGGATGGTGAGTGTGAATACACATGAAACAAGACTTAAGACTTGCTATAAAAATATTTTTTAAAATAGTTTAAAATATTTTTAAAAAAATTTTTAAGGTGACATTAACTTTTGAAATCCCTGACAGTAATCACTGTTTTCAGCTTGCTACCAATCGCACTAAACCATAAGCTCTTTCACGTCAACTTTTATTCAAATTTGACTGATTCCCTCAGAAACTATATATTGCACATCTCTATGAGTCATGCTCTATGCTAAAATATAGAGCTATAATATAGAACAAGACCCTCCCTGCCTACATGGCACTTAAATTCTAGTTAAAGACAAAGACAAAAAGAAGTAAACCAACACAAAAAGGAGAGAAGGGTGTTAACACAGAAAATCACAAATGGGGATGGATTTTAGGAAGGGAGCCAGGGAAAACCTCTCTAAGGAGGCGATAATTAAGGTGAGACCTCAAGGAAGAGGGGAAGCCTCTATGTGAGGAGTGGTGAGGTAACTCCAGGCAGAGGGAACAAGAACTGAGTGTACTAAGGCCCTAAGCCCAAAAAGACCTGGTATGTTCAAGAAAACCAAAGACTGGTGTGGCTGGCACATAGTGGACAAGGAGCAGATGACACTGATCATTTCAGGCCTAATAGACATAATAAGATCTTGTTTGCTTGTTTACTTTTTAAAAAATCTTATACCAACTAAAACACCAGAATGGAGCATAATCAACTCAGTGCATTGAACTGGATTAAATTCTTCTATATTTGGAAAGTTGCTCTGTTGGGAGCTCAGATATATGCTCTTTATAGATTAATTCTAAAATTTGTATTATTAACTGTTCTGTTGATAGCTCAACTCTTTCTGTTTGCTTTGGGAAAACTATTGAAAAACTGGTGCGCTAAACTCCTTCTCTCCTTACCCAAATGTTTGGCAGAAAATAAAATATGAATGAGGCAGAGAGTCCTTCATGCTTTTCCACAGCTTGAAGTCAGATGCAAGGTAAAATTAATTGAGGTTGGCAGGGCTAGAAATTGGGCAGAGCCTCTTAGTTCGAGTGACATGAAGTCCTCCCAGTTTGGCTTTCTGATTCGGTTTGAAATAAATTTTTGGAATGTCAAACATGCCCATATTCAAAGATAAGTATATATGTGTATTCTGAAGCCAAATAAAAAATGTTTTTTGGATTATCTGCCATCTTCTATCAGTCTCATCTATCTTCTATCAGTTCCCTTCATTTAGGTCTATGATCAAGAGTTAACATTACACCTCAAACACAAATGAGTGGGAAAGGTAACAGAGGGGAAAGGATTTCAAAATGCTCTGAAATGGAACCAGTTTGTCCAGGTCTGATTTGTTGGGCAAAAGGACTTTCACCTATTAGGAGAGCAAGATAATCTAGTTTGAGGTCTTGAAAGAGAGAACAAATGGATTGTTCTCTTTATTCATAGTTGTTCACACGTAATGGTATTACAAGGGCATAATAACTATTCTAAGCTGAAAGCAATTTAATGAATATATATGCATATCAGTGGCATTGATATGTTAATGCCAGGGATGAAATATAAACCTTTGGGGAAACAGATGCTAAAGAAGGCACCAAGAGGCTTTGTTCATCAAGTGACATTACCTGAGGCTCCAGAGAATAACCTGGAATATGTTCTCTCTTCTTGTGACCTACAGCCTGTGGATGCAGAGAACTCAGGTGGATAGAAATGCAAAGACGGTCAACTGAGATCTCTGTGATTTGAAACCACTACTGAAGGGAGCAAATCCCACCACCTAGAATCACCTTCCTGTCCTCAACCCCAATCTAGGATTCTACTTGCCTAAAAAAAGCATGTAAAATTCATCACCTTTAGCAGATCTTCTGTAGTTAACCCCATCCAGCTCAGTCACTCCACTTGGGTTCCATTTACAGACCAAACTTTTGCACATGTTGATATATTGCTTTCAAGAACACAATTTGTTGACACATTGTTCCAGATCATTTCATCTGAGTATTTTAGTGTTCATTTGAGAATTCAGGTGTCTGGAACCTTTCCCTTTCATTTGGTAATTCAGGTATAAAGTCAATTTTCTATAAATGCTGTGGCATTATTCCCAGAAGGGGAACTATTGGATGACATTTCCATCAGAGATGAAAGCTGGTCTGCCATTTAGTTTAAACACTGATCACTGTAATTCCCACTCATCTGAGATAATTTGTATTGATTCCTCCTACATGTTCCTTCATTAACTCCCACTGTCTTCACTTACTTCTTCTGCCCTTTTATCAGTAGACTTTGGGAGCAAAGACATCTGCTTAGAAACAATCAGTTCTGTTACCAATATAGAGTTTCTTCCCTGTCCTTATCCCCATTCCCCCTAAAAAAGTAAAAATTAAAAAAAATAAAATCTGAAAGAGATGGGCTTTGACTGATTTCCTTAAGGCTCTTGGGGCAGCTTCTTATTAAATTTGCCAACTGTTTTCCTCCAATCTGTAGACTGGACATGTGGTCTTTTCTTTAATGGCTGACTCAGCATTTTCTCAGATGATAAATGACCCTGACTGCAGAGAAAACCAGAACCCCTTTTTCAGCCTCCTCCTTACTTCTTATTATCTCTACCTGAAAATCTCAGGAGGAAGGATCCTAACACTATGAATCAGAAAAATAGTGTTGCTGGTGATAAAGATATATAAGAGTGACACTAGGTCTTACCTAAAGCAGATTCCAAGGGTATCTTGAAAAGCTATCTATGGCTTTAGCTTCTATTTATTTCTCTACATGAAGAAGTATTAAATGTGTACAACCAAAAACAGAATGTTGTTGTTGTTGTTGTTGTTTGCCATCGAGTCAGCCCCGACTCATAGCGACCCCTCCTTGGGTTTCCGAGGCAGTATCACTACGGAAGTAGGAATGCCCAACCTTCCTTCCAGAATAGATATTATAATTTCCCCACCCTTCTCTTTACCATTCTTCTGATAGTACTTCAAACTCCATCTTCTGGGTAAGAGTGCCCTCAACAATACCAGGAGTAATAAGCCCACATTCCTGGACACACCTAGAACACATCTAACACTCCTAGAGTTTGCTCTTATCCCTTTCAGCATGTATGCTTTGTCTTGCCATCAGACTATGTTTTGAGGGAAGAGACAGAATCTCACTCATCTTGCATTTTCCAGTTACCAGAATAGTGCCAATAAATAATTTTACAATAAGTATTTGATCTATACAAAACCTTAAGTTTTTATTACTTACTTTGTGTGGCATCCCAAATAAAGTAAAAATAAATAAAAACTTTTAAATAAGATTAAAAAAAAATTGTCTCTGAATCAGTATGAGGCAAGTCAGTCAGAACTGAATTGAGGGAGACATTGGAAGACAGTAATGTAGAGAATGGAAATTCCATTGAAACCTGTCCACCATGGGTGACCTTGCTAGTATTTGAAATACCAATGCCATAGCCTCCAGCCTCACAACAACACACAAGCTACCACAGGACAACAAATTGACAGACAAGTGGTGGTGGTTAAAAAGACAAAAAAGGGAAAAAAAAAACCCACCAAAATGGATGTCAGAAAAGACTCTGAAACTTGCTCTTGAATGGAGAGTAGCTAAAGCAAATGGAAGAAATGACAAGATAACAGAGCTGAATAGAAGATTTCAAAAAGCAGCTGGAGAAGACAAAGTCAATTATTATAATGAAATGCGCAAAGACCTACAGTTAGAAAACTGAAAGGGAAGAACACGCTGGCTTTTCTCAAGCTGAAAGAAACTGAAGAAAAAATTCAAGCCTCAAGTTGTAATATTGAAAGATTCTATGGGCAAAACATTGAACGATGCAGGAAACATCAAAAGAAGATGGAAGGAACAGACAAAATTACTGTACCAAAAAAAATTGGTCAATGTTCAATTATTTCTAACTGAAAAAAACTCACTGCCATTGAGTCGATTTCAATTCATAATGACCCCTCCTTGGGTTTCTGAAGTGGCATCACTACAAAAGTAGATTTCCCAACCTTCCTTCTGAGGAATGGCTAGTGGGTTTGGACATCCAGCCTTCTGGTTAGGAGCCAAATACTTTAGGCACAACACCACCAGTGCTCCCTCCATTATTTCAGGAGGTAGCATATGATCAAGGACTAATAGTATTAAAAGAGGAAGTGGAAGCTGCCCTGAAGGAATTGCCAAAAAACAAGGCTGCAGAAATTGGCAGAATACCCACTGAGATCTTTCAACAAATGGAAGCTGTATTGGAAACACTTACTTGTCTATGCCAAGAAATTTGAAAAAGAGCTAGCTACAGGGACAACTGACTGGAAGAGATCCATATTTGTGCCCATTCCAAAGAAAGGTGATCCCACAGAATGTGGAAATTATCAAACAATATCATTCATTTCACACTCAAGTAAAATCTTGCTGAAGATGATTCAAAAAGATTGCAGCAGTATATTGACAGACAACTTCCTGAAATGAACCTAGAATTGGAAAAGGACATGGAACAAGGGATATCATTGCTGATGTCAGATGGATCTTGGCTAAAAGCAAAGAATACCAGAAAGATGTTTACTTGTGTTTTATTGACTATGCAAAAGCATTTGACTGTGCAGATCATAACAAATGGTGGATAACATTGAGAAAATGAGAATTCCAGAACACTTCATTGTGCTCATGAGGAGCCTGTACATAGAACAGGAGGCTGTTGTTTGAACAAGGGGATACTGCATGGTTTAAAATCAGGAAGAGAGTGTATCAGAGTTATATCCTTTCACTATACTTATCCAATCTGTATACTGAGTAAATAATCTGAGAAGCTGGACTATATGAAGAATGTGGCATCAGGATTAGAGGAAGACTTATTAACAACCTCTGATAAGCAAACGACATCAACAACAAAGCAGAAAATGAGGAAATCCATCTCAGTCTTTTCTTCCAGTTGTGGCCTTTCTCCTTTCCCAAATTTGAATCCATCATGAAAAGCCCAAGGTTTATTTTTCTAAGAACAAAGAGGGACATCATTGCTTAGAAGACAGTGAGTTTCTGTTAATGTGAAATGATTTGGAAAAGGATAGTGGGAGTCTTTGTATAACATGATGAGCATATAGTCAACGCTACTGAATTATACATGTAAAAATTATTGAATTACTCAAAATGTTTGTTCCAACCCACCAGCTGCTCTGTGAGAGGAAGATGAGACAATCTACTTCTGTAAAGAATTATAGCCTTGGAAACCCAGTGGGGGTCACTCAATGGCAGTAAATTATATGAGTGTATGTGTGTGTGTGTGTTATTTTGGGGTGCTGTCAAATCAACTCCAACTCATAGCAACCCTATGTACAAAAGAACAAAACACTCCTCAGTCCTGCACCAGCCTCACGATCCTTGCTATATTTGAATCCATTGTTGCAGCCACTGTGTCAATCCATCTTCTTGAGGATCTTCCCCTTTTTTGCTGACCCACTACTTTACAAGCATGATATCCTTCTCCAGGGAATGGTCCCTTCTGACAACATGACCAAAGCAAGTGAGACAAAGCCTGGCCATTCTCACTTCTAAGGAGCATTCCAGCTCCACTTCTTCCAGGACAGATTTGTTCTTTCTTCTGGCAGTCCATTGTACTTTCAGTATTCTTTGCCAACACTACAACTCAAAAGTATCAGCTCTTCTTAAGTCTTCCTTATTCATTGTCCAGCTTTCACATGCATATGAAACTGTTGAAAACACCATGGTTTGAGTTAGGTGCACCTTAGTCTTCAAAGAGACATTGTTGTTCTTCAGCACTTTAAAGAGGTCTTTTGTGGCACATTTGCCCACTACAATATGACATTTGATTTTTTTAAATTGAAATATAATTTATGTAAACTAAAGTGATATAGGTCAATGCATTTTATTTTATTTATTATTATTTTTATTTTTTATTTTTTTGGCAGTGTTCCCTTCCCTCTCCTCCCACTCCTGGTAACTAATAAAGATAGTTTCCTTCCATATATAAACCTTTCCTTGACTTTTTACAATAATGAACTTACACTATATTTGTCCTTCTGTGATTGACTTATTTCACTCAGCTTGATGTCCTCCAAGTTCATCTATGTTATGCAGTGTTTTGCAGATTCTACATTATGCTTTGGTGTTGCACAGTATTCCATTGCATGTATGTACTATAGTTTGGTTATCCATTCTTCTGTTGATGGGCACCTAAGTTGTTTCCATCTTTTTGTTATTGTAAATAGTGCTGCAATGAACATGAGTATGCATATATCTGTTCTTGTCCTGGCTCTCACTACTTTAGGATATATACCTAGTAATGAAATTGCTGGGTCAAATGGTATTTCTAATTCCAGGTTTTTAAGGACTTGCCATACTGCTTTCCACAGTGGTTGTATCTTATGACAGTCCTACCAGAAGTGTATGAGAGTCCCAATCTCTCCACATCCTTGCCAACATTTGTTATTTTCTGTCTTGTTGAACTTAGCCATTAGTGCTGGTGTGAGATGGTATCTCATTGTTGTTTTGATTTGCATCTCTCTGATGACTAATGATTGTGAGCATTTCTTCATGTATTTGCTGGCCACCTGAATATCCTCTTTGGTGAAGTGTCTATTAATGTCTTCTGCCCATTTTTTAATTGGATTGTTAATATTTTGTTGTTGAGGTGTTTGAGTTTTCTGTAAATTTTGGAGATAAGTCCCATGTCAGATATGTCCTTGTCGAATATTTTTTCCCAATCTGTAGGTTCTCTTCTGAATCTTTTGGAGAAGTCTTCGGAAGCACATAAAAATTTAATTTTTAGAAGGTCCCATTCATCTAATTTATTTTCAGTTGTTAGCGCATTTTTGGTTATGCCTGACAGTCTATTTATGCCATAAATTAGGGCCCTTAAATTTGCCCCTATTTTTTTCCTGAGGAAATGCATAGTTTTAGGTTTCATATTTAAATCTTTGACCCATCTGGAGTTAATTTTTGTGTATGCTGTGAGGTATGGATCTTGTTTCATTTTTCTACAAATGGATATCCATTTTTGCCAGCACCATTTGTTAAAGAGACCATCTCTTTCCCAGTTAGTAGATTTCAGCTCTTTGTCAAAAATCAGCTGACCATAATTTGATGGATCTATTTCTGGGTTCTCAATTCTATTCCACTGGTCTATGTGTCTGTCATTGTACAGTACCAGGCTGTTTTGACTACTGTGGCTCTATAAGTAGGTTTTGAGATCCAGGAGTGTGAGACCCCCTACTTTGTGCTTCTTCTTTAATAGTGCTTTGCTTATTCAAGTTCTCTTTCCTTTCCATATAAAATTAATTATTGGTTTTTGCCACATCCTTAAAGAATGATGATGGGATCTGGATTGGGATTACATTGGATGTGTATATTGCTTTGGGTAGTATTGACATTTTCACAATGTTCAATCTTCCCTTCTTCCTAGACTATGGCCCTGGGATACACTTCTGGCCTGGGATAAAACTCACTCCCAAGGGCTGACTCTCAGCCCAATAGTAAATAAGACGTACACACAGACCACTCAACCCAGGGCAATGTACCTACATACTCTTCGGAGATCCATCCCTTGGAGCAATCAGCCATGGAGCACCAGAAGAGCAACATTCACATGGAGGAAAAGCAGGACACACAGAAGGGCATGGGGGTGGTTACTGGGAAGGGAGAGGAAGAGAGTGGGTTAGGGTCAGGGATGGTAATTGGGGAGTGAAACCAAATGTTCATGAAATGTTGAACGTAAAACAAATTCTGCTCTATAAATTTGCACCTAAAAACAACAAAAAAAAGAATGCTGATGGGATCTGGATTGGGATTGCATTGAATGTATAGATTGCTTTGGGTAAAATCAACATTTTCACAATGTTCAATCTTCCTATCCATGAGCATGGTATGTTCTTCCATTTATGTAGATCTCTTATGGTTTCTTGAAGTAGTCTTTTGTAGTTTTCTTTCTACAGGTCTTTTGTGTCCCTAGTGAGGTTTATTCCCAAGTATCTTATTTTTGGGGTAGCTATTGATTTCCTTATTTCTTTTTCAGAAATCTCTTTGCAGGTGTAGAGGAATCCAACTGGTTTTTGGATGTTGATCTTGTCTCCTGCCATGATGCTAAATCTCTTGATTAGTTCCAGTAGTGTTTTTGCTGAGTCTCTTGGGTTTTCTATGTATAGGATCATATCAACAGCAAATAGGGATAGTTTTACTTCTTCCTTACCAATTTGGATGTCCTTGATTTCCCTTTCTTGCCTTATTGCCCTGGCTAGGACTTCCAATACAATGTTGAATAGAAGTGGTGATAGAGGGCATCCTTGTCTGGTTCCTATTCACCAGGGAAATGGTTTCAGTCTCTCTCCATTGAGAATAATATTGGCTTTTGGTTTTGCATAGATGTCCTTTATTATGTTGAGGAATGTCCCTTCTATTCCTATTTTGCTGAGAGTTTTGATTAGGAATGGGTGTTGGATTTATCAAATGCCTTTTCTGCATCAATTAATATGATCATGTTGTTCTTTTCCTTTGTTTTATTTATGTGATGGATGATGTTGATCATTTTTCCTAATATTGAACAGTTCTTGAAAACCTGGTATGAACCCCAGTTGGTCATAATGAATTATTTTTTTGATATGTTGTTGGAGTCTATTGGGTAGGATTTTGTTGAAGATTTTTGCATGTATATTCATGAGGGATATTGGTCTGTACTTTGCTTTTTGAGTGATGTCTTTGCCTGGTTTTGGTATCAAGGTTATGCTTGCTTCATAAAATGAATTTGAGGGGATTCTGTCTTCTTTTATGTTTTGGATTTGTTTGAGTAGGATTGGTGTGTCAGTTCTTCTCTGAAAGTTTGGTAGAATTCTCTGGTGAATTCTAGGACTTTTTTTGTTGGTAAATTTTTTATGACCTGTTCAATTTCTTCTTTTGTTATGGGTCTGTTCAACTTTTCCACCTCAGTCTGTGTTAGTTTAGGTAAGTAGTGTGTTTCTAGAAATCCATCCATTTCTTCCAGATTTTCAAATTTGATGGAGTATATTTCTTCAGAGTACCACGATTAAAAAAAAACTCACTGCCATCGAGTTGGATCCAACTCACAGCAGTGTCTCCTTGGGTTTCTGAGGCAGTATCGCCATGGAAGTAGATTACCCAACCTTCCTTCCAAGGAGTGGCTGGTGGGTTTGAACTGCCAGCCTCTGGTTAGCAGTCAAATGCCTTAGGCACTCGCCACTAGATCTCCCAGTATCCTGATATTATTCATTTTATTTCAGTTGGTTCTGTTGTGATGTTGCCCATTTCATTTCTTATTTGTGTTATTTGTATTCTCTCCCTCTATTCCTTTGTTAAATTTGCCAGTGGTTTTTTAACTTTATTAATCTTTTCAAAAAACCAACTTCTAGTCTTGTTGATTTTCAATTATCTTTCTATTTTCTGCTTCATTGATTTCTGCTAGAATCTTTATGATTTCATTTCTTCTGGTGATGGTAGGCTTTTCTTGCTGTTTTTTTCTAATTGTTGGAGATGTTGGTTTAGAGTGTTGATTTTTGCCTCTTTCTTCTTGTTTGATGGGTGCATTTATTGCTATAAATTGGCCTCTGATCACTACTTTTGCTGTGTCCCAAAGATTTTGGTATATTATGTTTTCATTTTCATTTGATTCAAGGAATTTTCAATTTCATTTTTTATTTCTTCTATTACCCAATCATTTTCAAGGAGGATGTTATTCAGTTTCCATGCATTTTCTCTTTTTCCATTCATCTTCCTATTGTTGATTTCTAATTTGATAGCATTGTGATCTGAGAAGATGCTTTGCAGGAATGTTTTTAAATGAATTGAGGCTTGATTTGAGGTCAAACATATGATCTATCATGGAGAATGTTCCATGTGCACTGGAAAAGAATGTGTATCATGCTGCTGTTGGATGCAGTGCTCTGTAGATATCTCTAAGGTCAAATTGGTGGATTATATTGTTTGGTTCTTCTGTGTCTTTGTTGAGTTTCTTTCCAGTTGTTCTATATGTGATTGAAGTGGTGTATTAAAGTCTCCTACTATGACAGTGGAGTCAAATATTTGTCTTTTCAGTTCTGTTAGAGTCTGCTTTATGTATTTTGAGGTTCTTTCATTGGGTGCATAGATATTTATTATTGTTACGTCCTCTTGTTCAATTGATCCTTTATTCATTATAAAATGTCCTTCCTTGTCTCTTATGGTAGTTTTTGTCTTAAAGTCAATTTTATCAGAAATTAATATTGTCACCCCTGCTCTTATGGTTGCCATTTGCTTTATACATCTTTTTCCAATCTTTGATTTTTAGTCTTTTTTGTCTTTGTCTCTAAGGTGTGTCTCTTACAGACAGCATATTGATGGATTATGTTTTCTTATCTAGTCTGCAACTCTTTGTCTCTTGAGTGGTGTATTTAGTCCATTGACATTCAATGTAAATATTGGCAAGTATGAATTTGTTGCTGTCATTTTGTTATGTGATTTTTTGTGATATTGCTGATGTCCTTGTTCCATATAATTTTCTGTGCTGAGCTCATTTTGTTTATGAATCATGTTATCACTTCCTTCATTGCTCTTGTTTCAGTACTTGCTAAATATTTGTGCTTGTCCTCTTTTTTATTTTGATGTGAAGGTTTATCATTTTTCTTTGAGGTTACCCTGTGATTTATAATTTTCTTTCCAAGTTCAGAACAATCTGTTCTATCTTGCAGTTTTCTTGACTTCCCTACCATTTAGAAGTTCTGTAACTATACAGTTTTTTTTTTCCCCTCTTGTTGATTTGAGTTGTCCTCATTTGTCAATTGATATTTCTGGTTCCCTGTTTACAGTCTTGTAGGCTTATTTACTTTGAATATGTCCATAACTGGGTTTGTTTCTGGGTTATTTCATCATGTGTGTTAATGGTTGTTGTTTGCTGTTGTTGGTTATCTGTCCAAACAACTCCCTTTAGCATCTCTTGTAAGGTTGGTCTGGTTTAACAATTCCCTTAATTTCTGCTTATCTGAAAATGTCTTAATTTCACTATCATATTTGAGGGGCAATTTTGTTGAGTATATAGTTCTTAGGATCTCTTGTAGCATAGTGCCTAAGCCACTTGACTGCTAACCAGAAGGCTGGCGGTTCAAACACACCAGCCACTTCCTCAGAAGGAAGATGGGGCAATCTACTTCCCTAGTGATACTGCCTTGGATACCCAAAGAGGGGTTGCTATGAGTCAGGTCCAACTCAATGGCATATAAAAACAACATATAGTTCTTGGTTGGAAATTTTTTCTTTCAGGGTTATATATGTATCATCTCATTGTCATCTCACTTGAATGGTTTTTGAAAGAAATCAGAGCTTAGTCTGATTGGTTGTCCTTTGTAGGTAACATTTAGTTTTTCCTGTGCTGCTTTCAGGATTCTTTCTTTGTCTTTGGTTTAAGTGAGTTTAATGATAATATGTCTTGGTGATTTCCTTTTGGGGTCTATCCTGTTCGGGGTTCTTTGGACTTCTTGAATGGATATTTTCTCATCTTTCATCATATCAGGGAAATTCTCTCACAACAAATCTTGCGACAATTTTCTCTGTGGTTTTATTTGTCTCTTCCTGTTTGAAATTCTGATTACACATAGGTTATTCCTTTTGATGGTATCTCACATGAACCTTAGACTTTCTTCATTTTGTTTTGATCTTTTTTTCTGATGGACCCCTTTCCAAAGAAGTATTCGGGTATTTGCCTTCAATCTCATTAATTCTATCTTCCATTGATTCAATTCTTCCTCTTTGCCCTTTCAATGTCTTATCTGTTTCTGAAAATTTAGTATTAATCTTCTGGATTTCTATCTGTAGATTTTGAATTATTTCTAATTTTTCATTTATTTTGTCATTTTGTTCTTGTATTTTCTTTTGAAATTGTTCTAGGGTTTTCTCTGTGTTTTCCACAATTTTATCAGTGTTTTCCTTGGTCTGTCTCTCAATCTGCTTGAAGGTACCTAAATATAATTCTTTTGAATTCCTTATCAAGGAGATCCAATGCTGCTTCTTCCTCAGGGATGTGTTCTGGCTCTGTATACTGCTACCTTGTTTCTCCTGCTTTATCTTGCTTCTTTGTGTGGACCGTGATGCTCTGTTGTCTCCGAGACATTGTAACATTTTTGTGTTTATATTTAATTGGCGATTGTATGTTGCAGTGATTTGCCCAAGATTTTCTTTTTTTTTGTTTTGTTTTGTTTGGATGTTATCTAAATAAGCAAGGTACTGTGCTCCTCTATTCACTAGTTGGCAGCACTTATACATTCACCACCTGTCTCCTTTCCCATTGTCAACCTCCCTTTTGTCTGCCATCCTTGGCAAGCAGAGCCTATCTTAAGTCCTTGGAATCAGAATAAGAATACTGTCACTTTAAGTATCCAAAATGGCCACCTCTTGCAAACATTCAAAATGGCTGCACCCTCAGTCAGTTTAAATATCCCAAATGGCCATTACTTGTAAACCATCAAAATGTCTGTGCCCACTGGACAGCCAAAAGTCCACAGCTCAGGTTATCTCCCTCTTTGTTGTTTCCCTTCTTAGTCATCAGCCACTAGTGAAGTCATCCCTACAGCCACTGGCAACCAGGGCTGATCTTTAGGTCAATTCTCAGGGGCCAAACCATTTGGAAATATTCAGGCTCTTGGTGCCATTAAAGTAGCTGACAGTCCACAGCTATGTCCATCTCCAGCCTCACTGTTTTCATTCAGGTTCCTCCACTAATTGGCACCTAATCCACTTCCGTATACTTCCTTTTAAAGCTCAGAGCTCCAGGATTATCTTCTGTATCTCTGTAAATTGGTTTCTCTTTTCTTTGTTGAAAAGAGTCTTTGTGGCTTATCTGCCTATTCTGCCATCTTACTGGAAGTCACTCCTACATCTGATTTCTTGACTGTTACTTTCATTGGTGTTGACTAAGGATCCACGTAATATGAAATCTTTGACAGCTTCAATCTTTTCTCCATTTATCATGATGCTCCTTATTGGTCCAGGTGTGAGGATTTTTGTTTTATGTTGAGGTGTAATCCATACTGCAGACTGTAGTCTTTATCATCAATAAGTCTTTTTCATCAATAAGTGCGTCAAGTCATCTTTACTTTCAGCAAGCAAGGTTGTATTGTCTGCATATCGCAGGTTGCTAATGAGTCTTCCTGAAGCAGTCTACTTCTGGAAGTAAATTGCTTCATCTTTCTTCTGCAGAGTGGCTGGTGTGTTTAAATCATCAATCTTTCAGTTAGCAGCCAAATTCCTTAATGACTACACCACCAGAGTTTACTCTTTTTCTCTCTCTCTTGCTATATATACATATATACACACACATATACATATATAAAACCATGATAAAAATATTTTTAAAACAATAAAAGATAGAGAAGGAATTTTCTAAGGTATGACTTTAGTATAGGGATGGCAGTGGAAGAGAAAGTAGGTATAAAGCCCTGGGAATTATTTTCTTTTCAGAATGGAAGACACCTAAGAGAGTCTCTTAATCCAACTTCCTAATTTATTAGATGAGGAAAATGAGGTCCAGAGATGACAAAGGCTGGCCCTAGGCAATAGAGCTGATCCTGGATAAAATAGGTATTGGACTCCAGGTTTCCTGACCCCTCATTCTATATTTTGTAGAAATGTAAAATTAACTGCATCTGTTTAATAAAAAATGATGTTAATAATGGAAGTGAACATCCAGGACTAACCTATTAAAAGGGGGTTCATTGATTGAAATTTACAAAAACTACCTATAAACAGTCTATGAGAGACACATCTAGATTCAAATAGGAAAGTTATAGCAAAGGGTTGGTAATATAAGGTGCAGGGACGTTGGTGGTTCAGTAATAGAATATTCACCCTCCATGCAGGAAACCCATGTTCAATTTCCAGCCAATGCACCTCATGTGCAGCTATCATCTGTCTGTCGTGGTAGTTTGTGTGTTGCTACAATGCAGGACGGTTTCAGCAGAGCTTCCAGACTAAGACAAACTAGAAAGAAAGGCTTGGAAGTCTGCTTCCAAAAATCAGCCAGTGAAAACCACATGGACCACAATAATCTAAACTGCAACTGATCATGGGATGGAGCAGGACCAGACAACGTTTTATTCCATTGTGCCTGGGGTTACCATGAATTGAGATCTAACTTTATGACAGCTAACAACAGCAACAATACTTAACAAGATAAAAATAAAAAAATTGTAAAAATCTGTTGCATTAACCCATATTAGAACCCAGCAAGGAAGTTCTTGATCCAACTGTTACTTGCAGTAAACACACAGATATTAAATTAAAATCATTCTATTCTCAAATCAATTTTTCTTAACTAGAGTACACCATTTTTTTGTTCACTTTGTGCTCAAAAAGGGACTAAACAGACTCCTATTTAAAACTGAATGCAGGGAATCAGTTATTAGGCTGAACTCAAGCAAGACATTTGGTTGCAGAACTGAGTTGTCCAGTTAGCCATGTATAGTCAGTGAAGCGCAAAAAGGAGAAGGTGAAAGGCAGACAGTGGCTCTGCTCAGTAGAGAGGATGCCTGAGAAGTGCCTAATGAGTTAACTAATGGAGGCAGAAGGTCCCTGGAAGGGGTTCATCAGCTTCACATGCTGCTGGGTCTTCCCTGGAAGTCAAACAGTCAAAGCAAATCAGAGGAGCCATTCGGTGCTTTGGAATCCCCAGAGAGCACAGGTCACCAGCTGGCGCAAGGTCCTGGGCTGCCGAAGGTGGTGTACAGGAGGGAGTTTCTCAGTCAAGGCTCAGGGCTCCAGCAGACACAGCCTTGGATGAAAAACAGACAGCTGGGAAGGACAGTGCAATTGCATCAAAGAATCTTCAGGCTGGATCAGTCCTTGAGAAGTCATTTAACTCTTCCCCTCCAGCCTTCAAAGATATAGGAAGACCTCCTCTCTTAACTCCTTCATCTGTCAGTTGTCCCTGGAATCTGGTGGGACCCAAAGACCATGGCCTTGGGATACCCTTCAGGCCTAGGATAGGACTAACTCCCAAGGACTGGCCCTCACCTCAACAACTGAAAGACTTACATGCAGAACACCCAACTCAGGGTGATGCACCCACCTACTCTAGGGCGATACACCCCTTGGAGCAATCAGCCATGGGGCACCAGAGGGGCAGCATTCACACGGTGGAAAAGCTGGACAGACAGAAGTGTGTAATTAAGAAGGGCACAGGGAGCAGCGGTCACAAGGAAGGGAGGGGAGGAGAGTGGGTTAGGGCTGGGGATGGTAATCAGGGTATGAAATCAAATGTACATGAACTGTGGAATGTAAAACAAATTCTACTCTGTAAATTTGCACCCAAAGCACAATTTACACAAAAAAAATCATTGTTTTAAAAATCCTCTTCAAAATAGCCCCCAAATATAAAATGTTTAAATAAACTTAACAATGCAGGGGGTGGGGAGAACATACACATTAAGTTTTACTGTTTGAACTGTTAACTTCAACAGCTTTTGAGAAATGTTTAATATCTTGTATTCATATTTATGGGAGCTCTGGTAGCATAGTGCCTAAGGCGTTTGACTGCTAACCAGAAGGCTGGTGGTTCAAACCCACCAGCCACTCCTTGGAAGGAAGATGAGACAATCTACTTCTGTAGTGATACTGCCTCAGAAACCCAAGGAGTGGTCGCTGTGAGTCGGGTCCGAATCGATGGCATATAACAACAACAACAACAACAACATTCATATTTACAGTATTACACAGAATAGTTTTGCCACACTAAAATATCCCTGTGTTTCACTAAACAACCCTCACCCTCAAGCCCATGACAACCATTGTTTTGTTTGACATATCCGTACTTTCATCTTTTCCAGAATATCATTATAGAATCAAATAGTATGTAGTTTTTCAGATTAGTAATGTAAATTTTATTTATTCATGTCTTCTTAATCCATTTATTTATTATTATTTTTTTATTGTGATTTGGGTGAAAATTTACAGAGCAAATTTACTTTCCATACAGCAGTTGACATACACTTTGTCTCATGACATTGACCACGATTTACCACAATGCAACATCTCCCCTCTCACTTCCTCCTGATAATTACCTCTTCCCTGTGTCCATCCCTCCATGCCCTCCTGCCCCCTGAGCTGTCTCCCTGTGCATAAGAAGCCCTTATTTCTCCCATGATTATTCTCTCCAAGGAGTGTATCTATCTCAGGTAAATGTTCAACTCAAATCCCTGTCTTTTGCTTGGCTGGAAGCCACAGCTGACCTGAAGGGCAGCTAGGGGCTATAGTCTCAGTGATTCCACCAGCCTCTATCAGACCAGCAAACCTGGTCCCCCGACCCTTTATTTGTTTTCTCCAAATGATTTTGAGTTTTTTTCCACATTGTTCTCCCTCTCTATCCAGGATCTCCTACAAAAATCCCCTTCCAAGTGGTTGACATTGGTAGCTGGGCACCATCTAGTTCTGGTTACATAGTCATATAGGCTGCAGATGGGATGGTGTACCAGTCACTGGGACTGATTGTATCCATGAATTTTTGGTTTTCTTCATTCTTCTTTGCTCTGGATTTTGAGAGACCCATCGTTGCATTTAGATGGCATCTTGCAAGCTTTTATGATCCCAGTCACTACTTGCCAAAGTAGAAGGTGGAACAATGTTTTGTGTAGTATGTTATGCCAATTAAGCTTGATGTTCCCTGCAACTATGGTCCTGAGCTGACAGGTTCAACTACTCAGTCCCTCTGGGTAGCTGGCTGTGACCAAGCAGTGACTACAACCTTATCTCTTGTCAGCTCTACTATACACCCGGGAATTCAGAGCATACACATAAACTCATAGGACCATTATCTGCCAACCCTACACATGTTCTTGGATACACTCCCCGCTTCATAGATGTACCTACTAGTTCAGCCTGTCCACTCATCTGTCCACCGATCTATCCACTCGCATATGCATGTTTGCCTTCACTGACAATGCAGTACTGTATGTGCAAAAGGGTTCATTAAGTTGTCTGTACCTCCCATGTACCTCTCTATGTCTTTATTTTCCTCAATGCCACCATATTGGTCACTCACATTTGATACATTGCCCTTCTCCTCACACAAATCAATACTTATCTCTATCTATCTAACAATATTCCCTACCTTACCCTCCAACCCCTGGTAACCAACAAAGAAAATTTCCTTCCATAGATAAACCTTTCCTTGACTTTTACAATAACAGACTAATATAATATTTGTCCTTTTGTGATTGACTTATTTCACTCAGCGTAATGTCCTCCAAATTCATCCACGTTATGCAGTGTTTTGCAGATTCTACATTATTCTTTAGTGTTGCATAGTATTCCATTGTGTGTATGTACCATAGTTTGGTTATCTATTCCTCACTTCATGGACACCTAGGTTGTTTCCATCTTTTGGCTATTGTAAATAGTGCTACAATGAACATAGGTATGCATAAGTCTGTTCTTGTCATGGCTCTCACTTCTTTAGGATATATGCCTAGTAATGGAGTGGCTGGGTCAAATGGTATTTCTAGTTCCAACATTTGAAGAAATTGCCATACTGCTTTCCACAATGGTTGTACCATTTTACAGTCCCACCAGCAGTGTATAAGAGTCCCAATATCTCCACATCCTTGCCAGCATTTCTTATTTTGTGTCTTGTTGAACTTTGCTACTAGTGCTGGAGCAAGATGGTATCTCATTGTTGTTTGATTTGCATCTCTCTAACAGCTAATGATTGTGAGCATTTCTTTATATGTTTGTTGGCCACCTGGATATCCTCCTTGGTGAAGTGTCCATTCATATCTTCTGCCCATTTTTTTAATTGGATTGTTTGTCTTTTTGTTATTGAAGTGTCGGAGTTTTGTATAAATTCTAGAGATAAGTCCCTTGTCAGATATGTTATTACCAAATATTTTTTCCCAATCTGTAGGCTCTCTTTTGACTCTTTTGGAGAAGTCTTTGAAAGCACACAAAAATTTAATTTTTAGAAGGTCCCAATCATCTGGTTTCTCTTCTGCTGTTTCTACATTTTGAGTTATGCTTAACAGTCTATTTATACCATATATTAGGGCCCTTTAATTTTCCCCTAGTTTTTCCTTGAGGAACTCTATAGTTTTAGGTTTCACATTTAAGTCTTTGATCCATCTGGAGTTCGTTTTTGTGTATGGTATGAGGTACAGATCTTGTTTAATTTTTCTGCAAATGGATCTCTAGGTTTGCCAGCACCATTTATTAAACAAACATTCTCTACCCAATTTAATGGATTTCAGCCCTTGTCAAAGATCAGCTGACCATAGGTTGATGGATCTATTTCTGGGTTCTCAATTCTATTCCATTGGTCTATGTATCTGTCATTAAACCAATACCAGGCAGTTT
>NW_006921600.1:9419572-9420856 GCF_000298275.1 Orycteropus afer afer
TTCTATGTTTTGGAATACTTTGAGTAGGATTGGTATCAGTTCTTCTCTGAATGTTTTGTAGAATTCTCCAGTGAAACCGTCTGGACCAGGACTTTTTTTGTTGGTAATTTTTTGGTGACCTGTTCAATTTCTTCTTTTGTGATGGATCTGTTCAAATTTTCTACATCAGTCTGTGTTAGTTTAGGTAAGTTGTGTGTTTCTAGAAATCTGTCCATTTCTTCCAGATTTTCAAATATGTTAGAGTACAATTCTTCATAATATCCTGATATTATCCTTTTTATTTTAGTTGGTTCTCTTGTGATGTCACCCATTTCATTTCTTATTCATTTTATTTGTTTTTTTCTCCCTCTTTTCCTTTGTTAAATTTGCCAGTGGTTTGTCAATTTTATTGATCTTTTCAAAAAACCAGCTTTTGGTCTTGTTGATTTTATGTATTGCCCTTCCTATTTCTGTTTCACTGATTTCTGCTCAAATCTTTATTATTTTCTCTCTTCTGGTGACAGTAGGCTTTTCTTGCTGTTCTTTTTCTCATTGTTGGAGATGTTGGCTTAAATTGTTGACTTTGGCTCTTTCTTCTCTTTTGATGTGTACAGTTATTGCTAATCCATTTATTTTTATTGCTGAAAAATAATTATGTGTGGATATACCACTTTTTATGCATTTACCTATTAAGGACATCTTGGATGATGCTAGCTTTTAATTATTATAAACAAAGCTGTTATAAACAAATTTAATAAAAAGAAGAAGAAGAAGTTGTCCCTCAGTTACATCCCAAATTCTCATTGGAATATTTTGAAGCATATTCTTTTCTTGAAAGAGATGAAATACAATGCCCTCAAAAATCTATTGACAAACTTCCTTGGGATAAAAAGAATTTCAAACCCACTTTAAAAAAACTACATAATTATGCTGTTCTGATAAAATAGATAAATTGTGGGATGATGTGGGGGATTGACAAGGGAAGATGAGTTGCTATCTTACAAAGACAGGTTATTTTAAAAACAGAGTTATTGCATGATTCTTAGCTATACCACCATAGTACTATATTTAAGTGTTTGTTTTCAGAATAACAACTATTTCATAGAAATGTTTAGTAAGCAAAGAAAGTTAAGTTAAACATTGATCACTGTCTATCTGTAAATCAAAAATGCATAAATCCATAGGTTTAGCCCTCCCTAATCCATCTAGCGGGAGCTCTGGTAGCATAGTGGCTAAAGCACTTGACTGCTAACCAGAAGGCTGACGGTTCAAACCCACCAGCCACTCCTCGGAAGGAAGGTTGGG
>NW_006921600.1:9420956-9427681 GCF_000298275.1 Orycteropus afer afer
GTAGTGATACTGCTTCGGAAACCCAAGGAGGGGTCGCTATGAGTCGGGGCCGACTCGACGGCACATAACAACAACAACAACAACAATCCATCTAGCTTGAGCATGAAGCATACTGGGAACTTCATGTGGCAGGTGGGAGAAGGGAATAAACTAGAACAATGGGCCTACCTAGGGAGCCCAGGAGTCAGATTCAAAATGCTGAAAGAAAAGTGGTGAACTAAGACATGTAAAGAACAGACACCAGAATTAAAAGTATCCAATTGCCAAACTGCTGGCATCATTATGCTTCCTGGGAGGTTTATCCAGACTGAAGCAGGACCATAGCAAAGGGCTGGTAGATGGGACACAGAGTCCAACCTCCAAAACTAGACCAAGATTCTGCCCTCCAGACCCAATGGAGACCATGGCAGAAACCCAATAGGAAGGCATGCTGTGGGGGAGAGATACACTACATGCCAAGCTATAAGAACAAAACTAATCCCAAACTCATATATTAATAAGAATAGGATGTCTGTTATATATCTAGACTTGGTTCTTATTGTCTATGGATTTAATGATGACAGATGCTCCATAACGTTGAAACAGGTGGGATCAGCTGTGAGGGACTTTTGTGAGGAGATGATCATCAACTAGCAAATTGTCTTATAGATACATAGATTGCATGTTAAAGATCATTCCATTTTAGTGGTTTCTGGACTTTAGCAGAGGCCCTTTGTTGTTATTAATTGCCATAGAGTTGGCTCCAACTCATGGCAACCCTATGTATTATAGAACAAAAAAATTGCCTGGTCTGTGCCATCTTCATGATCATTGGTACATTTAAGTCCATTATTGTGACCATTGTGTCAGTACATCTCATTGATGGTTTCCCTCACTGGCCCTCCACTTTATCAAACATGATGTCCTTCTCAAGCAATCGGTTCTTCCTGATGATGCATCCAAAGTGAATCAAAGTTCACTGGCTAATTTTCAGAAACAGATTAGTTAGCCTTTTTTCCATTAAAAAAAACCCTCCAAACTCACTGCCATCGAGTTGATTCCAACTCGTAGCAACCCCCTTGAGTTTCTGATGTGGTAAATCTTTATGGAAGTAGATTGCCCAGTCTTCTTTCCATGGAGAGGCTGATGGGTTTGAACCACCAACCTTCTGGTTAGCAGTCAAAGCCTCAGGCACTACATCTCAAATTAGCAGGTAAATTTTAAAACCAATAGTTCTTGTTGTTGTTGTTGTTATGAATAAAGCAGTATGGAATCAAACATATTGCATATAGCGAGGCTAATTAGTGTTTCACGAAAATTTATTTCAGTTGTGTGTGGAGGGTAGGTGTGTGTTTAAGAGAAAGTGAGAGAAATAATGTGATATGATGTAAAAGTAATTTCCATTATGGGTCACAGTAAAAAGAGTTAGAAAGTTACTGAACAAGTCAGCCCTTCTTGTTTTACTTAGTAAATTAAGAACCAAAGAGGGGAAAAGACCACAGAAAATTGTACAAATAGATGGTGGTAAAGCTGGGACTAATGTCATATCTCCAAGTCAGAGTTCTTCTGCCACACCACTTACAAAGACTATGCTTTATGGACAAAAAAGCCAAGATACATGAAAAAAATTTCAGATAAATTTGCATTTTGTTGAAAATTTAACAAAATCTGCCAATTGAAAAGAGTAACATCAAAAGAAAAAAAAACATACTTTGTCAGAAATAGCTCTATGGTTACCATAACTATAAGGAGCTCTGGTGGCTCAGTGCTTAAGGCATTTGACTGCTAACCAGAAGGCTAGCAGTTCAAACCCACCAGCCACTCCTCAGAAGGAAGATTGGACAATCTGCTTCTGTGGAGATACCACCTCAGAAATCCTAGGAGGGGTCACTATGAGTCAAATCAACTCAAAGGCAGTGAGTTTCATTTTTTGGGTTTGAGCCCATTGCAAGGTCCATTTTAATCTTTTCACCTAAAAATCTAAACCTGCAATTTAGGTATTCAGCCACTAGATGTCATGCCATAAAGACATATTCTGAGCAAAAAGTGGTCATGTTCCTCTTTAATAAAACAATACAACTTGATATTGTAACATAAATATAATACGACCAAAAGTAAAAATAGATAATTCTTTCAAAGAAAAAAAAAAATTTAAAACCACAATGGTACAGTTGAATATCCTTCTCTCTGATTTTTAATGTAATTTGTATCAGTTCACCTTAAATTTTAAATTAGTCAAAAACTTTTGCAGTTGGTTATCCTCTTAGGTTTCCTTGGCACCAAGCACCTGATGCCACTCAGTTACCAGGAGCCCAATATAAAACTGCATTTTGTTTAGACTTAAGAGATTATTAAAGGGAAGAAGTTAGTCTGTTTTATCAACCTCCTTGTTCTCAGATTTTTGCATCTTTTCACTACACTGAGCAGTAGAAACAGAGAGAGAAAGTTGGGGAGACATGAGGTCATAAATGCCTCTCAGATTGTTCTTCTCCAACACTTTTCTACTTAATGTTTTTTTAATCTTCCCCTAAACCTTTAGGAGCTCTGGTAGCATAGTGGCTAAAGCACTTGACTGCTAACCAGAAGGCTGGCGGTTCAAACCCACCAGCCACTCCTCGGAAGGAAGGTTGGGCAATCCTACTTCCGTAGTGATACTGCCTCGGAAACCCAAGGAGGGGTCGGGATGAGTTGGGGCTGACTTGACGGCACATAACAACAACAACAAACCTTTAGTTATATCCTAACTGGACTTGGACTTGGACTTAATTTACATTCTGTATCTATTTACATTTGCATGGAAGACTCTATCCTTTATTAAGCCATATCCATTATCAAATTTCACTAATCCTGCATAGGAAGCAGAAAAGGTATTTCTAAAATGAGGAATTTATGGTTCAGAAAGATAAAATGACTTTTCTGACATCTCACCAGTAACTAAAATTACAAAATCAGATTCTGTGCTACAAATCCAGTGCTCTTTCTATTGTTAATTGCATTAGGTAAAGTCAAGTAAGGAGACAAGGAGCCCTGGTGGCCAATGATTAAGCACTCGACTGCTAAGCAAAATGGTGGTGGTTTGAACCTATCACATGAGAAAGACCTGATGGTCTGCTTTCTTTAGATTACAGCCAAGAAAACCCTATGGGGCAGTTCTACTCTGTCACATGGGGTCACTATGAATCAGAATCAACTCAATGACACTAAACAACAGTCAGGAGATCCTGTACAGATACTGTACAGTAGCTCAAACAAGGAAATTTTAATATAATTACAGGGGATTAACTAATGGAGTGCCAAAGGGGAAAGGGAGCTCTGAGAAATAAAGGAATTCCAGATACAGGCAGTAGATGTGGAAAACAGCCACTACCTCTAGAGCAGAGACAGAGTACTTAAGGAAGGAACCTCAGAGGCTAAACCCTGGCCCTCATTGGGGAGGGTGTGACTGTGGCACACTGGTTGGTGGAGAAGTTGACTGGGTTTCTGCATGCTGGAACCAAAGGACAGGAAACTGTCTTCAGTGAATGTGAGAGGGGGATATCAGCAAGACTTCCTGAGAAGCCACCCACAAGGGTACCAGCGAAACTTACTGGAGGGTGAGCACCAATGGATGGTCTACAAACTGCTGGCTACAGGCAAGAGTCAAGAAGAAAGGAGCACACAGAAGCCAAGAGAGGCTCTGCCTCCTGCAGTGCCCATATAGTGCTCTCTACTGGCAAGGATAACACAGCACCAGCTGGCAAAGGAAAAGCTCCAGTACCACAAAGCAAGGCAGAGGAATGTGGATTTGGAGCTCAAGGCAATAAAATAACTGATTACACTTATCAACCCAAATATGAGTGGTGTTTAACAAATAGAAGCACACCTGTAATTTCTTTGAAAGGTAATTTGTAGATGCTGGCTTTTCTGGAATATAAGGATTGTTTCCCAATAGAAATGAATGAGGATGTTTCCTTTTAGATGATGACAAACTGAGGTTTTGAAAAAGCGTAAAGACCAACATGAGACTGTAGAATCTAATTCAGGCTTCCCTTCAAAGGAGATTTGGGAAGAGCAATCAGAAAGAGGTGGGTGGAGAGCCTCCGCTGTGTTGAAACAGTAGGGGGTCTATATGTGTTTGTTATGTTATTTTAGTCTATACACTTTTGAATGTCTGAGATATTTCATGGTAAATATAAATTTATTAAATTAATAAGTATAAATAGTTTTAAAAGATACAATGAAACAAAGATTCAAAATTGCTTCTTAGAATTGGATAATCTTCTTTATTGTCTTCTTCTTAACACTTTTATTTTTTATTCCTTGGCCTACTCCTTAAAAACTGGTTTTTCTCAAGGGTCTGTTCTGAATCCAACTCTCCCCTTACTCTGCACTCTCTATGAGGGATCTTTCTAATTCGGACTTCTTTTGGTTCAGGTTCTGGTTAGATGGCGGAATAATCAGACAAACTACACAGAGCCTTTTTAACAAAGAAAAGGGGAACCAATTAACACAGACACAGAAAATGATCCTGGGACCCTGAGCTTTGAAAGGAAGAATATAGAAGTGGACTAAACTCCTATTAGTAGAAGAACCTGCATGAAAAAAAGGGGACATATGGAGCTGTGTTCTGTCAGCAATTCTGATAGCATGGACAGTTTGGATATTCCAAAGTGGTGTAAGGATGTAAGAATTAACCTAAAAATCAGCCCTGCTAGCCAGGAACTGCAGGAAGGACTGCACTGGTGGCTGGTGAATAAAAGAGGAAGCAGTGAAGAGGGAGACGGGGTGAGCTGTGGACTTTTGCCTGTCCAGAGGGTGTCGCCATCTCCAATGTTTACAAGTGGTTCAACCATTTTGGATATTTAAAGCCACAGCATTCTCTCAGATTCCAGAGGCCTAAGAAAGGCTCTACTTGCCAGGACCACAAGGACATTTCTGACACCAACGACTGGAAAGCTGAGATAGTTCCCTTGTTACTCTTATACCCAACACCCTTTTGGGGAATGAAGGTGTGAAAATCCCTCACTTCCACCCACATTCTGGGCTGGCAGGAATTCTATCCCAGTCTGTGTGCTCTGACAGAGCCTAGGTGCTCTGGCCTGCTCTGCCCAGATATTTTTTTTCCTTTTTTTTCAGTTTGTTTTTGTATGTTTTAAAATTATTATTATTATTTTTATTCTTTTTTTACTTCATCCTTTTTATTATTATTCTTTATTCTACCCTTCCCAGGTTCCAGTTTTCAGCTTTATCTCTCTTCCCTGTTTCTGGTTCCCATTTTTTTCTTTCTCATGGTTAATCCCATTCCTTGTTTTTGTTTTTGCATTTTTCCCATTTTTTTCCCTCATTATTCTTCTACTCTCTTTTCTCTTATTCCCCTCTCCCCAGATATAGTGGGTACTTTTTTTTTCCATTCTTTTCTTTTTTCTTTTTTTGGTGATTGTTCCTATGTATTTATGCAGTGTGTTTTTTGTCCACTTGCTTTTACAATTTGATGACTTTTTGATTTTTATTTTTGTCTAACTGAGTGGGAGAAAACATCCTTCCCCATACAACACAACCACACCTGCACCTCCTGCAGCTCCACTTCCTGATTGTTATACCCAGCAAAATTGTCCCTCAAATATGATAGTGAAATTAGGAAATTTCCAGATAAGCAGAAATTAAAGAAATTTGTTAAAATCAGACAAACTTTACAAGAATACTAAAGGGAGTCCTTTGTACAGAGAACCAGTAATGGCAAAGCTATGTTTCAATAAGTTTCTTTCAGTATCGTCCCTTATTTTGTTTCCCACTTTGGTAGTTAACATTGCCATCCACCCAGTTGCTCAAACAAGATATCCTTTCACTGTCCTTGATGAACTGGGCATGCATTGGTCAAATCTGAGGAACCAAGGAAGGGAGAAACAGAGCTGATTCAGCTTCAAAAAGTAGGACCATGGCCTCTAAGGGTGGAACCAACACAGCCTCATAGGTTTCAAAGAGACCCTCACCAACTTTGCTTTGGAGTGTAGGGTTGCTAAACATGAGGACCAGTGAGATGGGGTTATATCTGTTGCCCAAAACTGAGGGGGTAGGACTACCATGCCCAAGAGGCAGAGGAATAAGGCTTGCCAGGCCAAGGGGGTAAGGTTGGCACTCAGACGAACTAGGAGACTCTGGTCACCCAATGAAGATCTGTACAGGTGCCAAACTAACAAGGGGTGGAATTGTGGTTGTTCAGTTGGTGTGTCAACTTGACTGGGCCTGGTTTTGAGTAGATGGGCAGCTGGACATAGTCATACACCATGATGAGACTAGTAATCAACTCCATGGTGAAATCTACTGTGAGCAGCCAAGTAGCTGCCGTAGGGTTATAGTATGTTTCCAAAATATAAGAAGACACTTTGAGAAAGGTCTCTGTGCTTTTGGGCACATCTAGATCCTGCATTCTGTTGGCATCGATTGTAGAACCAAGCAACGTGAATTCTTTGACAACCTCAATCTTCTCTCCATTTATTGTGATGCTGCTCATTGGTCCAGTTGTGAGGATTTTTGTTTTCTTTATATTGAGATGTAATCCATACTGCAGACTGTATTTTTCAACCTTGATCAGTAGGTGCCTTAAGTTATCGTCACTTTAGCAAGCAAAGTTGTATCATCTGCATATCTCAGGTTGTTAATGATTCTTCTTCCAATCCTGATACCACGTTTTTCTTCATATAGTCCAGCTTCTCAGATTATTTGCTCAGCATATATATTGAATAAGTGTGGAGAAAGGATACAACCCT
>NW_006921600.1:9430566-9450886 GCF_000298275.1 Orycteropus afer afer
TGATGATGGACTCAAGTATAGCAGGGATTGTGGGGCTGGCGCGGGATCGGGCAGTGTTTCGTTCTGCTGTGCATGGGGTCGCTATGAGTCAGAAATGACTCGACAGCACTTAACAACAACAACAACAGATCCTGCATTTGGCTGAGTCTTTATCTCAGTGGCCTACCATGTTTTCTGCCAATCTTAAGACTGTTTCTAGACTTGAACTAGTGGCCTGTCATGTTGCATGACAATTTTGGGACTGTGTCATTCTATTTCTTGACCTTGGATTTGTTAGCTTCAGCAGCCATAAGTTGTCTGAGTTAAGAGAAGCTTCCAGCTCCAGTAGGCCCAGAGCAAGAGTCAGAGCTGACGCACAAGGTCTTCAGGCCTTCACTAGGTACTTTAAATTCATAGGACCAGCTATATATATATATTTGTTGTTGTTGTTATGTGCCGTCGAGTCAGACCCGACTCATAGCGACCCCTCCTTGGGTTTCTGAGGCAGTATCACTACAAAAGTAGATTTCCAACCTTCCTTCCGAGGAGTGGCAGGTGGGTTTGAACCGCCAGTCTTCTGGTTAGCAGTCAGGTGCCTTAGGCACTATGCTACCAGAGCTCTTATATATATATATAAGCCAGCCACTCCTCAGAAGGAAGGTTGGAGATCTACTTTTGTAGTGATACTGCCTTGGCAACCCAAGGAGGAGTCACTATGAGTTGGGTCCGACTTGATGGCACATAACAACAACATACACACACACACACACACACACAGCTAGAAAGCCTCCTAACATGTAAGAGGACAAACTCCTGTTTGTTAAAGCCATCTACTTGTGGTATTTTCTGTTAGAGTGCTACAAGAGAACCAAAACAGATCACATCATCTGCATATCATCTTCCTTACAAACTTGTTGTTGTTATTATGTGCCGTCGAGTTGGACCTGACTCATAGCGACCCCTCCTTGGGTTTCCAAGACAGTATTACTACAGAAGTAGATTGCCCAACCTTCCTTTCGATGAGTGGCTGGTGGGTTTGAACTGCCAGCCTTCTGGTTAGCAGTCAAGTGCCTTAGGCACTACACTACCACAGCTCCTCCTTACCAATTTAGATAACTTTTATTTCCATTTCAGGCCTTATTGCCCTGGCTAGGGGATCCAATACAATATTGTATAAGAGTGGTGACAGAAGACATGCTTGTCTGGTTCCTGTTCACAAGGGGAATGCTCTCAGTTTCTCTCACTTGGGAATAATGTTGACCATTGGTTTTGTGTACATATTCTTTATGTTGAGGAATTTCTCTTCTATTTCTATTTGGCTAAGTTTACCTCAGGAATAGTGCTGCATTTTATCAAATGTCTTTTCTGTATCAATTGATATGATCACATGGTTCTTTTCCTTTGTTTTATTTGTGTGGTGGATTATATTTATTGTTTTTCTAATGTTGAACTATCTTTGCATACCTGATAGGAATCTCACTTGGTTGTGATGTTTTTTTTTTTTTGATATGGTGTTGGATTCTATTGGCTAGAATTTTGTTCAGAAATTTTGCATCCACTTTCATGAAGAATGTTGTTGTTGTTATGTGCTGTCGAGTCGACCCTGACTCATAGCGACCCCTCCTTGGGTTTCTGAGGCAGTATCACTACAGAAGTAGGATTGCCCAACCTTCCTTCCGAGGAGTAACTGGTGGGTTTGAACCGCCACCCTTCTGATTAGCAGTCAAGTGCCTCTGGCACTATGCTACCAGAGCTCCTTCATGAAGAATATCAGTCTATAATTTTCTTTTTTAGTGGTGTCTTTGACTGGCTTTGGTAGGAGCGCTATACTTGTTTCATAAAATCAATTTGAGAGTATTCCATCTTTTTCTACATTATGGAATCATTTAAGTAGAATTGGTGTCAGCTCGTCTTTGAATGTTTGGTAGAATTCTCCAGAAATTTGTCCATTTCATCTAGGTTTTCAAATTTGTTAGAGTACAGTTCCTCATATATTCTGTTACTATCCTTTTTATTTTGATTGTTTCTGTTGTGACATTGCACATTTCACTTCTTATTCATGTAATTTGCATCTTTTCTTTTGTAAAATTTGCCAGTGGTTTGTTCCTTTTGTTAATCTTGAAGAACCAACTTCTTGCCTTGTTGGTTTTTTTGTGTGTGTGTGTGTGTGTGTGGTTTTCTGTTTCATTTATTTATTCTCTAATCTTTATTATTTCCTTTTCCTGGACATTGTAGGCTTCATGGAAGAAAGTTTGCCTCCATAAAAATTTATAACCTTGGAAACCCAAGGAGGGTCACCATGACTTCAAATTGACTCAATAGCAGTGATTATGGGTTATTTTTTGGGGGAGGGGTAGGCTTTTTTTGCTATTTTTTTCTAATTGTTAGAGATGTTGGGCTAAGATGTTGATTTTGGTTCTTTCTTCTTTTTTGATGTGTGCAAAAAAAATTGACATCTAAGCCCTGCTTTTGCTGTGTCCCAAAGGTTTTGGTATTTTGTTTTCATTGTTGTTTGATTCTAGAAAATTTTTATTTCACTTTTTACTTTGTTTATTACCCTGTAGTTTTAAAGCAGGATGTCATTCAGTTTCTGTATATTTGATGGGTTTTTTTAATCCCTGATCTTCCTATTATTGATTTCTAATTTCATAGTGTTGTGATCTGAGAAGACAGTTTGTATTATTTCAGTGTTTTTTAATATATTAAGGCTTACTTTGTGGCCTAACACAGTCTGTTCTAGAGAATGATCCATGTGCACTGGAGAAGAATGTGTATTGCATTTTTGTTGAGTGGAGTGTTCTGTATGCATCTATGAGGTCAAGTTGGTTGATTGTGATGTTTAGATCTGTTCCTTTGTTGTGTTTCCTTGTAGTTGTTATGTCCTTCATCAAAAGTGGTGGTTAAATTCTCCTACTTTTATTGTGAAGTTGTCTATTTATCTTTTTATTCTTTCATTGTTCACTTTCTTTACTTTGAGGCTCTGCTAATTGGGTGTGGGGATGTTTATTACAGTTATGTCCTCTTGCTACATTGACCTTTTAATCATTATGTAATGCCCTTCTTTGTCTCTTATGCTGATGTTTGCCCTTGAAGTCTATTTTATCTGAAATTAAATATTTGATTGCCATTGCTTGGTATTTTTTCTGTCTTTGACTTTTAATTCATTTATATCTTTTTGTCTAAAGTGATTCCCTTGTAGGCAGCATATTGATTGGCTTTGTTTTCTTATCCATTCTGCCACCTTATTTCTCTAGACTGATCCATGTAATCCAATTACATTTAGTGTAATTATTACTAAATATGAACTTAGTGCTACCATTCTTTGTGTTTTTTATTATAGTGTCATTTCTTTGCTCCATATATTTTTCTGTGCTGAGTTCATTCTGATGCCAGATTTTCTTTTCATTTTCATTGTTGCTATTGATTTTGTGTTTACTAAATCTTTGTGATTTTATTTTGATTAAAAGTTTATTAATTTTCTTTGTGATTACCCTGTAATTTATTTTTATCTTCCTAAGTTTAAAACAGTCTGCTCTATCTTGAAATAGTCCTGGCTTCCTCTCCATTTGGAAGTTCTGTCATACCATTTTGCTAAAGGGGCAGGGAGGCAGCATCTTCTGACCTCCTCTAACTCCACAACAGGAAGACAGAATCACCATCAGCAGCCCAAGGCCTGTTCCTATGAGGCCAGACATGCCTCCACCCTTCAGCCCTCTTACCAAACTTGACACCAACCATCCCTCCCATGACACCCACTACCTCTCTGCTGGGTATGATAATTCACGGCAGTGGCCACACAGAATGCACAGATTATGGGGTTTATTAGGGAAGCAACAGGCTACAATTCAAGTTCAGGAACATGCTCAGGTTACAGTTATTCCATCAAGACAGTCTCTCCTCTACTGTGTCCTTAGACATGCCTCAATGGCCCTTAGTGTCTTGGCCTAGCCTCTGCCTCTGTGGGCCAAGTAACTTGCTGCTCTGTCTCATGCCTCTTGGTTCCACTGCTGCCATCTCTCACCTGTGTGGCTTTCTCAGCAGCACATCTCTCTCTCAGCAGTGTCTCTCTCAGCCAGCAGTGAGACATTCTTTTCTGCCTCTAGGAAGTCTCATTTTAAGCCTGGAAAAGTGGCAAAAATAACCAACCCCAACATCAGAATTCTACATGCCTGAGATAAAACAAAGTCCCCAGAAGATTACTTCAAGCTGCTCCAACAGAAATACCCCAGGTGAATAACTTTAACAATCAAGGAGTTTAAATTGCATGGTCCCACCCAGTAATCTGGTGGGAGTTACAAAGACTATGGCTAGAAAAGTCATACCATGTAATTTACTATGCTGCACATTTATTCCCTCTTTTTGCTTGTAATTGTCATTATTTACAAATCAATGTCTCTGGTTCCTTATTTTCAGTCTTGTAGTAGGTTAATTTCATTTTCATACTTCTATATCAGGGTTGATTTTCAGGTGATGTTGTCATGTGTCTTAATCTCAGACTTATCTTCTATTGCTGGTTCTCTGTTGAAGGATTCTCCTTAGCATTTCTCATAAGATTGGTCTGTTTTCTTCTTCTTTCTTTTTTTTAAATTTTTAATTACCTTAATTTCTGTTTATCTAGAAATATTCTAATTTCACCATCATAGTTGGGGAACAGTTTTGCTCCATATATAATTCTTGGCTGGCAATATTTTTTTTTTTCAGGGTTTCATCCCTTTTCTTTCCTGCCTGCATGATTTCTGCTAAGAAATCAGAGCTCAGTCTTGTTGCTTCTCCTTTGTAGGTAACATTTTGTTTTTCCTGAGCTGCTCTCAAGACTGTTTTACTTTGGTTTTGGAAAGTTTGATTATCATATGTTTTGGTGACTTTCCATTTATCCTGTATGTGGTTCATTGAGCTTCTTGGATGGATATCTTTTCACTTTTCATTATATTAAGGAAATTTTCTGCTAACAAATCTTCAACAATTCTCTCTCTTTCTCTCTCTTTTAATGTCCTCCTGTTCTGGAATTGCTATCGTACATAATTTCTTCTTCTTCGTAATGGGCCACATAATTCTTAGGATTTCTTCATTTTTCTTCTTAATTTTCCCTCATATAAATTGGTGTCAAAGGATTTGTCTTCTGATTTGCTAATCCTTTTTTCTATTCTTTTCTGTTCTTTTGTCCTTGCAATGTGTTATCTATCTCTGAAATTTTAGTGTTAACCTTCTGGATTTCTAATTGCTGTTTTTGTAGGGTTTCTAAATGACTATTTATTCTGTCCTTTTGCACTTGTATTGTTTTCCTGAACTCTAGGGTATTGTCAGTTTTTCCTTGATTTTGTTTGTGGTTTCCTTGATCTCTTGGAAGGTCATATATATGCAGCTTTCTATTTTCCTATCAGGTAGTTCTATTACTTATTCTTCCTTAAGGGGATGTCATGATTCTTTTGGTTGGTCACTTACTTGTGATATCTTTACTATTTCTTTGTTTATTTTGAAATTGTCTGTTGTCTTTGAGACATTTCAGAGTTGTATATTTTTTTTGGTGATTAAGTGTTCGTTGTTTCACCCTGATTTTTTGTTTTGTTTTACTTTCATATATCTTGCAGGGGGCAGCAGGTGTACTGCTTTGGTTGCTATCTTGGCAGCACTGGGCATTCCCCATCTATCTCTATATGGGTAGAGTATCTGGCAAGAGTGTGGATGCGTGTCACTGCTTGCTGATTTTGAAGAGTATCTGTAGGTGTGGTGAGCAGGTGTTGTCCACAATTTGTCTTTGATCCAGTGGTTCTGAGTGGGTGGTAGCAGTCACCTGTTGGGTAGGGCAGTAGATGGTGGTGTGGTAGGTGTGGCTATCTAGTGGGGAATCAATGTCCACCTTCTACTTGATTGGGCAGAGAAATAAAAATAAGGAAAAAAAATGTATGAGAAAAACTGGATAGAAATAATAGAAAAATAAGAGAAAGAGGGAAAATAAATAGATGAAAGGAAGAAGAAGTGAGAACAAAAGAAAAAAGAAGGAAAAGAAGAAGAAGAAGGAAAAAAGGGTAGTATTGCAATGGTCAGCCATGCTTCTAAGGTGGTAGCCATTTGGTTCCCTGTCTACTGAGACACTCACTGCCATCCAGTGGTGGCAAGTGGCTGTCCCACAATCCATGTAAACATGATTGCTGAGGAAAATAGTGGCGACACACATGTGAAGGCAGCAGGAGGCTGGTGTGCAGTCCACCTGTGTATGCACTTCCAACAGCATCAGATGTGGGCACATGGCTTGCAGTCCATCATAGCACTCCTTGCCAATCATGTGGACTTTGGCTACTCAGAACACAATCCACCAGTGTGCAGCTCAGTCCACTGGGGATGCAGTGCTGTGGGTGGCTGCTGATGGGAGCAGATGGTCCGAGTGAACTGGGTGGGTAGGGGCAGCAGTAGTGAGATCCCTAGCATATGTTCATGGGGGCAGGGGGACCTCACCCCTCATCATCAGTAAGGCGTGGTGGGAAAAGCAGGAGAATGCACTTCTCCAGTTGCTGTTCACTGGTGTTAGCTTGGTTCACTTCTGGGCCAGTGCAGCCTAATGTCTGGTTGCTGCCTCATCTTAAGTCAGGGGGCGGGGGCATCCAGAGTCCTGCATCTCCAACTGCCACCTCAAAGGCCCTCAACCCAAATGACCAGGGCTCATTACTAATGAATGGTATCATCCTCTTTCTAGTTCTCGCCTCATTCTGTGGTCACCTGTGCCACTGGAATTCTTGCTCACTTCTCTGCACTTTTATCTCTTAGATCCAGCTTGTATTCTGCTCATCTTGTTTCATTCTATATTTGTTTGCACTGTGTCTCTGTCTTAATGGGGATTCTGTGAAGTTGGCTTCTCACACATGGATATCTGTGTTTCAAAATAGCTACTCTGTGTTTGGCCCCTGCTCTATTTCTCTCCTAAGTCACTGTTTTCATTCTATTTCTTTTTCCCATCAATGCTTAATCTAATTCTGTGCCCTTTCATTTGATGATCAGATTTTTAAGATTATCAACTGTATCTGTTTCACTTGATTTTTTGAGTTTTTGTTATAGAGGGACTGGGTGGAGTGTGTCACTAGGATGCCATCTTCTCTCCTCTCCTTCTGGTGAGTATTTTTAATGGCACAATATGAGTTGCTTAGTGCAAATCTAAACCATATTGCCCACCTCACAGCAACCAGATGATGTATCTGAAGTCACTCATCTCTATCAGCTGAAATTTTGAAACTGAGTTATTTATAGAGCAGTTCTGATTAGCAAAGAAATGATCTGTTTTATCCAAATCTGAAGCTTTTTTATATGCTTCACAAGAAGTTTCATTCAGAAAGTCACATATACGTACAAAAAAAATTACTAAAGAGAGGAAAATACTCAGAAAAGTGAGAACACTTTTATCCATATGAAATTTAGAAAAAAAAGAAATTTTAAAAGTATTTTTAACAAGATTTAACCACATCTGTTTAAGCTACTCCCATGTGTGATTAACATCTTTGAGGTAATCATGACAGAAAAACATGATCTAAATACATTATATTACTCAGGGTAAAAATTAACTTCTTACTGCGCACATAAAGAAAGAGGTATACCATTTTTGTGAGTAGAAAATTGATCTCTTCTTATAGTGGAAAACTCCATGTTAAATAGTTTTTTGTTTGTTTGTTTGTTTTTTAAATATTCTCTTGAAAGGGCATCAGATTCCTAGCCAGCCCAGGACATCAGCAACAATCTCTGTCAGGGTTTGTGGCCAGAAATGTTGGAATAAAATCCAAGGTTCTCATCATTTCTATAAGAGCTTCCATGAGCTTCCCATACCCACCTCCCAACCCCTAGTCCCCAATCCTCCCCTCACACTTCTAGCTTCCCATCTCTCCCCTTCAGCTCTGTGCTTTTTGCTTCAGTCACACTAAACACCTTTCAGATCTTCAATCCCCTCATAGACATCTGTAAGCTGAACAATGAAAAGGGAAGCTAGAACAAGAATCGATGCATTTAAATTGTGTTGGTGAAGAATATTGAATATACTTTGCTCTACTAGAAGAAGAAAATAAATCAGTGTTAGAAGTACGAGAATGTGCCCTAGAAGTGTGGATGGCAAGAGTTCAGCCTACTTTCTTAGGACACGTCAGGAGGAGAGAACAATTACTAGAAAAGGACATCATGTTTGATAAAGTATAAAGGTCAGCAATAATGAGGGAAACCATCAATGAGATGGATTGGTACAATAGCCACAACAATAGAATCAATCACACCAATGATCATGAAGATGGCATAGAATTGGGCCAAAAGATGGCAAAAAAATAAAAAAATAAAAAAAACAAAAATAAATTCATGTGTACTGGTTCTTAGCACAAGGTACTCCTCTTCCTAGAACATTCTTTGCCCTCTAATCTCTGGAACAACTTCTACACTTACTCAGGTTAAAAGTCTCTCCCTTTCACCCAAGAAGCCTCTGTTACATGCTCTGATTCACCTATTCCTCTCCCATCACAGCCCTCATCACACTTATAATTGCCTATGGACTTGACTGCTTTTCTCTCAAGTGTAAGCTCCATCAGGTCCATGATGGCTTCAGAATTATTTCCTCAGCCCCTAACATATTTCCTATCAAGGAAATCAGTCCAGTTACCCTTGAGTCAATTCCAACTCAAAATAGAACTGTGTGTTTCAAAATAGAGCCATGCTCTGTAGGGTTCTCAATGGCTGTGATTTTTCAGAGTAGGTCACCAGGCCTTTCTTCCAGAGCATCTCTGGGTGGACTTAAACCACCAACCTTACTGTTAGTAGTAGAGTATGAAATCATTTGCATCTCCCAAGGACTCCTGATACAGTGACAACACATGCTCCAAAACCAAACTCACTGCCATCGATTCAATTCCAACACATAACAACACTATAGGACAGAGTAGAACTCCCCCATTGGGCTTCCAAGGCTATAAATCTTCACAGAAGCAGACTGCTTCATCTCTCTCCCACAGAGTGGTTTGTGGGTTTGAACTGCTGACATTTTGGTTAGCAGCTGAATGCTTTAACCACTGTGCCGCCAGAGCTCCTTAGTGGCAAGACATAGTTGATATTTAATAATTATTTATTGAAAATCTGAATCCATTAGTATTTGAATAGATATAATTGAATCCAGTCATTCCTAAATCACCTCCTTTACCATCAAATAGTAGAAATGAGTCAAGATACTGTACAATCCCTAGATGCTTTGAGCAGACAAGAATAATAAACTAGAAGAAATAAGCAAAAGACAGCCAGCTCATTGATGTTAGATGTGGATTACTTTTGTCAGATGATTTTCCCTAAAGTGATTTCCCTTCTATTCCAGAATGTTACTGGGGTGCTATACTCACCAGCAATCTGTGGGCATATTGAAAATGCTAATGATATTCACCCAAGCAAAGTGGAAACAGCCAGGTAAAACTGTCCTTTACAAATCACACAAGGCATTCCAAAGCCAAGTAGAAATGAATATTGGATTAGCCCTCCACTCATGCAGATAATTGAGAGTGAGTCCAGTTGGGAGTTTGTTTGGTCATGTACTTTTAAATCCTGTGTATAGGATCTGGCTAGCCTGGGAGAAGAGGGGACCCACATGGCAGGGCAGGGCAGAACCTGTTACTGAGGAGACCCCTGCCCTGATGGGGAGAAGAGTGGAGGGTGGTGCTGCTACTACCTGTACTGAACATCTGCTGAGAACTTCTGGGTAGAGATCTGAGAGGAACTAAATCTATATCAAGATTCTTCATTATTTCCACCAGTCAAGAGGAAATGTGGGAGAGAGGGCTAACAGTCCCTTTATCAAGGTGCTAGAAGCTCCTACCAAGAAATAATAAGAATTTGTATAACAAGCACATTGTCCTCAGAGGGAAAAGAAAGGGAAAAAAGTAATCCACCCAACCATGTATGCCAAGTCACAAAATTTAATTAGGAAGATAAGAATTGGGGAGCGAGATTGGGTTGATTTTTTGTTTTTTTTCCTGGTTATGAGCTCATGGAGTAGAGTGAGAGAAATAATTTAAGCACAGAATTAACATCTTCTAATAATCTTAGACAAAACCCGACTTTGTTTTGCTTTGGTTTGTAAATTAGCTCATGATTAAAGTGTCTCTTCAGCCATGCACCATTGTCTTCGCCGGCCTGTTTGCTGAATGCCACCCTGACCTGAGTGCCCTTGTAGCTCAAGTACAAGATTCAAGAGTGTGAAGGAACAATTATTATACAGTGAAGTACTTGCAGTTTTTCTGGAAAATCAATGAACTTTTCAAGTGATTTTTATCATATTTTGCAGCTGTTCTGTTGGCTTTTAAGTGGTTATCACACCGTCAGCCCCGGTGTTTTTAAAGAGTCTTGTTCATCTCAAAGCCTCCCCTTTTCCTTGAAGAGCAGCTGGTGCCAACCTGGCTAGAGAGCCAGGCTGCTAGAGAGGAAATTTCCAAGGGATGGTGTGAGTTAAGGTGTCCCTGGGTGGTACAAAGGGTTAATGCACTTGGCTGCTAACTGAAAGGTTGCTGATCTGAGTCTATCCAGAGGTATCTTGGAAGAAAGTTCTGGTCATCTACTGCCAAAAGCATCAGCCATTGAAAACTCCATGAAGCACAGTTCCACTCTGATGCACATGGAGTCACCATGAGTCAGAGACAATTGCATAGCAACTGGTACTGGGACCAGAATAGTGTGAGTTAAGGTTGAGCATTCCATCCTTTGACCTTTAAGCATCTTTGACATTTCTAAGCCTGGCTTTTTGCCCCTGCTTAGACTCACCTGATCCACCTTAGAAAGAAACTTCAGGAAACCTGATCCAGGAAAGTGATATTCTATCACAAGTTGATGGGAACCAGCCACTCCTCGGAAGGAAGGTTGGGCAATCCTACTTCCGTAGTGATACTGCCTCGGAAACCCAAGGAGGGGTCGCTATGAGTCGGGGCCGACTCGATGGCACATAACAACAACAACAACAACAAGATCAAGTAGTCTTTGTGAGGCTGAGACTCATGGAGATTGTGGGAGCTGCCTAAGAGTACTCAGTGAGAAAAACCATTGAGAGTGAAAAAAATCATACTAGAAATACAGATCTTGATGATGAAATGTCATTGTAGACTCCAAGAGGATGTCCCATTCTCCCATGCTTTCTAGAGAACACAGAAGGGGCCCAGGAGCGAATAAGACAGCAGAAATCAACACTAGCTATGAAGGGAAGGAGAAGGGAAAAGAAGGTCCCTATTCTATATAATCTTCTTCTATTAAATGAATTTAGACCATGTCAGTCAGGCCTTGAATGAGCTTCAAAACACTGAACAAGTAAAATCCAACAAGAGTCTTTGCATAAAACATATTTGGTTCGTTTTCTCATATTCACTGATAATCCAGGTGACCCACATAAAATACTGAAGCTTCAGGAGCTCTGGTGCACTTGACTGCTAAACAGAAGGCTGGCTGTTCAAGCCCACCAGTAACTCCTTAGGAGGAAGATTGGGCAATCTACTTCGGTAGTGATACTGCCTCAGAAACCCAAGGAGGGGTCACTATGAGTCGGGTGGGACTCGACAGCACATAACAAAAGCAACTAATTGACTTGACAGAAATGAGTGTGTGTGTGTGTGTGTGTGTGTGTGTATGGAAGCTTCAAGATACAGGTTGTTTAAAGTGACTCCAAAATGGAACTATTTCCTAATATTGAGGAACAAAACTACCTTTAATTGTGACACAAAATGAAGGTGAAATCTGAAAATACCTCAGTGTCTCACTCCCCTACTGATTCATCCCCTTAGAGGAATCAGAACAATCCCCTGGAGGGTAGGTTTGACCTAAGGATGAGTATTCTTTTGAATGTGAACAAAATACCTATTTTCTCTAATAAACTTGTCACAGATAACTTGATAATTATGATAATCAAGAGTCAATCAGGAACTATTTCTAAAGCACTTGCTATGTACTTTGTTGTTGTTGTTGTTGTTATGTGCCGTCGAGTCAGCCCTGACTCATAGCGACCCCTCCTTGGGTTTCCGAGGCAGTATCACTACGGAAGTAGGATTGCCCAACCTTCCTTCTGAGGAGTGGCTGGTGGGTTTGAACCGCCAGCCTTCTGGTTAACAGTCAAGTGCCTTAGCCACTATGCTACCAGAGCTCCCTGCTATGTACTTAGCAAAGATAAATTCTGGGAGCCATAAAGTAAAGGTAAAATTTAATCCCTTACGGAAAGAGACAGTGGCTAAGGGGAAAACTCTAGGGCACTTACTCTGAGATGGACTTTGATTGTTCTCACCGGATGGGTAGGATTTAGATAAGTGAAGACAAGGGAAGGGAAATCCACAGTAGAGTATCCCCTCTGCCCCCAAAAAGGTAGCTTTAGTGCTGGTTAGTGTAATTCCTGAGGCATTTGACTACTAACCAGAAGTCTGGTGGTTCAAACCGACCAGCCACTCCTCTACTTCCACAGAGATACTGCCTCGGAAACCCAAGGAGGGGTAACTATGAGTCGGGTTTGACTTGACGGCAGTGAGTTTGGTTTTAGTGTGGGTGAGAGTAAGAGCATATTGCTTGGATTTTTTTTTTTTTTAATTGTGATTTATTGCAAATTTACAAAGCTGATTCATTTTACTCTCAACAGTTCTTGCACATTTGATTTCATGGCCCCAATTATAATCCCTAACCATGAAAAAAACTCTCCTCACTTCTCCTCCCCATGATAACCACCCCCCTTCCCTGTGCTTTTCTTACCTATGCATTCCTGTCTGTCCAGCTTTCCCTCTAAGTGAATGCTGCCCCTCTGATGTCTCATGGCTGAGTGATCCAAGGGGTGCATCTCCCTAAAGTAGGTGGGTACATCTGCCTGGGGTAGGTGTTCTCCTTGTAGGTCTTTCTACTGTTGGGCTGAGAGCCAATCCATGGAAGTGAGCCCATTTCCAGGCTGAAGGATAACCTGGGGCCATAGTCTCAGGAGTTCCACCAGTCTCTACCTGACCAGTAATTCTGGTCATTTTTGTGATTTTGAATTTTGTTCCACATTTTTCCTCCCATTCTATCCAGGATCTCCAATTTTGATCCCTTTCCAAGTGGTTGGCATCGGTAGCCAGGCTCCATTTAGTTCTTCTGGTCTCAGGGTCATGAAAGCTGAGGTCCTCATGGTTCATCATATCTTTAGACTAATTGTTTCCAAATGACTTTGATTTTCTTTACTCTTTGCTCCAGATGAGAGGAGACCAATAGTTGCATCTTAGATGGCTGCTCCAAAGCTTTTAAGACCCCAAATACTACTCACCAAAGTAGGATGTAGAACAAGATTTTTATGTACTGTTGTGTCAATTGAGCAAGATGTCCCCTGAGACTATGGTCCCAAGCCAGCAGTTCTGGTGATTATCTCTGTCAAGGTATTTGGTTGTCTCTGAGAAGCTACTCCACCCTTGTTCTCTGTTACTTCCGTAAGTATGTGGATAATTTTGTAGCACAAATACATATGTAAGACTGTCTTTGGCAAAGTCTATCCTTGGTCTTGGGTATATTCCTGTTTGCCTACCCCCACCTGATCTTCTCACCTATCTATGCATTTATCCACAGCCTAGTGTTGAGTGCCACTGGTAACGCAGTATTGTGTATGTAATAGTATTTGCCTCTGTCATCTGCATCTTTTGTGCAAGTTTCTGTGTCCTCCCTTTCCCCATTGTCACCATGCTGGTCACAGATTCTTTCCATACCACTCCTCCCTTCACCCAAATCAACATATGACCCCCAACTAGTCCAAAATTTTCCTTCCCCTTCCCTCCCATCCCTGGTAACCAACAAAGTGAATTTCCTTCCTTGTGTAAACCTTTCCTGGACTTTTTACAATAATGGACTCATATAATATTTCTCCTGTGATTGACTTAATTCACTCAGCATAATTTCTCCAAATTCATTCACATTGTGAGATTATTTGTGTATTCTTCATTATTCTTTAATGTAGTATAGTATTCCATTGTGTGAATGTAGCACAGTTTGGTTATCCATTCACTGTTGCTGGGCATTTTGGTTGTTTCCATCTCTTTGTTATAGTGAATTGTGCTATGATGAACATGGATATGCATATGTCTATTCATGTCCTGGCTCTCACATTTTTAGCATATATTTCTAGTAATGAAATTGGTGGATCAAATGGTACTTCTATTTTCAATTTTTTAAGGAAATGCCATACCATTTTTCACAGTGGTTGTACCATTTTACAGTCTCACCAGCAGTGTATGAACGTTCCAATCTCTCTGCACCCTTGCCAGCATTTGTTATTTTCTGCTTTGTTGAACTTTTCTATTTTTGCTGGGGTGAGATGATATCTCATTTTTGTTTTGATTTGCAATGATCTCTAATGGCTAATGATCATGAGAATTTCCTCATGTGTTTGTTGACCACTTGTATATCTTCTTTAGTGAAAGGCTCATTCATGTCCTTTGCCCATTTTTGAATTGGATTGTTTGTGTTTTTGGTGTTGAGGTGTCGAAGTTTTCTATACATTTTAGAGATCAATCCCTTGTCAGATATGTCAAAGCCAAATATATTTTTCCCAATCTGTAGGTTCTAATTTTACCCTTTTGGATAAGTCTTTCAATGAACATAAGAATTTAATTTTTGAAAGGTCTCAGTCATCTAGTTTCTCTTCCACTGCCTGTGCATTTTAGATTATGCTTTGTAGTCTATTTATGCCATAAATTAGGGCCCCTACACCCACCAGCCACTCCTTGGAAGGAAGGTTGGGCAATCTACTCCTGTAGTGATACTGCCTCAGAAACCCAAGGAGGGGTCACTATGAGTTGGATCCAACTCAACAGCACATAACAACAACAGATTTGCTTCTATTTTTTCTTTCATGAATTTTATGGTATTGGGTTTTACATTTAAGTCTTTGATCCATCTGGAGTTTGTTTTTGTGTGTGGGGTGAGGGACGGGTCTTTGTTTCATTTTTATGCAAGTGGATATCCAATTTTGCTAGTGCCATTTGTTAAGGAGGCTGTGTTTCAAAGAACCAGTTTCTTGTCTTGATGATTTTCTGGATCTTTTTTTTTCTGCTTCATTTATTTCTGCTCTGATCTTTATTATTTCTTTACTTCTGGATAGTGTAGGTTTCTTTTGTTGCTCTTTGTCTAATTATTGGAATTGTTGAGTTAAAGTGTTGATTTTGAGTCTTTTCTTTTTTGATGTGTGTATTTATTGCTATAAATTGACCTCTGAGTACTACTTTTGCTGTGTCCCAAAGGTTTTAATAAATTCTATTTTCATTCTCATTTGTTTCTAGGAATTTTTTTAAAAATTTATTTCACATTTTATTTCTTCTGTTACTTGGTAGTTTCTGTTACTTGGTGTATTATTGAGTTTCCACATATTTTATTTTTTCCTTGGTCTTGCTATTATTGCTTTCTAATTTTATAGCATTGTGGTCTGAGAAGATGCTTTGTAGTATTTCAACATTCTAAAATTTATTGAGGCTTGTTTTGTAGGTTAACATATGATCTACTCTGGAGAGTGATCCACGTGCACTGGAGAAGAAAGTGTACTGTACTTTTGTTGGGTGAAGTGCTCTGTATACATCTATGAGGTCAAGTTGGTTGATTGTGGTGTTGAGTTCTGTATCTTTGTTGAGTTTTTCTCTCATTGTCCTGTCCTTCCTTGAAAGTGGTTTGGTAAAGTCTCCTAGTATTATTGTTTATTTTTCCTTTCAATTCAGTTAATATTTGCTTTATGTATTTTGGAGCTCTTTCATATGGTAATGTCCTTTTGTTCAACTGACCCTTTTAACTTCATAGAGTGTCCTTCTTTGTCCCTTATGCTGCTTTTCACCTTGAAGTCTATTTTGCCAGGAATTAATATTGCCACTCCTGCTCTTTTTTGGTTGCCATTAACTTGATACATTTTCTTCAACCCCTTGATTTTTAATTTATTTTTATCTTTGTGTCAAAGGTGCTTTTCTTGTAGGTAGTATATTGATGGGTTTTCTTTTCTTATCCAATATGCCACTCTATTTCTCTTGACTGGTGCATTTAATCTATTCACATTGAATGTAATTAATGATTGGTATGAATTTATTGCTGTCATTCTGTTGTGTTTTTTGTTATATTGTTGGTGATTTCTTTGTTTCAAATATCTTTTTGTGCTCAGCTCATTTTGTTATCAAGTGTTTCTTCTCTTTTCTTCATTATTGTTGGTTTTGTGCTTACTAAGTCCTTGTGATTTTATTCTTTCTTAGTTTGGTTAAAAGGATTGTTAATTTCCTTTGTGGTTACCTTGAAGTAAATTCTTATCTCCCTAAGTCTGGAACAATCTTTTCTATAAAGTCATTATCCTGTCTTCCTCTCCATTTGGAAATTTTGTATTTAAAACTTTATTCCCTCTATTTGTTTAGTTGTTGGTGTCACTTGCAGATTGACTCACTTATTATACTATGTACATTTTTTTGTGAGCTTATTTTGAGAATTTTTTTCTGGTTTGGTTTCTAGGTGGTGGTATCAGTTGTCTTGACTTTAATTTGTTGTTATCTGTTGTGGGTTTTCTATTGGAAGGAGTCCCTTTATCATTTCTTGTAGGGCTGCTCTCAGTTTCACAAATCCCCTTAATTTCTATTTGTCTGGGAATGTCTTGATTTCACCCTCATATTTGAAGGATTATTTGGCTGGATATATAATTCTTGGCTGGCAATTATTTTCCTTCAAGGTTTTCTATATGCCATCTGTGTTAGACTACATTCTCTAGAGAAACAAAATCAGTAAAGCTTATAGAGAGAGAGAAAGAGAAATTTATCTTATGAAAATGGCTCACACGCTTCTAGAAGCTAGCAAGTCCAAAGTTCTTGGATCAATCATCAAGCAGGAGGCTTTTCTCGACTCATGCACCTGCAGAGGCTGAGGAGCTCAAAGTTGGCAGGCAGTATACTGGCTGTTGACTCCAAATGAATGATGAATCCAAGATGTCCAGGCCAAATGGTGTATTGTTCACTTGTGGACAGTTGTAGGCAGCACAACAGAATCCTGATCCACAGAAGAGTGTCTCTTTTCCCAGGATGTCCATAAATATACTGGAAGCAGACCACACCCCTAGGGAAACTCCCTTTCAATGGATTGGCTGCTCAGGACGTATACATCTGATCCCATCATTGGAACAACTCACATCACAATTACTTAAACCACACAGAATTGTGGTCTAGCCAAGTTGACACACAGCTCCAACTATCACAGTCGACCCCTTGTCAACTTGGCAGCTGTATACATCTTCTTAACCATATATAATCTCCAAATAAGGACAATTATAAAGTCATATTTGTGCCTAACATGATACACTAACACATGCACAACTGAAACACAGTAACCTTATTTCCATTTCATAGTTCATAACAGAAGGAAACAAAAATATTTGATGCACATATACAGTGAAGAAACATAACAATCACAGTCCTCATTTCTGCAACTGGTCAAGTGGTGATAACTGATATTCAGAACTACCTTCTTCCTTACCAGGTCCAATCAGCATAATGTCATCAATATAATGGGCAAGTGTGATGTCTTATGGAAGGGAAAGATGATCAAGATCCCTATGGACTAAATTATGACACAGTGCTGGGAGTTGAAATACCCCTGAGGAAGCACTGTGAAAGTATACTGTTGGCCTTGCCAGCTGAAGGCAAACTGCTTCTGATGGTCCTTTGAAATTGGTATCTAGAAAAAGGCATTGGCCAGATCAATAGCTACATACCAAGTACCAGGAGATTTACTAATTTGCTCAAGCAATGAAACCACATTAGGAACAGCAGAGCTGCAATTGGAATCACCACCTGATTAAGTTTACGATAATCTACTGTCATTCTCCAATATTCATCTGTTTTTTGCAGAGGCCAAATTGTTGAATTAAATGGAGATGTAGTGAGAATCACCACCCCTGCATCCCTCAAGTCCCTGATGGTGGCAGTAATCTCTGTAACCCCTCCAGGGATGCAGTATTGCTTTTGATTTACTATTTGTGTAGGTAGAGGCAGTTGTAATGGCTTCCACTTGGCTTTTCCTACCATAATAGCCCTTACTCCACATGTCAGGGACCAAATGTGGGAATTCTGCCAATTGCTCAGTATATCTATTCCATTTATGCATTCTGGAACTGGAGAAATCACTACAGGATGGTTTTTGGGACCCACTGGACCCACTGTGAGATGCACCTTAGCTAAAGCTCTATCAATAACTTGACCTCCATATGCTCCCACTCTGACTGGGGACCATAATGACACTTTGGGTCTCCTGGAATTAGTGTCAGTTCAGAGCCAGTGTCCAGTAATCGCCAAAAAGTCTGATTATTTCCTTTTCCCCAGTGAACAGTCACTCTTGTAAAAGGTCTCAGATCTCTTTGGGGAAGGCTGGGAGAAAAGTTGACATTATAAGTTTTTCGCAATGTAGTGGGGTCTTTCCTCAAAGGGACCCGGCCTCCCCTTCATTCAAAGGGTTGTGGGTCTGTAAATTGACTCAAGTCTGGGAAGTGATTGAGAAGCTGTGACTCTGTATTCTGGCAATTCAATCTAGGCTGCTGACCTAGAATTCTTCTTTCTATATGTTGTTGTTGTTATGTGCCGTTGAGTCAGATGCAAATCATAGTGACCCCTCCTTGGGTTTCTGAGGCAGTATCACTATGGAAGTAGTTGCCCTATCTGCCTTCCAAGGAGTGGCTGGTGGGTTTGAACCACCAGCCTTCTGGTTAGCAGTCAAGTGCCTTAGGCACTATGCTACCAGAGCTCCCTGCTATGTACTTAGCAAAGATAAATTCTGGGAGCCATAAAGTAAAGGTAAAATTTAATCCCTTACGGAAAGAGACACTATAGATCAAGTAAATACTTAGTAGGTCTGCCATGTATTTCACTACCAGGAACAACATGCACAAGTAGCCAATGCCATAATTCCACATGAGTCAAACTATTCTGGTTACTGTTCCAACTCTGCTGTCCATTATGGTAACCACACCCATCTGCTGCCACTTGGCCCCTACTACCACGGGGTCCAATCAGCCCCATCGTAGTTAAGTGTCTTAGTTTAATTAGGGCAGTTCCCACTGTTAATCCAGCTTACATAAAAAAGCATTCACAGCAGTCTTCAAGGAGGCTGGAGCTCCCTTCTCAAATTTATTCCTCACTGTACTGGTGAAAGGCACATCTTCTGGACTCTCCATTTCTGGCTCTAGGACTCTAATCTGATAAATCCATTCTAACAGGCCAATTTCCCTAAGCCTCTGGATACCTTCTTCTACATTATACCAAGACAGGTCTGGTACTTCAACTTGACTTAAGGTAGGCCACTGCAATCCATGCTTCAGTAAGTCAACCAGATAAAACTATTAGATTATTTCCTAATCTCTTGAGCTGAAACATTGAATGAAGAATCCATACTTAGTGGGCCTAAATCAATAACCTCAGAATGATCCACTGTTACATTCCTTGCATCATTAGCCCACACCCTCAATAGCCATTCCATACATATTCTCCAGGTTTCCATCTGTACATGTTAGCAAAATCAAGTAGGTCTTTTTGGGTGTAGCATACCACCTCCTCAGTCACACTTTGTATTTCACCTTTTGGCACTTGTTTGGACTTAACTTTAGTTATAGGTCTAGCAGCAACAATGGGTGGTTGGGGCAGTTCCTCAGAACATTCAGCAATGCCTTCCATGTCTTCTGCCTCATGCAATGACCCAGCAGGAACAGTTGTGTTAATCCCATCAAACTGAGGTGGAGGGGATAATGGTTTTACAGTAATCCCTTCAGATGGGAGGGATTCAACAGAATTTACAGGCTCTATATCCTGATCTTCCTGGCTATCTGCCCATATGTCCCCATTCCAGGTGTTGTTGTTGTTAGGTGCAGTAGAGTCGTTTCCAATTCAGAGACCCCATGTACAGAAGAATGAAACAATGCCCGATCCCTCACCAGCTCCATGAACCCTGCTATACTTGAGCCCATTGTTGCAGCCACCATTCCAGGTAGGATTGCCCTTTTTTAAAAAAAAAATGTGATTTGGGTGAAGATTATAGAGCAAATTCACTTTCCACACAGCAGTTCATATATGCTTTGTCTCATGTCATTGACCACAGTTTACCACAATGCAACAGCTCCCCTCCCACCTCCTCCCCATAGCCATCTTTTCCCAGTGTCCATCCCTCCATACACTCCTGCCCCCTGAGCTGTCTTCTTGTGCACAAGCAGCCCTTCTTTATCCCATAATTGTTCTCTCCAAGGAGTACATCTACCTGAGGTAAATGTTCAACTCATATGCCTGTCTTCTGTTTTGCTGGAAACCACATGTGTGGGTTCAATTCCAGACCTGAAGGGCAGCTAGGGGCCATAGTCTCAGTG
>NW_006921600.1:9471748-9526131 GCF_000298275.1 Orycteropus afer afer
TGCTAGTTTGGGTTTAGTCCACTTCTATATCCTTCCCTTCAAGGCTCAGGGGTCCAAGATTATCTTCTGTGTCTGTGTTAATTGGTTTCCCTTTTCCTTGTTGAAGATGGTCTATGCAGTCTTTCTGCCTAGTCCACCATCTTGCTGGAACTCCAAGGATTCCATTTTTTCCTAATTAATGTCCTCATTTTAACTTCAGACACCATTCTGGGTTGGCAATTTAATTGGTGTTGTAATTCAGCCACCCATGCACTAGGACTCTGGGTTTGGTTTTCAGCAATATCAGCTCTGTTACTAGAAGAAATAAGTTGTGCTTTCTTTCAGAGCACAACTGGAAACATTGAGGTCTTCTATACAGTACTTAAGCTGTGACTCAGCAGCCCTAAGCTCATCTCGCTCTTTCACCACTTTGTCTAGTGTTAGTTGGACCAACCAACCAGCTTCTTTATACTTATGCTGACAAAGTTGCAGAAAAGTATCAATTATGGGATCACCCAGAGACTCACTTCTCACAAGTACTTGATCTATTGGTGGTGCTATTTTGCATATTAACGTTGCCACCTCATGCCATGGATTAGCAGGGCCCTCTTTACTGATGGAGTCAGGGTCATCAGTGCCTTTGCGATTAATCAGATTGGTTTAGGAAGCCCATCCTTATAATTTTGTCTCTTGAGAACCACTCCCAGTACCAAATGTGTTGGACTGGGTTCTCTACTGAAACAAAACCAGTAAAGTTTACAGAGAGAGAGAAAGAGAAATTTATCTTATGAAAATGGCTCACACACTTATAGAAGCTGGCAAGTCCAAAGTTCTTGCATCAAATGTCAAGCTGGAGGCTTTTCCCAACTCACGCAGCTGCAGGTGCTGAGGAGCTCAAAGTTGGCAGGCAATGTACTGGCTGTTGACTCCAATGACTGATGAATCCAAGATGTCCAGGCTGAATGGTGGATTGTTCACTCACAGGCTATTGTAGACAGCACAACAGAATCCCAATCCACAGAAGAGAGTGTCTCTTTTCCCAGGATGTCCACAAATATATTGGAAGCAGGCCACACCTCTAGGGAAACTCCCTTTCAATAGATTGGCTGCTCAAAACATATATATCTGATCCCATCATCAGAACAAACCACATCACAATTGCTTAAACCACACAGAATTGTGGTCCAGCCAAGTTGACACACAGCTCCAACTATCACATCACTCCATCGTTTTCTTGCTTGTGTGGTTTCTGCTAAAAAATCAGAGTTTATTCTTATTTGTTGCCCATTGTAGGTGACATTTAATTTTTCCTGAGTTGTTCCCAAGATTCTTTCTTTGTCTTTGGTTTTAGAAAGTTTGATTATGATATGTCTTGTTGACTTTCTCTTGGGATCTATCCTGTATGAGTTTCATGGAGCTTCTTGGATGAATATCTTTTCTTCTTTCATGATATGGGAGAAATTTTCTGTTAGCAACTCTTCAGCAATTTTCTTTTCTTTTTTTTTTTTTTTTTTCCCCTCCTCCTATTCTGGGATTCCAATCAGGCATATGTTGTTTCTTTTCATGTTATCCCAATGTGTTATCTCTGTAATTTTAGTGTTCATCTTCTGGATTTTCCTGAATTCTTCCAGGGTACTCTCTGTGGTCTCATTGCTTCTGTTTATGGAAGAATTCAGGAAAATCATTTAAGAGAAAAATAACAAAATAAATACACAATTAGAAATCATGCAAAAACAGCAATTAGAAATCCAGAAAATGAACACTAAAATTACAGAGCTAGATATAGGAGCTCTGGTGGCATAGTGCCTAAGGCATTTGACTGCTAACCAGAAGGCTGGTGGTTCAAACCCACCAGCCACTCCTTGGAAGGAGAGTTGGTCAATCTACTTCCACAGTGATACCATCTCAGAAACCCAAGGAGGGGTCACTATGAGGCAAATCCAACTCAGTGGCAGTGAGATATAGATATAGATACAGATATAGATACAGATATAGATTTTTTTTTTTTTTTTTTCTGAATTCCTTATCAGATAGTTTTATTGCTTGTGCTTTCCTGGGGAGATTTCCTAATTCTTTAGCTTGGGCACTTGTTTCTACTATCTTGTCCTTTTTTCTTGTTTGATTTGTAATTGTCTGTTGTTTCTTAGACATTCTGAAGTTGTTGTCATTCTTTGTTAGTTATATACAGTCATTTGTTTCACCCTGGTTTTATGTTCTACTATATCTGGAAGTGTGGAGCAGGTACGCTTCTTTATTGTTAACTTGGCAGTGCTGGGTCACTGTCCAGCTTTCTCTGTGTTGGTGGAATCACTGGTGGGGATGTGGGTGTAGATCTCTGTTTGTTGTGAAGAGGATTTGTAGTTGGGATGAGCAGGTGTCATCCACCATTGGTCATTGATCCTATGGTGTGGAAGCTATTGGTGTTAGTTATCTATTGGGTGAGGTGGTCAGTGTAGTAGCTACAGCTTACTAGTGGCAGGGTAAATATGTCCCTCCCATTGGACAAGGCAGAGGAAAATTTAAAAATAAAATTAAATTGAAAAGCTAAGGAGAAGAAGAAAAAGAGAGTAAATGATAGAACAAAAAGAGATGACAATACATAGGGAAAAAGAATATGAGAAAAAAACAAAAGTAGGCAGATGGGAAGGAACAAGGTTTGGCAAAAATGAAGAAAAGAAGGGGCCATAGAGCAAGTGACTTGGTGTAAAGGAAGAAAAATTGAGTAAGAGGATAGTAGAAAATATGTAGGAAGGGCAAGGTATTTGAGGAGGGGTCCCTCCAGTTATGTTCAGCCAGTGGCTCAGTCACTGGAGCACCCATGCAGGAATAAGAGGATCAGCACAAGAAGCAGTCCCTAGGAGAGAAAGACAGAGGCTGTTTTTTGTGCTTAGCACAAGATAATTCACTCAGCGATGTAGGCGCAGAAAGGACAACCACAGCCCCTGGCTCTATCTGGAACAGTCTGTCAATGATGGTGCTCAGCCATCAATCAAAGTCCTACAGCTCATCCCACCAGCTGCCCCAAAGGACAAAGGCTGCCCTCCTCCATGTGGATCTACTAGTTGCAAAATCCCAGGTCCCAGTTCCACTATGTGCTAAAAAAGTGTTGCTAAGAGTTAGATTCGAGCTCACTGCCTTGTGTCCAGTTTGGGGTTCTGTTTATTCTGAGAGAGTTTCTCTTCCCTTTCCCCTGCTCCCTTCCAGACTCTGTGGCAGCTTAAGCTAAGGGGATCTTATTCTGTCTCCCAATACAATCTTTGACTCCATTCACAGCTCCAGCTCACCTTGAAAAACTCGCAGTGTGACTATTCTGGGTCTTTAATGCCTGTGGGTTCTGTGTTTTTTTGTTTTTTTTTTTAATCTGCCTTGACCTCTTTTGTATTCCTAATGACTTCTCTACAGCTGCACCAACTGGGCAGTTTCCACCCCCCACCCCAGTCACTTGACCTACTCCCTTTTGCCACCTTCACTGGATCTTATATTGTATCTTCTCAGTAGCTGCTCATGACACCAATATCATTATTTGCATCTGCTTTACCTGGTTTTTCAAAATCTCTGTTAATAAAGGGACAAGTCTGTTAGTAGGATGTCATCTTCCTCAATGCTTTGATTATCTTAAAGACCCATCTGACTTAGGTACAGCAGGTAATGTTCATGCCTAGTGTTTTAATTCCATTTGATGGTGCTAATTTGGGGGTGTGTCATGAAGGGAAATTATTATGATTATCTCCAAATAAGTGTCTATAAACTCAGCTCTTGCTACTGTCTTTCACTTTGTTAGCTTTGATAAGATGCAATACAAAGCCAGGAACTCTCAGATTGGGAAAAAAAAAAAAAAAAACTTTACCACAATAGTAGCAAACATGTATTGAGTTCTTTCTGTATATTAGGTAACTATAATAAGCCAGGAAAGGGAAGGATCAGGAGAGGCCAGGGACCTGCAGAGCAGCAGGGCATCCAGGTAAAGGGGAGGGAGGCAAAGCTAGCCCCAAGCCCCCTAGAGCCAGGAAAGGGAGGGAGCAGCCAGGGACCACAAAGTGGCAGGTTCCAGGTAGGAATTAGGTAACAGGAGGGAGCAGAGGTTTCCAACAGCTAAGGAAGACAAACTTGTCTGTCAGTTTGTCATCCCGTAGGGCTTGTACATTGCTGTGAGGCTTGAGGCTGTGCCACTGGTGTTTCAGACGCCAGCAGAGTTGCACATGGTGCACAGGTTTCAACGCAGACTAAGACAGACAAGGAAGAAGGAGGAGGCCATCCACTTCTCAAAAATTGGCCAGGGAAAACTTCATGAATAGCAGAGAAATACTATCTGATACATTACTGGGCAACTGTATAAATAGCTCTGAAACATTGTCTGACACAGGGCAGGAAGATGAGCCCCTTGGGTTACAAGGCACTCAAAATAGGACTAGGAAAGAGATACCTCATCAGAGTAGAACCAACCTTAATGATATGGATAAAATAAGTTTTTCAGGACCTCCATGTACTGACATGGCATGACTCAAATTAAGGAGAAACAGCTGCAAACATCCATTAATCATTGGAACATGGAATGTACAAGGTGTGAATTTAGGAAAATTGGAAGTTGTAAAAAATGAAATGGAATTCATAAAGATTGATGTCCTAGGCATTAGTGAGCTGAAATGGACTGGTTTTGGCCATTTTGAATCAGATAACCATATCATCTACTATGCCAGGAATGACAAATGAAGAGGAATGGTGTGGCATTCATCATCACAAAAGATGTTTCAAGATCTGTCCTGAAGTACAATGCTGTCAGAGATAGGATAATATCCATACGCCTACAAGGAAGACCCATTAATACAACTATTATTCAAATTTTTGCACCAACCACCAAAGCCAAAGATGAGGAAATTGAAGATTTTTATCAACTTCTGCAGTCTGAAATTGACCAAACATGCAATCAAGGTGTGTTGCTTATCACTGGTGATTGGAATTCAAAAGTTGGAAACAAAAGAATCACCGGTAGTTGGAAAATTTGGCCTTGGTGACAGAAATAATGCTGGAGATCGCATGATAGAATTTTGCAAGACCAATGATTTATTCATTCCAAATACCTTTTTTCAACAATACAAACGGTGGCTATACACACGGACTTTGCCAGATGGAGTACACAGCAATCAGATTGACTACATCTGTGGCAAGAAGTGGTGGAAAAGCTCAATATCTTCAGCCAAAACCACACCTTGAGCTGATTGTGGAACAGACCATCAACTGCTCATACGCAAGTTCAACTTGAAGTTAAAGACAATTAAAACAAGTCCACAGGAGCCAAAATATGACCTTGATTATATCCCTCCTGAATTTAGAGACCATCTAAAGAATAGATTTGATGCATTGAACACCAATGACCAAAAACCAGAAGAATTGTGGGATGGTATCAAGAGCATCACCCATGAAGAAAGCAAGAGGTCATTAAAAATATGAGAAAGAAAGAAAAAACCAAAATGGATGACAGAAGAGACTCTGAAACTTGCCCTTGAGCAGAGAGTAGCTAAAGCAAATGGAAGAAATGACAAGATAAAGGAGCTGAACAGAAGATTTCAAAGAGCAGCTCGAGCAGACAAAGTCAATTACTATAAAGAAATGTGCAAAGGAGTTAGAAAACCAAAAGGGAAGAACATGCTCAGCATTTCTCAAGCTGAAAGAAGTGAGGAAAAAATTTAAGCCTCGAGTTGCAATATTGAAAGATTCTAAGGGCAAAACATTGAATGATGCAGGAAGCATCAAAAAAAGATGGAAGGAATACACAGAGACATTGTACCAAAAAGAAATGGTTTATCTTCATCCATTTCAGGAGGTGGCATATGATCAAGAATCAATGGTATTGAAGGAAGAAGTCGAAGCTGCACTGAAGGAATTGGCAAGGAACAGTCTCCAGGAATTAATGGAACACTCACTGAGAAGTTTCAGCAAACAGATGCCCTGCTGGTGGCACTCACTAGGCTAACCAAGAGATTTGGAAGACAGCTACCTGGCCAACTGACTGGAAGAGATCCATATTTATACCCATTCCAAAGAAAGGTGATCCCACAGAATGTGGAAATTATTGAACAATATCATTAATATTGCATGCAAGTAAAATTTTACTGAAGATAATTCAAAAATGGTTGCAGCAGTATATTGACAGAGAACTTCCAGAAATTCAAGCTGGATTCAGAAGAGGACATGGAATGAGGGATATCATTGCTGATGTCAGATGGATCTTGGCTCAAAGCAAAGAATATTAGAAAGATGTTACTTGTGTTTTATTGACTACACAAAAGCATTGGATTGTGTGGATCATAACAAATTGTAGATAACATTGAGAAGAATGGAAATTCCAGAATACTTAATTGTACTCATGAGAAACCTGTACATAGACCAGGAGGCTGCTGTTCAAACAGAAAAAGGGAACACTACATAGTTTAAAATCAAGAAGGGAGTGTGTCAGGGTTGTATCTTTCACCATACTTATTCAGTCTGTATACTGAGAAAATAATCTGAGAAGCTGGACTATATGAAGAAGAATGTAGCATTAGAATTGGAGGAAGAATCATTAACAACATGCAATACGTTGACAACACAACTTTGCTTGCTGAAAGTGAGGATGACTTGAAGTACTTTCTGATGAATATTGAAGAATACAGTCTGTGGTATGGTTTACATCTCAACATAAAGAAAACAAAAATTCTCACAACTGGTCCTATAAGCAACATTATGATAAATGGAGGAAATATTGATATTGTCAGACTTCACATTGCTTGTTTCTATAATCGAAGCCAATGGAAGCAGCAGTGAGGACATCAGACAACATACAGCACTGGGCAAATTGGCTGCAAAGGAACTCTTTCAAGTGCTGAGGAGCAAGGATGTTTCCTTGAGGACTAAGGTGCACCTGACACAAGCCATGATATTTTCAGTCACCTCATATGCGTGTGAGCACTGGACAATGAATAAGGAAGACCAAAGAAGAACTGATGCTTTTGAGCTGTGGTGTTGGCAAAGAATGCTGAAAGTACCGTGGATTGCTAAAAGAACTAACAGATCTGTCCTGGAGGAAGTGCAGCCAGAATGCTCCTTGGAGGCGAGAATGGCCAGACTTCATCTCACATACTTTGGTCATGTTGTCAGAAGAGACCATTCCCTGGAGAAAGATGTTATGCTTGGTAAAGTGGAGGATCTACAAAAGAGGGGAAGGCCCTCAACAAGATGGATTGACATGGTGACAGTGGCAATGGATTCAAGTATAGGAATCATGGAGCTGGCTCAGGACCAGGTAGTGTTTCGTTCTGTGTGCATAGGGTCACCATGAGTCAGAGACAACTTGACTGCATCTAACAACAATAATAAGTACTTAACTCTCTCTCTCTCTCTTTTTAATTATGCTTAGGGTGCAAATTTACAAAGCAAATTTGTTTTACTTTCAACATTTCATGCACATCTGATTTCACAGCTCTAATTATCATCCCCAGTCATAAAAAGCTCTCCTCCCCTCTCCCTATGACTACACCCTCCCTGTATCCTTTTTATCTTTGCATTCTTGTCTTTCTAGCTTTCTCTCTATGTGAGTGCTACCCTTTGGTGTCTCATGGCTGCTTGATACAAGGGGTGCATCTCCTTAAAGCAGGTGGGTTCATCAACCTGGAGTAGGTGTTCTGCATGTAGGTCTTTCTACTGTTGGGCTGAGAGCCAATCCATGGAAGTGAGTCCATTTCAAGTTCCAAAAGATAATCCAGAGTCACAGTCTTGGGGGTTTCACCAGTCTCCTTCCAACCAGTAATTCTAGTCATTTTTGTGTTTTGAATTTTGTTCCACATTTTTCCTCTCACTCTATCCAGGATCTCCAGATTTGATCCCTTTCTGAGCAGTTGGCATTGGTAACTGGGCACCATCTAGTTCTTCTGGTCTCAGAGTCATGGAGGCTGATCCATCTTATCTTTGGACTAATTGTTCCCATATAATTTCTATTTTCTTCACTCTTCTTTGCTCCAGACAAGAGGAGGCATATAGTTGCATCTTAGATGGCCACTCAAAGTCTTTTAAGACCCCAATCACTACTCACCAAGATAGGTTATAGAACAAAATTTGTATGTACTATGTGTGCCAATTGATCATGATGTCCCCCAAGACCCTGGTGCCAAGTCCACAGGCCCAGTGATTCTCACAAGGTGTTTGGTTGTCTCTGAGAAGTTACTCCCACCCTGTCTCCTGTTGCTTCTGTAATGTATGTGGCTAATTTTGAAGCACAAGTGCATATGTAAGATTATCTTCAGCCAAATCTATCCTTAGTCTAGGGTGTATTGCTCTTTGCCTACCCCCACCTGATCTCCTCACCTGTCTATGCATTAATCCATAGCCTGGCATTTGGTACAAATGATACTGCAGTGTTGTGCATCTCATAGTATTTGTTTGCCCTTATTGTCTATATCTTTTGTGTACATTTCAATGTCTTTCCTTTCCCTGATGTCACCATGCTGGTCACAGACTCTTTTCCATACCATCTTTCCCCTCACCCAAATCAACATGTGACCCCCAAATACTCCGAGGTTTTCCTTCCCCTTCCCTCCCATCCCCAGCAACCAAGAAAGTGAGTTTCCTTCACTAGGTAAAACTTTCCTTAACTTTTTAAATAGTGGGTTCATACAATATTTGTCCTTCTGTGATTGACTTATATCACTCAGCATAATGTCCTCCAAATTCATTCATGTTGCAAGATTATTCATGTATTCTTCATTATTCTTTAATGTTGCATAATATTCCATTGTGTGACCGTACCATAGTTTGGTTATCCAATCATATATTTATGGGCATTAGGTTGTTTCCATCTCTTTGCAATAATGAACTGTGCTGTGATGAACATGGGTGTGCAAATGTCTGTTTGTGTTCTCTCACCTCTTTAGGATATGTTCCTAGTAATGGAATTGCTGAATCAAATGGTATTTCTATTTTCAGTTTTTTAAGGAAATGCCATCCCATTTTTCACAATGGTCGTACCATTTTTCAGTCCCACCAGCACTATATAAGAGTTCCAATCTCTTTGCAGCATCACCAGCATGTTATTTTCTGACTTGTTCAACTTTTAAGTAGTTTGCCCAAGGCCAACAGCTGGTAGGTGACCGTCAGGATTTGGACCCTTGATGAGGTTTGGGGATGCTTTAGTTACACCACTTTTGAGGTGATGATGCTGGCTGTAGTGAGGCTGAGTGTAAGCATCTTCCCTTTGGCTAAATAAGAATTTGATGAAAGAAATGCCTTTTTCCAAGACCTCAAGTCAATTAATATTCCATGTGCTTAAGTAGTATTTACATAGGCAGCTACATTCCGCCAGGCAGTGAGTAGCAAAGAATTGAAAGACTCACAAAAAAAGAGAAATCAAGATGCAGACCAACCAACCTCTCAGGACTTGAGGGTTTGGAGTTATGTCCAAAGAGGAGATGAAATTAATTGAGGCCTGGAAGAACTTCCTGGGTGGTACAAACAGTTACACACTTGTTTACTGACAGAAAGACTGGCAATTCAAATCCACCCAGTGGCACCTCAAAAGAAAGGCCTGGTGATCCACTTCTGAAAGACTGCAGCCACTGCAAACCCTATGGAGCAGTTCTACTCAGTAACACATAAGGTCACCATGAGTCAGAACCAACTCATTGATAACTGGTTTTTCAGAAGGCTGAATAAAATTTGGAAAGAGAAGTAGAAGGAGAACTTTGAATAAAAGAACTCATCATGAGCCAAGATATGAAAATCAGAATGAGCACAGCATTTTTTTGTGTCATTGGATAGAATGACAAGACTGAAGCAGACTATCAGGAAGTAATGTAGTAAAGAAAATATATATCAAAAAGGTAAAAGTTAGACCAAATACCAAAAAAAAAAAAAAAAACTAAATTCACTGCTGTCGAGTCAGATCCAACTCATAGCAACCTCTTCTTGGGTTTCTGAGGTGGTATCACTATGGAAGTAGATATTTAATTTTATTATACTTTGCTTTACTGCACTTTGTAGTTTTTTTTCTTTTATTGAAAGTGTGTAGCAACCCTGCATCGAGCAAGTCTATTGGCAACATTTTTCCAACAGCACGTGCTCACTTCATGTCTCTGTGTTACATTTTGGTAATTCTCACAATATTTCAAACTTTCTTTATAATTGTGCTATTGCACACTTAACAGACTACAATATGGTGTAAATATAACTTTTATATGCACTAGGAAACCAAAAAAAAAATTGTGTAACTCACTTTACTGCAATATTCACTTTACTGTGTTGGTCTGGAACCAAGCTCACAATATCTCCAAGGTAGCAAATTTGAATGTTAAGCTAAAGTATAAATGTTATCTTATAGATATTGGATCACCACAAGAGGATTTTGAACTCGAGTAAGTCAATAAAAACCTGTGTATGAAATAGATTACTGAGAACAGATTTGGACAGAGGGGAGAGGGGCTAAGGTTGCAAGACTCTGGACCACAGTAGTAGCAGAGTAATTGGAAATAGCAGGTAAAATACGGATGAGAGTAACAAAGAATAAAAAGTAATTGGCTGATGAAAAATTAAAACAGGAAGCACAGTTTAGACCTTCACAGTACCAAGCAGCAGAAAGAAAGACATTAGAAGAGTTCTTTGAAGTTGGAAAGGGTAAAGAAAAAAAGAGTTTGGTTTCAGACTTAGTGAATCATATGTAGAGTGACCATAAAATTTATTGTCCAAAGTGGGATACTCTGGAGAGTAATTATCCCATGAAAAAAATACATTAATGGGAACACCCCAGGAAACCCAGATATGGTCACTGAAGACTAGATAATGATGAGGGCAGTGGTGGTTCAGCAGTAGAATTCTCATCTTCTCTATGGGAGTCCAGGTTTAGTTCCCAGCCAATGGACCTCATATACAACCACCATCTGTCTGTCAGAGGAGGTCTCTGTGTTGCTGTGATGCTGAACAAGTTTCTGCAGAGCTTCCAGACTAAGACAAACTAGAAAGAAAAGTGTGGTCATCTACTTCCAAAAATCAGCCAATGAAAATCTTATATTCCATAGAAGAATCCTGATCAAAAAGGGGAAATGCAGAAAAGAATTTCGAATTCTCATGAAACCCAGATTTTCTGGAGCCATGGAGGCTGGATGAACGTCTGAAGCTATTGCCCTGAGATAATCTTTAAACATTAAACCAAAAATATCCCTGAAGTCTTCTTAAAACCAAATAATAGTTTAGCTTAACTGTAAAAAATATCTGCCTTGAGCATTGTGTTTTTTTAAGAAATATCTACATAGGATTAAATTAAAAAGAGCAAATCAAAAGATTAGATAAGAAACCTGGGGGGCAGTGAGTTGATGTTAATGAGGGAAGAACAACTCAGAAAAAGAGGGTGGGGATGGTTGTACAACTGGAAGAATGTAATCAACGTCACAGAATTTTACATGTAGAAACTGTTGAACTGGTATATGCTATGCTGTGTATTGTCTCAACAACAACAAAAATAAAGAAAGAAAAAGATTTGTTGTGACTGCATCACAACAGTCCAATCCACAATCCATTATGAAAGTGGCACAGGATTGGACAGCATTGCATCCCTTTGTGTATGGAGTCACTATGAATCAGGAGCTGACTCAATTGACAGCAGCTATCAGCAAACTAGGTGATGGTAGACATGTTCAAGAGACAGATATGCTTCCTGGAGCACTGGAGAAAAGACAAGGTTATGGCGGAGTGTCTAAGGCATTTGACTGCTAACCAGAAGCCTGGTGGTTCAAACCCACCAGCCACTCCTCAGAAGACTGGGCAATCTACTTCCATAGAGATCCCACCTCAAAACCCAAGGAGGGGTTGCTATGAGTCAGAACCGACTCAGTGGCAGTGAGTTTTTTTTTTTTTTTTTTTTTGGTTGGTTTAGGTACAGAGATGCAGAATATGAAGTTCTGTGGCTCTCTAAAACATCCATTTATAAATAACAAGAGTCCAAGTGTTAAGATCCAACAGCTGGCCATAGATAGGTGACAGGAACATTAGGAGGAGCCCAAGAAAGAGTTAGAAAACAGGTGGTCAGAAAGGAAGGAAAGAGCTAAAGTCAAGTCATTTGCATTTCAGACACTTCCTTTCATTGTACACACCAACACACACACACACACACTCCCCACTTCAGGTAGTTGTGCCCCTTCTCAACCTCTAGGGCATAACATACTTAGGCTCTAGCTACTGCCCCTCCTGAAACTATGTGCAATATTTGCATACTTCCTCAAGCACCCTCATGTCTCTCATACTCCCATATCTCTTCACGTACTGTCATCTCTGCTTAGGATGCCACCTCCTATCCATCCCTACCACTCACTTGTACATCAGGCTAATTCCTAGTCTTCTTTCAAGATTCAGTTTAGCCTTCACCTCTTCCAGGAAGCCTTTTCTGAATCCCCAGTGTGGCTGGGTGTCCCACCCTGTGCTCAAATAGCCTGCTGGATTTGCCTCAACCACTGCACTTGCCACACTGTGTTGCAATTGCCTGCTTTCTTGACTGTCTTCATCCCCAGACCAAATTTCTTGAGGGAAAGGACAGCATGTCTCACTTATAGCCCTATCATCCCCACTACACTACTGGGTACAGGGGTGGTGCTTAATGAATATTTGGTGAACGGACCACAGGATCAAGAGATTAGCACAGGTCCCTGACCAAAGTTTGTCATTTCTTCACTTTTCAAGGTGGGGGTCTCATCACTAAAGACTTAAATCTGTCCGTATGGCCCTCATCAATTCTTTGCTTGATGACTACAAACAATGTAGAAATGGTCCTGAGTTTCTGACATAAAATAGATTGGGAAAAGAAATATAAGTGGATGTTTGGTCTTCTAATGAATAGATTGGGAAAAGAAATATAAGTGGATGTTTGGTCTTCTAATGAAAAGAATCAGATTGTGAATGGCTACAAGGATTAAGGTAACTTGGTTCTGTTCTCCCACTGAATTAGGTATGAAGGTAGGGAGGATAAGTCTCCATGGGAGAGGAGAGAAGGAAAATGAGTGCTGTGTGTATAAAGATCAGGTCTTACTAAGTGTTGGAGTCATCTCTGAAGAGTAAGGGGTAGAAAGCAATTGCTGACAGAATTCACTGCTTTCCACAGAACACTCTTCTGAGAGCCAACAATGGCTCCACAAATAGAATCCAACCCAGCTTCCAGGGCTGATGACCCTGGTCAACACTCAAAGAAGTCAGTACAGTCCTCTACCCAATGTAGGGACAGCCTCCAAGGAGTGATGTGGCCTGAAGAAAACATTGATCACAAAGACAGAAAAGAAAGCCATCAGGTGCAAGTTCCCAGACTCCAATAGCAGGCTGGGCAAAGAGCTAAAGCCATCCAACTAGTTTACTGAGATTCTGCAGGAAGAGATGAAATCTCTTTCTAAGTGGGTATTGAGGTGGTGGGATAGAGGTCATGTCCAAAACAACTCCACTAGGAGCTGAGGCACGGGCAGAGGTAAAGCCCCCCATTTCTTGGCAGAAATTCTATCCTGAAGATTGTTATAAAAGTTTCAATCCACATAGGAAAGAAAGCCGCACACAGAGAGAAGATGACAAATTACAAAGGACATCTGTGATGGTTTATATAAGGAAAATGCTTCCAATATCATCCAATCACCAAGACTTCCCAAGTGGAGGCCACTGGGCTTTCTATAGGAACCTTAGCCCCAAACACAGCAGCAGTGAACCCTTGGGGTCAGGGACAGAAATCAATGCACACATTGCCTTTGAAAGCTCAAGATGTTCTATAAAAGCTTTGAGCAAGGACAAGAAAAAATAGAGTTCCTTTGGGTCTAGAGATTTTTTTCCTTCTTTTTTTATTTTTTATTTATTATTTTTTTAAAAGATTGCCTGTCTACTCCAAGAGATGGAGATTGAAAAGTCTTAGTCTCTGTGTGAAGGATCAGAGAAAACCTTGAAAATCCCAGTGTCCTAGAGGATTCACAAGGGATTTCAAGAAGAAGCAGGACTGTGCGGGACTTATGTTCTGGTTTGTGTGGCTGTCAGGGCAGCACAGGCACCCCACCAGCTCTGGGACAGAGTCTTTGAAGTGAGCAGAGCTGCCCTTGTTACTAGGACCCAACCACCACTCAGGCTCTGGCTCCGGAAACAGCAATTTGGAAAAAAAAAAAAAAAATTAGGTCCATGCTTCTAGGGGGTTTTAGCCTAATTTCAGAAGTCTTAAACTTCTCTATGACTAAGAATCATGGTGGGGGTGGCATGGGGCTTGTTGAAGTCAAGGATTTCCAGGGCCCACCCTGGAGATTCTACTTCACTATTCGGAACAGTGCTTTTCAAGCCATCTCTGATGAGATGAAAGTTTTTGTTTACTTCCACTACATCACAGATTGCTTTGTAAAATACAATACAAATGAATGTATAGAAAAAAATAAATTCAAAACACACACATGATATAGTTCTCAATATTTTTTTTCATTGTTATAGTCAGTGGATGTAAAATTACTCTGTCAAATTACTATAAAACTTTCTAAATGCTTACTCTCGATTTCTGTTATCTCACCAAAGACTGGTCCCAAACAGTCTGTGAATAAGCAAGTCTATGAAATGTATGCAGTTTGTTCTGACTCATTATCAACACACCACTCACCCCACCCCCCAGCCCCACTGATTATGATGCAAATATCCAGAAGGAAACTTTGAGCAATACTCCTGTAAGCCCTTGCCATCCGATACAGTAGCCACTAGCCACATGTGGTTATTGATTATTTGAAGTAGGGCCAGTCTGAATGGAGATGTGCTGTTAGTATAGCACAGATGTGGGATGTCCAAGACTTAGTATGAAAAGAGAAATATGTCTAATCATTTTCTATGTTAATTACATGTTGAAATAATATTTGTAATATTTTTATCTGTTTCTTTTTTTGCTTAATATAGCTATTAGAAAATTGAAAATTATATATATCCATCCGTAGTGCCTAAGGCACTTGGCTGCTAACCAGAAGGCTGGTGGTTCAAACCTACCAGCCACTCGTCGGAAAGAAGATGGGGCAATCTACTTCCGTAGTGATACTGCCTCAGAAACCCAAGGAGGGGTCACTAAGTGTTGGATCTGACTCGAAGGCACATAACAACAACATACATATTGGAGGTACCGGGTGGTGCAAATGCTTAACACACTCAGCTGCTAACCGAAAAGTTGGGGTTTTGAGTCCACCCAGAGGTGCCTCAGAAGAAAGGCCTGGCCATCTATTTGCAAAAACTCAGCCATTGAAAACCCTGTGGAGCACAATTCTACTCTAACACATATGGGGTCACCATGACCACAGCAGCTGCTTTTTGTTTCCTTATTTTAATACCTATCGGGCAGCACTGATATAAGCTATGCTTAGAAGGATTTTAAAAATGCATACATTCATTTATTCATATGTTTGGAGCATTTACTTTGAGCCATGTGTAACCAACCAGACATAAAACTTGCCCTCCAGAAGCTTACTGTCTGGTACATGCCCATCTCTGGGCTCTCATAGCTAGTCCTGTTCTCTCTCATAGCACATGTCACCTTATATGTGATATGTTGTTGTTGTTGTGTGCCGTCGAGTCGGCCCTGACTCATAGCGACCCATCCTTGGGTTTCCGAAGCAATATCACTACGGAAGTAGGATTGCCCAACCTTCCTTCCGAGGAGTGGCTGGTGGGTTTGAACCGCCAGCCTTCTGGTTAGCAGTCAAGTGATATATCTGTAGTGAATACATCGAAAAGAAGCCCAAGACTTTTCTTGAATTGGTAGCTGACAAAAAAACAAGGAGAAAATAAAAATAATAACAGTAATAATCATACTAATTATAAATAAATGCTTGTTATATGCCAGACTTTATGCTTAGAACTTTGCATACATTATCTTATTTAATCCTCACAACTCTCCCACAAGAGTGATATCTTTATTTCCTCTTTATAGTTGAGATTAGTGAATTTATTAAATATTTCACAGTCAGTGTGCCACAGTTAGGCCCAGGACCCAGATCTGTCTGATTCCTAACCTCATGTTCTTACCACTATTTCACACATTTCCAGAGAGAAGGCAGTGGACATGAGGGGCAGTGGCAAGGCATGTGACATTGAGGATTGGCCATTAAATCTACCCAATTGTATGCAGTGCTGGTCGTGGCCCTGACTGAACAGTCTGACTGCACAGGAGTGGTGTCTGCTATGGGAATGGAAGACATTGTGTCATTCTGGACACTCTACCTCAGTGCCCAGATCCAAAATTGATCAGAGACCCTTGCAGGTGCCAGCAAAAGAACCGTGGGGCGCCAGTTATTCATTGCACTCAGGGGACAGCAGCATTGGTGCCAAACGCTTGATCTGAGGGGGTCTAGACATCATGGTATCAAGGAGGCCAGAAGGATACAAAGAATACAGAAGGTAATAGACTACCAGTCTCATCACCTGCATCTTGAGCCGGAGAGAGGATGCTGGAAGGGACTGGAGTTACAGTTCATCTGGTAAGTCTGAGGTTTATCAACATTTTGATCCCTAACTGTCCTCTGAACTTGTGTCTTCTAGAGAAATATTTAGTTCACCCCCAACTGTCTATGAAGGAAGGGCAGGCCTATTTTTATTCCTCAAGATCTAGCACAGAGTTTGGCCAAAATAGAACACAATAACTATACAGTAAAACTCACAAAAGCCAGAAATTGTGTGAGGCAGAAACTTGTCCACAAAGGAAAACTCAATTATTTTCCACTAAAACAAGTGATAGGAAAGTGGTAAGCCTGCACTCTGTCACAGATGGAAAACTTGTGAGACCTGGAAAAACTAGGCAGTCCCATTGAGTTCCGGCTCTCACAGTTTTCACTGTATTTGAAAAACTGGATCAAAGAGTAAATTAATGAATGAATGAAGAGGCTATACAGGTGGCAAGTACTGTATGCCATACATAGATTACATAGTTGCAGTTACTGCAACAATGGGCTCAGTCACAGCAACAGTTGTGAGGATGGCACAGAGCTAGACAATATTTCATTCTATTGTAATGGAGTCACTATGAGTCAAAACTGCCTTGATAGCACCTAACGACAAAAACAACACACATGTTAGTGTGAAAGAAAATTACCCATGCATGGTCCAAGTGCATGCACTTTCATTTAAATACATCCAGGTGGAGGACATGACATGTGTGTCCAATCACCTCCATGAACAATTGCCTCCTTTGCAATGATGCCTAACTACCATTACTAAACACTTAGATCAAGGATTCTACAATTCTGAACCAAAGAGGGAAAATGCAGGACACAATGTAAAATATTCGTGGAACTCAGATAGACAACTCTCCCCTGAAACTATTACCCTGAAGAAATCTTTAACCTTGAACTGAAACTATGCCTTGAAGTCATCTTTGAGCCCCCCAAAAATAGCTTAGCCTAATTAAAGAACAATCTCTGCATGAAGCATTATATTCTTCTAAAGAATTATCTATATATGATCAAACTGACAACAACTGGAAAGGCTAAATAGGAAGCTTAGGGGGCAGTGAGTTTTTGTTAATGATGTTGAAGTACTTTGGAAAAAAGATGTCAACAAAAATGGTACAGCTTGAATAATGCAACCAATATGAATGAGTTATACAGGTAGAAATTGTTGAAGTGGTGTGTTTGATTGTGTGTATTTTCATCAACATAAAAATAAATAAAAGAGTTTAACTGATTAGCAAAGATGAGTATATTAAGAGATAATTAAAATGGATTTAAATAAACAAACAAGAAAACAAACCAAATAAATGACTCCAGGAGGAAAATAACCTGAGGAGAAAAAGAACATTTGAGGTGTGGGCAGAGACCTGCCTGAATGCAAAGAAGCAAGTGAGTTGTGTTCGCTCCCTTGGCAGCCAGGGAGACTCTGTGCGTAAGACATGAGGAATGATGGTGGCAAGAGTCGGAAGTTGTACAGGGCCTGAAGCCCAGGGCTCCCAAGTTTGGACTGATGTTTGTTTTGACATAATGACTCTCTCCAAAAGGCTCCAAGAGGCAGTGCCGTGTGATAGATAAAGCCCGGGTTTGGAAAGCAATAGACTTGGCCTACACTTGTGCCATCACCACTGACTCACCCTCTGCTTCGCCAGGGTGGGAGGAGTCGTAGGGTGGGAAGGCCCCTTTCTCCTCGGCACAGGCCTGCTCAGTCTGTGAAATGGAGATAACGCCTCCCATTAGGAAAGCCTCCGGAGGGGCTTTGTGTGAGGTGAATGCGAAGGGCTTTAGGCTGTGGGAGCCAGAAGCAGGCCTCTTAGCAGTCAGTCTCTAGCAAAAGTCAGCCTTCTGGAGCTTCTCAGTACCTCTTTCTTAGGAGAAAGTGAAGGCCAATTACCAAGGTGTGACTTCCTCCAATCCTTCAGATTCATGTTTTGTTGTGTTTGTTTTCTCAGAAAAGCCCAGGATAGCCTGTTCCTCCTCTCTCTCAACTCTGTCTGCTCTGGAGACCAGTAGCCATCTTGGCATCTGTCCATGTGCTTTCCTGCACCTCACATTCACTATCCTGTCCTCCTGTGGAGGTTCCCTGCACCTCATTAGAGTTTCTCCATGGTGTGCTCTCTCCAGACACTGAGAAGATAAATAAAGCAAGAAAGTCACTTCCATAGAGAAAATTACAAATAGTCTCTGACATACCACAAGGTTTCTTTCCGACAAGTGGGTTCTGATATAAATTGAATACCTTATTTTTTTTTCAGTTTCCTTTATTAGTGCCTTTTATTATCAGTATCTATATAAATCTTATATTTATTTGTCTTTGAAGGTTGGAAACCTTGCATATAAGCTTATATATAATTTCAATACATTAAAAAAAAAAAAACTCACTGTAGTCCAGCCGGATCTGACTCATTGTGACCCCTCCTTGGGTTTCCCAGGCGGTAACACTATGGAAGTAGATTGCTCAGTCTTGCTTCCGAGGAGTGGCTGGTGGATTTGAACTGCTATCTTTCTGGTTGGTTAGCAGTCAAATGCCTTAAGCACTGCACCACCATAAAAATTTACTTAGCTCTGGTGATGTATTTGACTGCTAACCAGAAGGCTGGTGGTTCAAACCCACGAGCCACTGCTGGGAAGGAAGGTTGGGCAATCTACTTCTATAGTGATACCGCCTGGGAAACCCAAGGGGGGGTCACTATGAGTCGGATCCGATTCCATGGCAATGGGTTTGGTTTTGGTTTTTGGAATGAAGAAGAATCAATGATGTTGGACTTTTGTCAGTTGTGGCAATAACTCCACTCATTGAAGGTTCTGGATTATCTGGATTATCCCTGGGAATGGGGATGGCAGTTCTAGTGAGAAATTCAGAGAGAGTTGTCTTATGATCTTTTTCTTTTCCTCTTCATACATTTCATGGTAATACCTCACTACTTCCAGAATCTACCTATCAATCAACTTTTCCAAAGTGATCAGTATTAGATCAATATTATCAAGCAACTAAAGCCCCTGATTCAGTTTAGAAAACTAAATCTATATGGCAGTGTTTTGAACAGTAAATCATAAAGCTGAACACCTGTGAATGAACATCTAAGAGTGATGACATCAGCAAATTACATGTTACAACACTGTGTGTAGTACATATTCCTAAAGATGAAATGTACAAAATTTTTTTAAAAAATGGTTATAAGTGCAGTCATAACTCAAGAATCAACCATGTGGAATTTGGAATGAGTGGTTTGGGGGATATTGTTGAGGATTCTGCTCTTACAACTTTGATAAGTTTATCCAGGGTAAGTATTTCCCAAGGGCTTACTCCATTAACCTCTATAGACCAAAGAGGCAGGTACAAATGTCTTTACAAAGGGAGATGCAATGTCTTCTCCTGCCCCTGGATCAACTTCCCATAGAGTGAGATTCCCAATTCACTAACTGATTCCACCCAACCACAAAACAATGTAATAGAATTGGGAGTGGATGAAAGTGATAGTTTATCAGACATAGAAAAAAGTGTCTCTGTCTTCAGATTGTTTTTAAGTACACTGAATGAGCTTTTGTTCTCTAGCCTTCAGTTTCATCATGTGTTAAATGTGCAGACCCTATATACCTAGATGTAGGGCCAGCACACACAGCTGAGAACTTTAAGCATGGTACTTCATTCATTCATTCAATACATAATTATAGGGTGTTCACTATGTGCCAAAGGAGCTCTGGTGGCACAATGGTTAACTGCTTGCCTGCTAACCAAAAGGCTGGCATCTATAACCCACCCAGAGGCCCCATAGGAGAAAAGACCTCGTAATCTGCTCCTGTAAAGATTACAACCTAGAAAACCCTATGAGACAGTTCTACTCTGTCTGGCAACTTGACAGTGCCTAACAACAATAAAAATTACTAGGTATCAGAGGTCCCTGAGTGGCATAAAAAGTTTGCCCTTGATTACTAACCTAAAGGTTGGTACTCCAAACCCACTCAGTGACACTGCTCATGGTAGTTAAGTTGTAACTTGGCTGGGCCTGGTTTTGAGCGCTGGGCAGCTGGATGTAGTCATGATAAGACTCGTAGTCAACTCCATGGTGGAATCTGCAGTGAACAGCTAAGTAGCTGTCTTAGGGATGTGGTCTGCTTCCAGTACATAAGGAGAAGCATTGAGAAAGGTCTCTGAGATTTTTGGCATGCTTGGACCCTGCATTTAGCTGAGTCTTCATCCAGCAGCCTGACACGTTGTCTGTTGAGCTTGGAATTATTCTTGGACTTGAACCAGTGGCCTGCCATGTTGTCTGCTAATCTTGGGACTGTGCCATTTTACTTGTTGACCTCAGGTTTCTCAACCTCAGCAGCCAGAAGCTGCCTGAGTTAAAAGATGCTTCCAGCTTTAGTGCGCCAGGATCAAAAGGCAGAGATGAAGCCCTAGGTCAAGGGGCTTTCACTCAGCCCCCACAACTGGCACTTTGAACTCAGGCTTCCAGCCTCCTAAACTGTAAAAGAATAAACTCCTGTTTGTTAAAATCACACATTTGTGGTATTTTCTATTAGAGCATCACTAGAGAATCAAAACACTGCTTCAGTATACATTATAGTTAAGAAAACCCAGTAGTACAGTTCTACTATATAACACATGGAGCCACTATGAGTAGGAATTGACACAGTGACAATGGGTTTCATTTTTTGGGTATGAGCCCCTCCTCAGAAGGAAGGTTGGGCAATCTACTTCCGCAGTGATACCACCTCAGAAACCCAAGGAGGGGTCGCTATGAGTTGGGTCCAACTCAACAGCAAATAACAACAACAATGTAATAGGTACTATCTTAGGCATTTAGGATATATACCAGCTAATGAGGCCAAGGTTGTAGGTATTATCCTAATTAATGCCAGTAATTTTCACAATGTGCCACCTCCAAGCCATTACCTGTTCCCAACCAAAGAAGACTAGGAAATACCACACTTTGTTGTTTTACCAGGAATGTTTATATGGACAACAAGAAATACTTTCCAAGAAGGTGTGGTTCCTGCTTCCATCCTGTCATTTTCACAGGTAGGTTAAAGACATCTTCAAGGTCACTGCTAATTCAATGTATTTTCCCTAAATATATCTTATATTTTCTTATACTTAGTTCTGCTTTCTCCCCAGGGGTATCAAATCCTTACTCTTTTTGAAATACAGTGCTTCCTTCCTATGACCAAAAACTACCATCTTTACACTTCAAAAGGTGTTAACTCATCAGTGTAGAGCATAGCTTTATTCATTTAGTCAGCAAACACTCATGAGATCCTCAAGGACTTTCAGTCTGGAGGGGAGAGAGACAAGTAAGCAGTTATAGATTGGAAGAAGTCCATGGGACTCCCAGAACATGAGGTCAGGTGTCTGACCTACCCAGAAGTAAGAGTGAAACGGGCAGAAAAGGGCAGGAAATTTTCTACCAAATGGACTGAGCTGTAAAGTGTGGTTAGAATTGTGCAAAAACAGTGGAAGTGAAAACTCGCTTGACTTGGAGTCATTCCATCAAGGATTAAGATCTAATCCTGCTACCTATTAGATATGTGTAGCTTTGGAGAATTCTCTTAACTTCTCAGAGCCTCTGTTGCATCTTGGAAAATAAAATAACTAAAGTTGTTCTTCTTAGCTGCCTTCAACTTCAACAATGGCAACCCCATGCATAACAAGAAGAGACCGTTGAGATACACTAGGTTTTCACTGGCTGATTTTTGGAAGTAGATCACCAAGCCTTTCCTCCTAGTCCATCTTAGTCTGGATGCTCCACTGAAAACTGTTTAGCATCATCACACCACTCAAACCTCTACTGACCGATGGATGCTGGTTACCCTGGAGGTAGATTGACTGTGAATCAAAATCAGGTTTCTAATTAATATGTAGCATTTACCATATGCTGTCATGAACTCATTTCAATCTCACAATGACCCAATGGGTTAAGTTATGTTATTATTCTCATTTTATAGAAGAGAAATGGAACAGAGATAGGATAAGGCCAAAATTCTTTATAGCTACCACTACATGCCAGCAGAAGGTGGGTGTTTGCAAGCATGGAACCACCCCCGGCACAGGCTGTAGTAAGCCAGCCCCAGACCAGCAGAAGGAAAGTGTTTGCCCCAGGGGCAGGCTGGGAAAGCGAGCAGGGTGGAGGAGACCAGAAAATGAGCAGAGCAGTTTAGAACAGCTATGGAAGACAAACTTGTCTGTCAGTTTGTCATACTGTGGTGGCTTGAGTCACTGTGAGGCTGGAGACTATGCCACCAGTTTCAAATGCCAGCAGAGTTACCCATGGTGGACAGATTTCAGCAGAGCTTCCAGACTAAGACAGACTTGAATGAAGGAAGAGACCATCCACTTCTCAAAGAATTGACCAGTGAAAACCTTAAGAATCACAGTGAAACACTGTCTGATATATTACTGGAAAACTTTATGAATAGCCCTGAAACATTGTGCAATATATTGCCAGAAGATGAACCCTTAGGTCAGAAGGCACTCAAAATACAACTGGAGAAGAGTGCATCCTCAGAGTGGAGCAAATCTTGATGTGGATAGAGTAAAGCTTTTGGGACCTCCAGTTGCTGATATGGCACATCTCAAGATGAGAAGAAGCAGCTGCAAACATCCATTAATAATTGGAACATGGAATGTATAAAGTATGAATCTAGGAAAATTGGAAGTTGTACAAAAATGAAATGGAACACATAATGATCAGTATCCTAGGTATTAGTGAGCTGAAATGAACTGGTTTTGGCCATTTTGTATCAGACAATCATATGATCTACTATGCAAGTAATGGCAAATTAAAGAAGAATGGCATGGCATTCATCATCACAAAGAATGCATCAAGAACTATCCTGAAGTACAATGTTGTCAGTGATAGGATAATATCCATATGCCTACAAGGAACACTAGTTAACACTACTATTATTCAAATTTATCCACCAACCACCAAAGCCAAAGATAAGGAAATTGAAGATTTTTACCAACTTCTGCAGTCTGAAATTTACCCAACTTGTAATCAAGATGTGTTGATTATCACTGGTGATTGGAATGCAACAGTTGGAAACAAAGAAGAATCACCAGTAGTTGGAAAATATGGCCTTGGTGATAGAAATGATGCTGGAGATCACATGATAGAATTTTGCAAGACCAACAGCTTATTCATTGCAAATACCTTTTTTCAACAACACAAATGATGGCTACAAACATGGACTTCACCAGATGGAGTACACAGGAGTCAGACTGACTACATCTGTGGCAAGAGGCAATGGTGAAGCTCAGTATCTTCAGCCAAAACAAGGCCAGTAGCGGACCATGGAACAGATCAACTGCTCATATGCAAGTTCAAGTTGAAGCCGAAAACAATTAAAAGAAGTCCATAAGAGCCAAAATATGACCTTGATTATATCCCTCCTGAATTTAGAGACCATCTAAAGAATAGATTTGATGCATTGAACTTCAATGACCGAAAACCAGAGGAATTGTGAGATGACATCAAGAACATCATCCATGAAGAAAGCAAAAGGTCATTAAAAAGACAGGAGAGGAAGAAAAGACTAAAATGGATGGCAGATGAGACTCTGAAACTTACCTTTGAATGGTGAGTAGCTAAAGTGGATGGAAGAATTGACAGTCAAAAGAGCTGAACAGGAGATTTCAAAGAGCAGCTCGAGCAGACAAAGCCAATTATTATAATGAAATGTACAAAGACCTGGAGTTAGAGAGCCAAAAGGGAAGAACACACTCAGCATTTCTCAAGCTGAAAGAACTGAAGAAAAAATTTAAGCCTTGAGCTGCAATATTGAAAGGTTCCATGGGCAACATGTTGAATAAAGCAGGAAACATCAAAAGGGATGAAGTACACAGAGTCCCTATACCAAAAAAGAACTGATGGATGATCACACATTTCAGGAGGTGGCATACGATCAAGAACCAATGGTACTGAAGAAAGAAGTTGAAGCTGCACTGAAGGAATTGGTGAAAAACAAGGCTTTGGGAATTGACAGAATACCCATTGAGATATTTCAACAAATGGATGCAGTGCTGAAGGCACTCACTCAGTTATGCCAAGAGATTTGGAAGACAGCTACCTGGCCAACTGACTAGAAGAGATTCATATTTTTACCCATTCCAAAGAAATGTGATCCTATAGAATGTGAAAATTATCGAACAATATCATTGATATCACATGGAAGTAAAATCTTACTGAAGATAATAATAATAATAAAAAATGGTTGCAGCAGTATATTGACAAAGAACTTCTAGAAATGCAAACTGGGTTCAAAAGGGGATGTGGAGTGAGGGATATCATAGCTGATGTCACATGGATCTTGGCTCAAAGCAAAATATACCAGAAAGATGTTTACTTGTGTTTTATCAACTATAGCAAGACATTTGATTGTGTGGATCATAACAAATTGTGTATAACATTGAGAAAAATAGGAATTTCAGAACACTTGATTGTTCTCATGCGGAAACTGTACATAGACCAGGAGGCTGCTGTTCGAACAGAACAAGGGTATAGTGCATGGTTTAAAATCAGGAAGGGAGTGTGTCAGGGTTGTATCATTTCACCATACTTATTCAATCTGTATGCTGAGCAAATAATCCAAGAAGCTGGACTATATGAAAAAAAAACGTGGCATCAGGATTGGAAGAAGGCTCGTTAACAACTTGAGATATGCAGATGACACAACTTTGCTTGCTGAAAGTAAGGATGACTTGGAGCACTTACTTGAAGGTTAAAGACTACAGTGTGCAGTATGGATTACACCTCAATATAAAGAAAACAAAACCAGACCAATAAGAAGCATCACAATAGCTGGAGAAAAGATTGAAGTTGTAAAAGACTTCATATTACTTGTTTCTACAATCAACGCCAATGGAAGCAGCAGTCAAGACATCAAAAGATACATTGAATTGGACAAATCTGTTGCAAAAGACCTCTTTCAAGTGCTAAGGAGCAAAGATGTCTCCTTGAAGACTCAGATGTGCCTAACCCAAGCCATGGTATTTTCAGTCATCTCATATACATGTGAAAGCTGGACAATGAATAAGGAAGACTGAAGAAGAGTTGATGTTTTTGAGTTGTGGTACTGGCAAAGAATACTGAAATTACCATGGACTGCTAAAAGAACAAATCTGTCCTGGAAGAAGTGCAGCCAGAATACTCCTTGGAAGCAAGAATGGCCAGGCTTCGTTTCACCTATTTTGGTCACGTTGTCAGAAGGGACCCTTCTCTGGAGAAGGATGTCATGCTTGCTAAAGTGAAGGGTCAATGAAAGAGGGGAAGTCCCTCTACAATATGGATTGATATGGTGGCTGCAGCAATGGGCTCAGGTATAGTGGAGATCATGAGGCTGGCACAAGACTGGGCAGTTTTGTTCTGTTGTACCTAAGATCGCTATGAGTTGGAGGTAACTCAATGGCACATAATAACAACAACCAGTAAATGATGGTGTAAGGTTGAATCAAAAGAGTTTAGCACCAGAGCCATGCACTTGGCCATCAAGGGGAGGGCAGTGTGCCTGCTCATCAGGCTATCAGGAGACTCACATAAGTCTTTAGAGACCACACAAATGTAAGAAAGCATTCTGGTTATTACATTTGTTATTATTAAAATGACAAAAAGAGCTTACTCAAGGCTGAGTCAGGAGCATCCTTTTCCATCACATAAAGAACAACTAGCAAACACACTGAAGATGACAAAGACATACCCACCAACAGACAATCAATGTCATACTTAAGAGTTACCAATGAGAATTTCCTGTCCATCTTCACTCCCTCTGGGCAAGAACACAGCTGCTTTGAATTCTATCCCAATCCAAGTCTGTGTCTTTCACCCCTCCAGAAGCAGATATGAGAGGACTTGTGCCCAGCTCCACTTTACAGACTGCCCTCTCCCAAAGAGTGCTTGATAATTTGTGTCAGGAAGAGTCCAGAGCCTCCTCCAGGAGTCCAGAAGGGCCAAAGATGGCATCAGGGATTTGACTGAAAAATAGACATTGTCATGAACCCCAGTCCACCAAATTCACTTGGAAAAGTCTCCCCTATAGTGTCAATAAACATGTTGTTGTTGTTGTTAGGTGTCATCGAGTTGGCTCTGACTCATAGCAACCCTTTGTACAACAGAACAAAATACTGCCTGCTTCCTTGCCATCCTCACCAATGTTGCCATGCTTGAGCCCATCATCACAGCCATCATGTCATTCCATCTCCTTGAAGGTCTCTGGTGGTGTAGTGCCTAAAGCACTTGACTGCTAACCAGAAGGCTGGTGGTTCAAACCACCAGCCACTCCTTGGAAGGAAGGTTGGGCAATCTATTCCTTAGGATACCATCTCGGAAACCCAAGGAGGGTTCGCTATGAGTCAGATCTGACTCCATGGTAGTGAGTTTGTTTTTTGTTTACCAAGCATGATGTCCTTCTCCAGGGATTGGTCCCTTCTGACAACATGACAAAAGTATGAGAGACAAAGTCTGGCCATTCTTGCTTTTAAAGGGCATTCCAGGAATACTTCCTCCAAGACAGATATGTTTGTTCTTCTAGCATTCCATGGTACATTCAATATTCTTCACCAACACCACAATTAAAATACATCAATTCTTCGTTTGCTATCTTCATTCATCGTCCAGTTCTCACATGTATATACAAAAAAAAAAAAAAAAAACCTCACTGCCTTCGAGTCAGATCTGACTCATAGTGACCACTCCTTGGGTTTCATTACAGAAGTAGATTGCTCAACCTTCCTTCCAAGGAGTGGCTGGTGGGTTTGAACTGCCGTCCTTCTGGTTATCAGTCAAATGCCTTGGGCACTACACCATCAGAGCTCCTTTTGGTTTTGGTTTGTGTTTATTCCCAACAGATTTGCTCAATGCAATATGTGTAGATACACATACCCAAAGCAAAAAAGACAGTATTGCAGTATTTACTGCAATAAGCTTACCATACAGAGGAGATCACAATCTTGCTCAGGGAGTGGTGAGACTGAAACTAGCTTCATTGGGCCCGTTGTGCCAAGCATCAGAGCACCCCAAGAGAGGAAAGGCCAGAGCAATAAAACTTCCCACAAATCACCTTAGCTCACGACAATTTCCACCCAGTCTCCCAGTAAAGGGAAAGGAAAACTCAGGGACCCAGCCCAGAAAGTTTCTGTGAAGATAAAATGGACACAACTTTCAGTGGGGCTTTGTCACTGTTCACACGATCTCAATGAGATGTCCCAGGCCTGGGTGGAATAAAGTCAAAAGGGAAGAGGATTATTACTGCTCCAAAAAAACAAAACAAAACCAGTTGCCATCAAGTCAACACTGACTCATGGCAACCCCTTTTGTGTCACAGTAGAACTGTGCTCTATAGGATTTTCAATGGCTGAGTTTTCAGAAGTAGCCACCAAAATTTCCTTCCAAGGTACTTCTGAGTGGACTCAGACCCCCAAGCTTTCAGTTAGTAGCCAAATGCTTAACTATTTACACCAAACCGAAACCAAATGCACTGCCATCAAGTCGGATCTGACTCATAACAACCCCTCATTGGGTTTCCAAGGCAGTATCACTATGGAAGTAGATTGCCCAACCTTCCTTCCAAGGAGTGGCACCACTAGGGACTAATTACTGCCACCAAAGAGTTCAGATACCACTTTAAACAGGTCTAGTGCATGAAGAAGCAAAAAAGCTGTTAGAACAGTTTACAAAGTTTGCCATGGCCCATTCCACCACCACCACCCCCCCCAAAAAAAATCCTAAATTCTGTTGGGTAGGTCAGGTTAAGGAGAAAGACCTTTAACATGGGTACAGTGAAGAGGAATCAAGCAGAAATATTCACTGCTCTCTAAGGAACATCATTTGCCCTTACTGCCCCAAAGTTTTTCCAGCAGCCAGGAACCCAGAATCTGAAGAGGATCCTACAAGTTACCATGTTAGAAGTGTATTTGCAAGTTTCTACCAATTCATTTGTTTATTCACGCATTCATTTATTCCAGCATGAATTTGTGGAATAAACATATGCTGTGGCTGAAAAAGAGAGAAATTCAATTCAAGCCAAGAAGGTGTTGGTTCATCACAAAGGGGCTACTGTGATCAGTTGTACAGATTGTACACTGCACAGTCTTGAAAGGTGACATATGAATATCATGGACATCATAGATTTGTACAGGTACAGGGGTAGATGATGACAGTAAAGTGTCTTGTTCCAACAATATTTATATGATACAGCAATTTTCCAATAGATGGAAGTGAATCATATTGAGAAAAAGAGGCTTCTTCAAGTTCATACAATGGCACCATGTGAGTTGGCAGAAGCTTTGCCACGATAGCCTAGGAGGGGCAGGGAAGTAGCTGGGCTTTAGATATGCCTGGTATTGGGCTCCTATGCTTCCAAATTGTTTCTATCTCCTACCTCTCTTTTTGTCAGCAGATCAGCTTTAGTCTCACTCACTAGTGGGTAACATGGCTGTCAAGCTCTCAAATTCTATTATCCAATAATGTCAGCTACCAGAGAGAGGCAATTATCAGGAAGAAAGGTGTGCTGCAGAAATAACCCCATGGAAGTCCACCACCATAGCTAACATTTATTGAGCACTTGCTACCTGCCAAGCACAATGCAAAATAAATTTCACATACATTGTGTCATTTAATTCTCATCACAATAAGATTACCTGATATTATTAATGTTATTTTACAGATGAAAAAAATTGAGGCTTAGAGTGGTTAAATAACTCTGCCTAAGATACACACAGATCAGAAGGGGCAAGGTTGGCATCTTCCTACCTCCAAAACCCATGTTCTTAACCACTCCATTCTATTATATTATTTAAAGAACTCCTGATCCTTAAGAAGCTTCTGGTTCAGTGATTCTTTCATTCATTAAAATAAATGAATGTAAGTTGAACACCTATTAAGTGTAGGTACTGTTCCAGGTGCTGGAGATAGAATTATGGTGTGGTAGTTAAGGTTATGTGTCAACTTGTCTGGGCTGTGGTTTTGAGTGATTTGACAGCTGGATGTAGTTATTCCCCATGAGGAGCAGCTAAGTAGTTGAAGAGGAGTAACTGTAGGGGTGTGGTCTCTTTCCAGTATATATGGAGAAGCTTTGAGGAAGGTCTCTAGCTTTTTGGCACATTTTGGACCATATTGTCTGTCAATCTTGGGACTGTTCCTGGACTTGAACCAGAGGCCCTCTGTGCTGCCATTGATCTTGGGATTGTTTCGTTTACCTGTTGATCTTGGATTCATCAACCTCAATTGGCAACCAGCAGCTATCTGAGTTAGAAGAAGCCTCCAGACTTCCTGTAAGATGGAGGAATAAGCAGACAAGCGACACAGACCCTCTTCAACAAAGAAAAGAAAAACCAATTGACAGAGATACAGAAGATAAGCCTGGAACCCTGAGCTTTGAAAGGAACTATACAGAAGTGGATTAGACACCAACTAGTGGAAAAACCTGAATGAAAACAGTGAGTACAGAAATGGTAGGAGCTCTGGACTATCAGCTACTCTGATGAGACCAACAGCCTGAATATTTCCAAGTGGTGTTGGGACCTGAAAATTGACCTAAAGATCAGTCCTGGTCACCAAGGGCTGCAGGGACAACTGCTCTGGTGACCTATGACTAGGAAGGGAAACAGCAAGGAGGTAGACAACCTGAGCTGTGGACTTTCTGCTGTCCAGAGGGCACAGCCATTTTGACTGTTTACAACCAGTTACCATTTTGTATATTTGAAGTGACCAAGGACGCAGCAGCCATTTTGAATGTTTACAAGTGGCAACCATTTTGGATTTTAAAGTGATAGTATTCACATTCAGATTCCAGGGACCTAAGAACAGGCTCTTTTTTGCCAGGGTCAGCAAGGACATACAAGAGGCTGACAATAAAAAAGAAGACAGGTGGTGAGTGTATCAACTAGGCTGTCAATTAGTGAATAGAGGAGCACAGCACAGTACCCTGCCTGTATAGATAACATACAGAGAAAACGAAAACTGTGGGCAAGTCACTCCAATATATAATCACCAATTAAATACAAACACAAAAACATCACAATGCCTCAGAGACAACAGAGCATCACAGTCCACACAAAGAAGCAAGACAAAGCAGGAGAAACAAGGGACTAGGATACAGACCCAAAATACATCCCTGAGGAAGACACAGCATTGGAACTCCCTGATAAGGAATTCAAAAGAATTATATTTAGGTATCTTCAAAGGATTGAGAGACAGACCAAGGAAAACACAGACAAAACCCTAGAAGAATTTTGGAAGAAAATACAAGAACAAAATGACAAAATAAATGAAAAATTAGAAATGTTTCTAAATCTAAAGATAAAAATCCAGAAGATTAATACTAAATTTTCAGAAATAGATAGCACATTGAAAGAGCAAAAGAGTAGAATTGATGCAATGGAAGACAGAATTGATGAGATTGAAGACAAATATTTGAATATTTCTTTGGAAAGGGATCAATCAGAAAAAAGACCAAAACAAAATGAAGAAAGCCTAAGGTTCATGTGGAATACCATCAAAAGGAATAACCTATGTGTCATTGGAATTCCAGAACAGGAAGAGAAAATTAAAATCACTGAGAAAGTTGTCCAAGATTTGTTGGAGGAGAACTTCCCTGATATGAGGAAAGATGAGAATATATCCATTCAGGAAGTCCAATGAACCCCAAACAGGATAGACCCCAAAAGAAAAACTCCAAGACATATCATCATCAAACTCACCACAACCAAAGACAAAGAAAGAATTATGAGAGCAGCACAGGAAAAATGAAAAGTTACCTACAAGGAGCAACCAATAAGATAAGCTTGGATTTCTCAACAGAAACCATCAGGTAAGAAGACAGTGGGATGGTATATATAAAATACTGAAAGAGAAAAATTTCCAACTGAGAATTATGTACCCAGAAAAATTGTCCCTCAAATATGATGATGAAATTAGGACATTTCCAGATAAGAAGAATTAAGGGAATTTGTTAAAACTAGACCAACCTTACAAGAGATGCTAAAGGGAGCCCTTTGGACAGAGAAGCAACAACAGCCCACAACAACTGACCATTAACACACATGATGATACAACCCAGAAACCAACCCAGTTATGGAAGTATCCAAAGTAAATAAGCCTATAAGATTGTAAACAGGGAACCAGAGACACCAATCGACAAACGAGGACAACTACAAACCAAAAAGAGGGAAAAAAAACTGTGTCGTGACAGAACTTCTAGGTGGTAGGGAAGTCAAGACAACTACAAGATAGAATGGACTGTTTTACACTTGGGAAGAAAACTATAAGTCACAGGATAAACTCAAAGAAAAATGGTAAACCTTCACATCAAAATAAAAAAGAAGACCAGCATAAATATTTAGCAAATAGGAAAACAATAGCAATGAAGGAAGTGATAACATGATTCATAAACAAAACGAGTTCAGCATAGAAAATTATATAGAACAGAGAAATTGACACAATGAAAAAGCACATGCAGAAATGACAGCAACAAATTCATATTTGCTGATAATTACATATCTGGCAAAAGACTTGTCTCTAAGATTGATGGGAAACTCCAATGTCTCCATACCAAAGGAATTAACAATCCAATTGAAAAATGGGTAGAAAACATGAATGGACACTTCACCAAGGAGGATATTCAGGTGGTCAGCTAATACATGAAAAGATGCTCACAATCATGTAAATCAAAACAACAATGAGATATACGGTCTCACCTCAGCACTGATGGCAAGGTTCAGTGAGACAGAAAATAACAAATGCTAGTGGGGATGTAGAGAGATTGGGACTCTCATACACTGCTTGTGTGACTGTAAAGTGATACAACCACTGTGGAAAGCAATATGGCAATTCATTAGAAAGTTGGAATTGGAGATTCCATTTGACCCAGCAATCCCATTACTAGGTATACATCCTAGAGAGGTGAGAGCCAGGATAGGAACAGATACATGCACACTCATGTTCATCACAGCACTATTTACAACAGCAAAAAGATGGAAACAACCTACGTGCCCATCAGCGGAAGAGTAGATGACCAAACTATGGTACATATACATACTGGAATGCTATGCAGCACTAAAGAATAATGTAGAGTCTGCAAAACACCACATAATATGGATGAACTTGGAGGACATTATGCTGAGTGAAATAAGTCAATCACAGAAGGACAAATATAGTATTAGTTCATTGTTGTGGAGGGTCAAGGAAAGGTTTATATATGGAGGGAAATTTTGTTTGTTGGTTGCCAGGGGTGGGAGGGGCAGGGAGGGAACACCGCAAAAAAAAAAAAAAAAAAGCATTGACCTATGTTACTTTAGTTTTGTGTATTTCACTGTACATAAATTATATTTCAATAAAATGCATTGAAAAAGAAGAAGAAGAAGAAGTCTCCAGCTCCAGTGGGCCTAGAAAAACAGGCAGAGCTGAAGCCCAAGGTTGAGGGGTCTTCACCCAGACCCTAGAGTTGACACTCTGAAATCTGACTTCTACCCTCCTAACTATAAGGGACTTTGAAGGAAGATGGGACAATCTACTTCCATAGTGATACTGCCTCAGAAACCGAAGGAGGGGTCGCTATGAGTCAGGTCTGACTCAACGGCACATAACAACAACAAAAACAAACTATAAGAGAATAAATTCCTATTTCTTAAAGCCATCCATTTGTGGTATTTCCATTACAGCAGCTCAAGAGAACCATGATAGATGGATAAGACAAAGTCCTTGCCCTCATGGCAGTTATATGATGTTTAGGGAAGAGGTGAAGTGCAGATAATAAACAGATGAACAAAGAAAATAATGGAGGAGGTACCCCTAGAGCTCTGGAGCTAGTATCAAAATTGCATGGTTTTCTTTCCAAAATTAGGCATATTTTCTTTCTCCAAAAGATTTAGATACAACTCCCATTAAGAACCATGCCCATTTACTTGAAACCATGGTCCCAGGGAACATCATATGCTCAATTGGCATAACATATACACAAAAGTATTGTTCTACATCCAACTTTTGTGAGTAGTGACTAGGGGTTTAAAAGCTTGTAAATGGCCATCTAGATGCAACAATTGGTTTCTCCTTGTCTGGGGCAAAGAAGAATAAAGAAAACCAAAGACACCTGGAAACAATTAGTCCAAAGGACAAGTGGACCATGCGAACTGCAGGCTACATGACCCTGACACCAGAAGAAATAGATGTTGCCCAGCTACCACTGTCAACCACTCAGAAAGGGACCAGTGCAGGAGATCCTGGATAGAGTGGGAGAAAAATGTGAAACAAAACTCAGCATCATTTAAAAAAAAAAAAAAAAAAAAAGACCAGGCTTACTGCTCTGATGGAGACTGGTAAAACCTCTGAGACGATGGCTCCCTGTCATCCTTTGGGCCTGGAATTGAACTCATTCCCATGGCTTCCAGCTAAACAATAGACAAGGATATAAGATGAACATTTATACCAGGTAGGTACATTCCTTAGAACAATCAATCATGGGAGATTAAAAGGGTAGTATTTGTATAGGGAGATAGCTCAGAAGGCAGAAATGCATAGGAAAGAAGGACACAGGGAAAAGGTAACCACAGGGAGGAAATGAGAAGAGAGCTGTTGCATTATGGGGATTGCAATCAATGTCATGAAAATAAAAGTGTGTATGAACTCAAAACTCACTGCCATCTAGTCAAATCTGACTCATAGCAACCCCTGTTTGGGTTTCCAAGGCAGTTATCTCTATGGAAATAGATTGCCCAGTCTTCCTTCTGAGGAGTGGCTGGTTGGTTTGAACCACCGGCCTTCTGGTTAGCAGTCAAATGTCTTAAGCACTGTGCCACCAGAGCTTCCATGTGTGAACTGCTGAATGGAAAATTAATTTGCTCTGTAAACTTTAGCCCAAATAATAATAATAAGTGAATTAAAAAAAAAAAAAAAAAAAAAAGCCTACCTACACACAAACACATTCCAAATTACATTAAAAAAGGACTCCTGATACTAATGAAAAGGTGTCACATCCCATGGAGGTGATGGGAAGTTAATCTTTAATGGAGATTTTAAGGAAATGCATGGTAATAAAAAATCCAAAATCAGGAATGGTGACTACCTAGGGGAGAGAGAGTGATGAAATTGGAGTACTTCAATTATATCAGCAATCTTTATACATCTAAACCAATGTTACATATTTGGGTAAGTTCTTAGATTTTCCTTGATGACTGCTGGTTGCTGGTATGTTTAAATTATTTCGTATGAATTATTTAAAGGGGCCTATGCTGAGTTTGACTGCTAACCAGAAGGCTGGAGGTTCAAACCCACCAGCCACTCCTTGGAAGGAAGATGGGGCAATCTACTTCCATAGTGATACTGCCTCAGAAACCCAAGGAGGGGTCGCTATGAGTCGGGGCCAACTTGACGGCACATAACAACAACAACAACATGCTGAGTTTGGAGTTCCTGGATAGTACAAACAGTTAACATATTCAGCTACTAACCAAAAGGCTGGCAGTATGAACCACCCAGAAGTGCCTCGAAAGAAAGGATCTGCTTCCAAAAGGTCATAGCCATGAGAACCTTATGTAGCAGTTCCACTTTGCACATGTGTTACCATGAGTTATAATCAACCCAATAGCAACTGTTGCTTGCTTTGTTTTATTTTGCTTTTATCTGAGCATTATAATCACCCAGGAAGTTTATGTAAGATATCAAGAGTCAAGCCCTCCCTCTAGGAAATTTCCTTCAATTTGAACATAGAGTTTTTTCAAAGTTCCCCAGGGACTCTCATATGTACCCAGGGTGCTCTCAGTACTCTATGTCCAACCTCTTAAAGACTTAGTTTCCCTCTCTATAAATCAGTATGCTAATTTTACTTATTTCGTGCTTTAATGAGATAACTTCAGGTCCTGGCAAAGATTGAGATCAGATACATGTTAGTCAATATTGCTATTCTATGTAAACAACCTCTATCCATGGCAGACCCTGCAGGGATTTGACCCTGCCCATCCTGAGAGGACCAAGTAAAATCTCACCTCTTCCATGAGGTTTCCACCTCTCTTTCTCATGTATGGACTTGGTTTGTACAGGCATATGGTGTTATATTGTTGTTGTTAGGTACCATCAAGTTGGCTGTGACTCATAGTGATCCTATGCACAACAGAATGAAATACTGCCCAGTTGTGTGCCATCTTCACAATCCTTGCTATACTTGAAACTATTGTTGCAGTCACTGTGTCAATATATCTTGTTGAGGATATTCCTCTTTATTGCTGACCCTCTACTTTACCGAGCATGGTATCCTTCTGCAGGGAATTGTTCCTTCTAACATGACCAAATTAAATGAGATGAAGTCTGGCCATTCTCACTTCCAAGGAGCATTCCAGCTACACTTGTTCCAGAACAGATTTGTTCATTCTTCTGGCAGTCCATGATATTTTCAATATTCTTTGCCAACACCATAATTCAAGGCCATCAACTCTTCTTTGGTTTTCCTTATTCTTTGCTCAGCTTTCACATGCATGTGAGGCAATTGAAAATACCATGACGTGGGTTAGGCGCACCTTAGTCTTCAAAGCGATATCTTTGCTTCTTAACACTTTTAAGAGGTTTTTTTGCAGCAGATTGCCCAGTGCAATATGTCATCTGATTTCTTGCCTTTTGTTTCCATGGCTCCATGGAAATTAAATCTTAATTTAATTAAATTAAATCTTTCACAACTTAAATCTTTTCTTCATTTATCATGATGCTGCTTATCGATACTGTTGTGAGGATCTTCGTTTCTTTATGTTGAGGTGTAATCCATACTAAAGGTTGTAGTCTTGTATCTTCATCCATAAGTGCTTCACGTCATCATCACTTTCATCAAGCAAGGTTGTGTCATCTGCATATTGCAGGTTGTTAATGAGTCTTCCTCCAATCCTGATGCCACATTCTTCTTCATACAGTCCAGCTTCTTGGATTATTTGCTCAGCATACAGGTTGAGTAAGTACAGTGAAAGGATACACCCCTGATGCATACCTTTCCTGAACTGAAACATGAAGTATTCCATTGGTGTTATAGGAAAGTAGAATTCAATGATGATGCCCTACCACCTTCCTGAGAAAGCTGTCATTTCCTTGTGTGGCTTCTTTCTCTATCTATCACCACCCGTAATAAGGATAAGAAATGTGTTCCACAGCTCCCCTTTCAAGGAAGGACTTGCTACCCAGCTGTGGGGACTGCTAAGACTGTGTATACTATGGCCAGGGGTTGAGACAACATCTCAATCATTTTTGTGATGTCTCACTGTGCCTTACTCTTGCTGTGTGCTAGAAGCAAAAAAAAAAATATATATATATATATATAATTAACCAGAGTTTGTTCACTCCTTAGCTATCTTCTCCACTTTTCCTGGTTTCTGTGGAAATTGGATGCATTCCAGCATTTTCTTTTCTAGAAAAGCTGCTATATGAATAAGAACAGAGTAAAACCTTATTGCATCAAATGGTTTATTGTACCAGTTCTACATATCCCTACAGTGATTTTTCTCACCCTACATCACTGGAATGGGCATAACAATAGCTTTGTTATACTGAGTTTTATTTAATGATGACATTTTAAAGGTAATATGTGTTCCTATTATCATTTTACAGTTCAACTCTAGTACCTAATAAGAACCTTTTCAGTCTAGAAAGAATTGAATTGCAATCAAATAAAGAAGAAAAAAAAATACTATAGGGAAAAACAGAAGACATGAGCAAGTGCTAACATTCTCATATTCACTTCCCCATCCTTTCTCCTCTCTTATTTCTCTTCAGATTTTCTTTCAGCATTTGGTTGTGATCTGTACTCAAGTCTCCTGTACCTAGCACTGTGCTTGGCACATAGAACGTTCAAAATATGTTATTGTTATTATTGTTTTAGGAGCATAGTCTGCCAGCTGTGATTAGAATTTTTCAGCCGGCAGGAGTGTTGGGAAGGAGGATGGGAAGTGATGACTCCATGGAGGAGCTAAAGATTTTCTCATCTCCCCCTGCAGTCCAACATATCTGATTATGCACATGATCAAATACATTCCTTATCAAAGGCAATTCTCTCATGAGCAAGAGGAGGTAAGTCATTATAACCAAAGCAACAAAGAACTGTGACTGTGGGCAATGGGCTGAGAAATGGGCATTGCTTTCTTTTTATAGGTTTAGTGTAGAAGCCCCTTTTAGTAATACTTCATAAAACAATAGTATCACTTACTTTATTCTATCTATCTATCCATTTATTTATCTATCTATCTATCTTTTCTGTATTCCCCAATGCCTTCTCACAAATATAATTCTGGCCCATTTGTACCCACAGTTACACAAAAAAAATTTGGGTTAATACCAAAATAAGAACTAATTTTAAGAAAAGTTCACAACAATGGAACCATTTTTTGTGTGTGTGTGTGTCCATTCTAAGTATATCAGAAAGAAAGTAACTCCCTTATCTAGACCTTAATATCCTTATTGTTGTACTCAGCCTGCATGGGTTTTCTTCACAAGCCTCACTTGACCTTCTCCTTGAAACAAGTCCTATACTCTACTGTCACCTCATGTTCTAGAGCTAAGAGATGTGCTACCCAGGTCCCCTTCCAAGGCAAGACTTGCTGTTGGCAGTGGAGAGTGCAAGCATGAGACAGCCACCAGTTATCAATCTCTTTCAGGGTCTGCCTGAGCTGCAGAGAAACACCTTGAATGAAGTCACATCCTTCCTGTAGCTTCCCACATCTGCTGACTAAGCAGGGCAGTGGTATAAATAAATGCCTAGCCATTACAGTCCAACACAAGACAATTCTGATAGCCAATATTTACTCCAGACTTCCCTTACAGGTTTCCTGAACTATTGTCATCCCTGTATCTGAGTTCAGATTTTTCCTCTTTCCAATCCTACTTCCTCTACCTTCTTTTCACAGATGTTGATTCTAATAAATTGCACCCCAAACTCTTAGTGTCTATCCCCACAGAATCAACTGGCAATATCACATTAGCCCTTGGCCAGCCAAGTTAAACTACCTACAGTTAATATTCTTGCCAATGAATACTTCTGAGTTCTACCAATAAGAGCAAACAAGTCTTATTAAGAAAATGAATCACCCCCAAGATACATGAAGAAAACATTGACAGAATTGAAGGGAAAAAAAGTTCTATAATAATAGTTGGAGAATTCAATACACCATTTTTTATAGTAGGCAGAAGATCAATAAGGAAATAGAGGATTTGAACACCACTATAAACCAACTTGACCTAACAGACATATGCAGAACATTCTACCCAACAATAGCAGAATACATATTCTTCTCTTATGCACATGGATCAGGATAGACCATATGTTAGGTCACAAAATAAGTCTCAATAAATTTTAAAAGGTTAAAATCATACAACAGACCATTTCCAACCACAATGGAATGAAACTAGACATCATTAGCAAAAGGAAAAATGGAAAATTCACAAAAATATGGAAAATAAACAACACACTGTTAAACAATCAATGGGTCAAAAAAATCACAAGGGAAATTAGAAATCCTTAGAGATGCATGAAAATGAAAACACTACCTACCAAAATTCACGCAGCAAAGACAGTACTCAGAGGGAAATTTATGGCTATAAATACCTACATTGAAAGAAGAATTCAAACAAGGACATTAAAATAGTTATTATAACTGCAGGAATGCTATGAGTTGGAACCAACATGACAGTAATGGGTTTTTGTTATAACTATATTCCTTATATACAAATAATTAAATAAAAATATTTTTTAAAAGATTCAAATCAAATTTCTACAGATAAAAATTTCAATGTCTGACATTAAAAATAATCTAGATGGAATTAACAGTAAAATAGACACTGCAGAAGAAAAGAACAGTGAACCTGAAGATATAACCATAAAAACTATCCAAAATGAATCCCAGAGAAAAACGATTTTTTAAAAAAAGAAAAAATGAGAACATTAATGTGCTAACAAAAAATTAAGATGAAACAAACCAACATAAAATCAAAAAATTAATATAATAATACCACAATGTCTAAGAGGAAAAAAAAAAACTTTAAATCACACACACACACACAAATAAATAAATAAAAATAAACAGGAAAACACGGACCAAGCAAAAGAAGTGATTGCAATACAAGGCCAGAAAATCTTCTCGAGATATGGTATTGGCACTATGTAATAAGGAATTCAAAATAATTATAATTAAGGCCCTTCAACAGATTAAGAAAAAGATCAAGGAAAACAAAGACAGCACCAAGGAAATTATAGACAAAACCAAGGAGAACACAGACAAAACTCTAGAAGAATTCCAGAAAACAATACAAGAAAACATTGACAAAATAAATGGAAAATCAGAAACCTTACAAAAACAGCAAATAAAAATTCAGAAGATTAATACTAAAATTTCAGAAATAGGCAACACATTGGAATGGTGAAGCAGTAGAAGTGAATCAATGGAAGAGAGAATTAGCAAAATTGAAGACAAATATTCAATACTGATCTATTAGAGGAAAAATTAGAAAAAGGAATGAATAAAATAAAGAAACCCTAAGAATTATGTGAGATATCATCAAGAGGACTAACTTAGTGTGATGAGAATTCCAGAAGAGGCAGAGACAAAGAGAGAGAGAGAGAGAAAATTGTCACAGATTCATTGGAAGAAAACTTCCTTAATATCATGACAGACAAGAAAATATGCATTCAAGAAGGTAATAAGATATATCATAATCATACTTTCCAAAACCAAAGACAAAGAAAGAATCTTAAAACATCTTGGGAAAAACAAAAATGTACCTATAAAGAATCAATAAATCTAAACTCTGATTGCTCATCAGAAACCATGAAGGCAAGAAGACATTCATGAGATAACATATCTAAAACCCTGAAAGAAAAGAACTGTCAAACAAGGATTATATATCCAGCAAAATTGTCACTCAAATATGAAGGTGAGATTAGGACATTCCAGATAAATATAAATTAAGAGAATTTGTAAAAACCAGCCCAATCTTACAAGAACAACCAAAGGGAGTCTTTCAGACAGAGGACAAACAGTAGACAACAACCTTAGATTAAGACATCTGATAACATCACCCGGAAATTAATCTAGATATAGAAGTATCAAAAATAAATAAATTTACAAGACTAAAAATTGGGAACCAGACACATCAGTTTGTAAATGATGACAACTACAAAGCAAACAGAAAAAATAAACAGTGTAGTTACAGAACTTCCAAACGAAAATGAAGTCAAGACAATATCAAAATAAAAAAGACTGTTTTAAACTTGGGAAAATAATAATAAATTGCAAGGTAACATAAAAAAAAATTAATAAACCTTACCAGAAGAAAATCATAAATATTCAGTAAATACTAAAACAATAGCAATGAATGAAATGATTAGAAAATCCACACACAAGATGAATTCTCCACAGAAAAATATAGGGATCAAAGAAACCAGAAGCACCATATACACACAAACACAGCAAAATGACAGCAGTAAAGTAAATGGGTTAAATGCACCATTCAAGAGACAGAGAACAGCAGAATGGATAAGAAAACATGACTCATTCTTATGCTGTCTGCAAGAGATATACTTTAGACACAAAGACAAAAGTAAGCTAAAATCAAAGGTTGGAAAAACATATATAAAGAAAATTCCAACCACAAAAGAGCAGGAGTGGAAATATTAATTTTAGATAAATAAAGTTTAAGGCCAAAACCAGCAAAATAAACCAGGAAGGATATTATATAATGATTAAAGTGTTGCTCTAAGAGGATATAACCATAATAAATACCTATGCACTCAATGAAAGAACCTCAAAATTCATAAATCAAAGTTTAACAGAATTGAATAGAGAAATAGACAACTCCACAATAATAGTAGGAGACTTTAATATATCACTTTTGATAAAGGACAAAACAACTAGGAAGAAACTCTACAAAGATACAGAAAATCTAAACAATGCAATCAACCAACTTGACCTCATAGATATATACAGTACACTCACCCCAAAACAACCCAATATACATTCTTATCCAATGCACATAGAATGTTTCCAGAATAGACCATATGTTAGGCCACAAAGCAAACCTCAATAAATTTAAAATATTGAAATACTACCAAGTATCTACACAGATCACAGTACTATAAAATTAGTAACGAACAACAGGAAAATCGGGGGTGGGGGGGGAATGAATACATGGAAACTAAATAATACTCTGCTTAAAAGCTACTGTGTAATAGGAGAAATAAAAAATGAAATTAGAAAATTCCTTGAGTCAAAAAAGAATGAAAATACAGCATACCAAAATCTTTGGGATACACCAAAAACAGTGCCCAGGGAAAAATTTATAACAATAAACACATACATTAAAAAGAAGAAAAAAACAAAACTAATACCTGAACCTAACATCTCCAAAAATTAGAAATAGGAAAAAAAAAAAAAAGCTGACTGTCACCAGAGGAAAGGAAATAATAAAGATTTGAGCAAAAAAATAAATGAAACAGAAAATCAGTTGAAAGAATCAACAAGACTAGAAGTTGATTCTTTGATAGGGTTAATAAAATTGACAAGTCACTGGGATTTTTAAAAAGGAAAAGAAGGAGAAGACATAAATAACACAAATAAGGAATGAAGTAGATGATGTCACAACAGAAACAACTGAAATAAAAAGAATAATAAAATACTATGAAGAATTGTACTCCAACAAATTTTAAAACCTATAAGAAATGAATAAACTTCTAGAAACACACTACCTACCCAAACTAACACAATTTGAGGTGGAAAATTTGAACAGACTCATCACAAAAGAAGAAGAAACTGAACAGATCATTAGACAAAAAAAATAAAAATAAAAAAAAAATCCTAACCAAAAAATGTCCTGGCCAAGATGGCTTCATTGACAAATCCTACCAAATATTCAGAGAAGTCAATTCTACTCGAACCATTCCAGAACATAGAAAAGGAGGGAATATCCCCAAACTCATACTGTGAAGCAAACAGCCTTGATACCAAAGCCAAGCAAAGACATCATGAAAAAAAGAAAATTATAGATCAATATACTTCATGAAGATAGATGGGGAAAAAAAGGAAGGAAAAAAAAAAAACCTCAACAAAATCCTAGCAAATAGAATCAAACAACATATCAAAAAAATAATAATACATCATGACCAACAAGGATTTATATCAAGTATGCAAAGATGGTTCAACATCAGAAAAACAATCAATGAAATCTACCACATAAATAAAACAAAGGAAAAACCACATAATCATATCAATCAATGCAGAAAATGTATTTGATAAAATCCAACACCTATTCTTGGTAAAAATGCTCAGCAAAATAGGAATAGAAGGGAAATTCCTCAACATAATTAAGGTCATATATACAAAACCAATGGCCAACATTATTTTAAGCAGAGAGACTGAAAACATTCCTTTTGCAAACAGGAATCAGACAAAGATACCTTTTATTGCCACTCCTATTTAATATAGTACTGAAAGTCCTAGCCAGAGCAATAAGACAAGAAATGGAATAAAGGGCATCCAAATTGGCAAAGAAGAAGTACAACCATCTCTGTTAGCAGATGATATGATCCTATATATAGAAAATCCCAGATATTCAACAAGAAAACTACTGGAACTAATAGAAGGATTCAACAAAGTTTCAGGATACAAGATCCACAGCAAATATCAGTTGGATTCCTCTACACCAACAAAAAGAACTCACAAAATGAAACCAGGAAAACAATACCATTTACAATAGATACTCAAAAGAAGAAACACTTAGAAATAAACCTAACCAGAGATAGAAAAGATTTACACAACGAAAACTATAAAACACTACTACAAAAAACAAAAGAGACCTATATAAATGGAAAGATATGCTATGCCCCTAGATAGGAAGACTTAACATTGTGAAAACGTCGATACTAGCCAAAGGTATCTACACATAATGCGATCATGATCAAGATTCCATTAAAATGGAGAAATTAATTATCAATGTTATATGGAAAGGAAAGAGACCCCAAATAAGCAAAGCATGACTAAAGAATAACAAAGTAGAAGGCCTAACAATCCACCATCACAAATCCTTCCATACAGCCACAATAGTCAAAACCGCCTAGGACTGGTACAATGACAGACACATAGACCAATGGACTAGAACTGAGAACCCTGAAGTATAGCCACCCACCCATGAATAGCTGATCTTTGACAAAGTGCTGTAACTTATTAAGTGATGAAGAGATCACCTCTTTAACAAATAATGTTGACAAAACTGGTTATCCATATGAATAAAAATGAAACAGGATTTAATCTCCACAGTATACAAAAACTAACTCAAAATGGATCAAAGACCTAAATGTAAAACCTAAAACTATAAAGATCATCAAAGGAAAAATAGGGGCAAGCTTAAGGGCCCTAATACATGGCATACATACACTATCAAACATAACTAAAAATGAACAAGCAGCAGAAGATGACTGGGGCTTCCTACAAATTAAACCTTTGTGCACATCAAAATACTCACCAGAAGAGTAAAAAGAAAAATTATGGACTAGGGGATAAAATTGGCAATGACATATCAGACAAGGAACTAATCTCTAAATCTTATAGAAAACTTCAACACTCAACAGGAAAAGGACAAACAATCCAATTTAAAAATGCACAGAAGACATGAACAGACACTTCACCAAAGAAGACACTCAGGTGGCCAAGAAACACATAAAGAAATGCTCACAATCATTAGCCCTCAGAGAAATCCAAAGCAAAACAATGAGGTCGTCACACTTCAACTTAGTAGCAAAGTTCAAAAAAACAGAAAACAACAAATGCCGGCAAAGGTGTGGAGACTGGAACCCCTATACATTGCTGGTGGTATTGTAAAGGATATTACCACTGTGGGAAATGATGTGATGCTTCCTTAAAAAGTTGGAAATAGAAGTACCATATGATTCAGCATTTCCACTACAAGTACATATGCTAGAGATATAAGAGCCATGACATGAACAGACATATGCACACCCATGTTAATCACAGCATTAGTCTCAATAACAAAGAGGGAAACAACCTAAATGCCCAACAATGGATGAATGGATAAATAAATTATGGTACTTACCCGTAATGGAATACTATGTGACATTAAAGGATAATAATGAACCTGTGAAACACCTCATAACATGGACGAACCTGGAGGACATTATACTGAATGAAATTAATCAATCACAAAATGAAAATTATTGTATGAGACAACTACTATAACAAGTTAAGAAAAAGAAGCGTTCTCTAGAGGTTTCCAGGGGTGGGATGGGGAGGGAGGACAAATCACTAACTGGAGCATAGACATGTTAACTTGAGTGAAGTAATATACGATGAGGGGAGGGGGTCAATGCAAAATGATCAAGGCAAAGGAAGACACTGGGAGGAGCCCAACAGTTAAAGACAACAAAAGTAAATATTATTATGTGCACCATCCTGCAATAATGGTAATAACAATAATCTATGAGTAACACATAGACAGGCACACAAGCTGAACAAGTGTAGAAAGGTGAATGGGAGCACATCCGCAAATACAAATAGTTTTGAAAGTATATTTCTGCATATGTATTTACATGGGCTGTAAATATTTCCATGAATACAGTAGACCATAGAGAGGGCAAAGTTAAGAAAATTTCTTATCCATAACCAAATACTTTGAGGGAATAGTTGTTGGACCTCAGGGCTCAGCACTGTAGTTTCTGGGGACATCAATGTCAACTGACCTAATATAGTCCACGAAGACTGTTCTACACCCTACTTTGCTGAGTAATGACTAGGGTCTTGAAAGCTTGTGAGCAGCCATCTAAGGGGCAACTATTGATCTCTCCCTATCTGGAGCAAAGAAGAGTGATGAAATTCAAAGATACATAGTGCCTAAGGCACTTGACTGCTAACCAGAAGGCTGGCAGTTCAAACCCACCAGCCACTCCTCAGAAGGAAGGTTGGGCAATCTACTTCCATAGTGATACTGCCTCGGCAACCCTAGGAGGGGTCACTATGAGTCGGGGCTGACTCAACGGCACATAGCAACAACATGGAAAACATTAGTCGAAATGACTAATAGACCACATGAACTCCAACCTCATTGACTCTGAGATCAGAACTAGATGGTGTACAGCTACCACTGTTGACTACTCTGAAAGGTATCACAATAGGAAGTCCAGGATAGCGTGGAAGAAAAATGTGGAACAAAACTCAAAATAATAAAAAAGAACAGGCTAACTCATGTGATAGAGACTGGTGGAACCTCCCAGACTATAGCCCTTAGGCATTCTACAAGTCTACAACAAAATTCACCCCTGTGGCTCAACTTTCAGTCAAACAAGAGACAGGCCTATAAGGTGAGCAATATCACCAGGGAGGTATGTACTCCTTAGAACAATTAATCACATGAGATCAAAAGGGCTCAGCTCTCACTCCATGGGTTGGCAAGTCTGGCTCTGCCAAAAAGTGCCCAGAGGCACTCCTCCAGGAAGCCTCCTACCTAAAGGCTCTCCACTCCCTCACCCCATGGGTTGGCTCTCATGCCACCTTGTGCTGGTTTTCTGCTTCCGCTGTCACCATTTCTCTGCTGCTGCTTCTCACCATATGTGCAATCTCCAAAGTTACAGTACTTCTCATTTCATTCTATACCTCACAGAATTGCCTTTGTTATCTATTGTTGTTGTTGTTATTTGCCGTCGAGTCAGCCCTGACTCATAGCGACCCCTCCTTGGGTTTCTGAGGCAGTATCACTACGGAAGTAGGATTGCCCAACCTTCCTACCAAGGAGTGGCTGGTGGGTTTGAACCACCAGCCTTCTGGTTAGCAGTCAAGTGCCTTAGGCACTATGCTACCAGAACTCCTTTGTTATCTATAGTTATCTATAATCTCACCAATAGTCCCTTCAGAGCAATCTATGTTTCTATTAGGCACTTTAAAACTCTTCCAGCTTCTACTCATTACTCAATTCCAAAATTGTTCCCACATTTTAGGTGTCTGTTGGAGCAGCATCCCACTCCCAGTACCAAATTCTGTCTTAGATATCTAGTGCTGCTGTAATAGAAACACCACAAATAGATGGCTTTTACAAACAGAAATTTATTCTCTCACAGTTTAGGGAACTAGAAGTCCAAATTGAAAGCACCAGCTCTAGGGGAAATCTTTCTCTGTCAGCAATAGGGGAAGGCCCTTGTCTCATTTCAATATATGTGGGCCTGGTATTCCTTGGAGATCTCCATGTATCTTTTCATCAGTATTCCCTAGGGTCTAGAAAATTTTCAGCAGAGTTCCTGGATCCAAAGGATGCTCTTTTTTCTTGATGGTACTGAGGTCTTTCCCTCTCTACTCACTTTTCTCTCCTTTTATTTCTTGTAAGATAAATGATGATGGAAGCCACACACCAGGGAAACTCTCTTTGTGACCTGAGTAAGAATGGTGACTTAAGTAAGGGTGGTGCATCCAACCCTAATCCTGCCTTGTTAACATAACAAGCATAACGTAATCCTCTTTAACATAACCTAATCCTGTATTAGTAAGTGTATTAATCCTGTAGAGGCTAGGATTTACAATACATTACAAAATGGAGGATAATCACACAATACTGGGAATCATGGCATAACCAAATTGACATATATTTTTGGGGTACACAATTTGATCCATTACAGAAGCAATAGAAAACTATCATATTTTTATGTGAATAATATGTGCATTCTGTTTTGTTTTGGTTTTACCAACTACACTCTCCCCCATGCAAGGTATGTTAATTTTTTTGTGTGCATTACTCATGTAAAAATATGGTAATGCATGTTGATGTTTACAATGTGGCAATAGCATTTTCATTTGCAATTATCAAAAATAAGAAATAATCCAAATGTTCATCAACAGGTGAATGGATAAAAAAAAAATGTAGTACAATGTGCAAGCAAATATTCAAAATATAGAGGCTTTCAGACTGAGCTTTCAATGAAGGGTTAATTCAAGGCAATCATGGGTAAACAGAAAAAGGAAGCAGAAGGAGAAGGAGTTGTTCTTGAAAAAAATTTACCAAGTATGCTCAAGGAAGCATGCAACAAAGATGTTCTTGCACAGACTGTTCTCAGGAAATAGCTGATAAGAAGGAAGAATTATTTACCAGATAATTGTAGTTTTAGTCATGATGAACTTTCTGTCTTAAAGCTCTGCTTTTTTTCTTTAGAATGGCAGAACAATTTTTGTTTTCATTTAGTGCTGCAAAAGTTAAGTTGTATGATCTCTCAATAAAATTAACTCTCTTCTACTCTACCAGGTATGGAAGTTTCTTCTTTGACATTAATTGGTGTCATAAGTAGTATTTGGAAGGTGAGTCACCTGCAGCAATCCCTCAGGAATTGAGAGTTCAAGTGCTGGTACGAACCAAGCTACCTGGGCTCTCCACCTCCACAAACTCTCAGAAGTTGTCACAAGGTAAATAGCATGCTCGTTTGCATTGGAAACTGTTTATGTTTTATTACGGGATACATTTTTGTTCTGTCAAGTACATTTTTATGATCTTTTGGGAAAACGGAAAATTATAATCTAGAAGTATTTCGGAGCCAGCCTCTGAGACTCCAACCTATTATATGAGCAAGCATTTTAGTCCTTTAATGTGCTCATTTTTATCTGGTTAGCATGACCCTACCGAAGATAGTTTGGGGAATCAGTGGCCACTTTGGTGATCATTTGATCTCTCTAAATTGTTTTTTTCTGTGCAACAAATTAGAAACCAAGGGCCCCTGAATTAAATAACCTATTTTGATGCCTATTTTTATTGGTATTTTGAAATTTCCAAAAGATAGCAGGACAGTAAAATCACCTGCCTACAGAATACTGTATCAAAATTAATAACACAAAATAAGGAATTAGGATGTAAAAAGCCCCCACCTACTCCATCTGCTCCCTTGCAGTCTCTTCTTTTTACCCTTTTTTGCCCTCCTACTCTCCTGCTAATACTTTCTGAACTTCCATTCTTTCCTGAGAAAACTTTGCTTAAAATGCCCTTTAAAATCCGTCCTAGCACAGATGCTGAGAATGCCCCTCATATTACCTTTACTCCTTGCACAGACTCAGAATTATGTAGCATTGTGAAAGATTTCCCAAAACTGCATGAAGATCCTTACAAGTTTGTTGTATAGTTAAAAATCATTGTTGAAGCTTAATATCTGTAATTTATATCAACTAGTCAATATGATAAATTGACCAGGGGAAGCCCAGTTATGGTTGAAGCAGGCTGAATGGAAGGTTCCCAAGGACAGCTTAGCTTTAAAATTAGCAAAACAGCCACTGAATTGTTAGAGACACTCAAGTAATGGGTAAGAGATTATTCAAGGCTCTTCCAAACACTTTCCTACCATTGGTTTACTGGACAAAATTCACTCCTATAAAAAGAGAAAAGTGTTTATGATTACCAGACCCAATCACCGAAGTTTTTCTGAACACTCTAGCCTCACTTTATCTAATCCAGGCACATCCAGAGCTTTCAATGCTGTTTTTATATCTGGATTGAAACCTAGACCCTCAGCCTTGGTTAAGCAACATCCATTAGACCGGGAAACACTCATAATATGAAGTTGACTAATCTGGCCTACAAGCTTTCCCAGACTCTAGGAGCTGAAAAGATTTCTAAGACTAATAAATTGATGGCCCTTCACTTACAACAATTACAGTCCACAAGCCAAAAGAAGAAGGTTAAACCCTCCAGTGGACCTCAGACTGGTATCTGCTATTACTAAAATAAATCTGGCCCTTGTAGAATGAATGCTATAAACTAAAGAATAAAATGAATATTTGTCAACAGCATGCCCTTTGGTATGATGTAGAGTGAAGGAGCTCCAGAGACTTTTTCTATTGTGGAACTCTTACAGGGGAAGCTATCCTACATGTGAATGGAGAAACTTGCCAATTTTTAATTGATACAGGAATCATCCTGTCTGCTATTAACCCCATTTTTAAATAAAAGCTCCTGCCTTAGAGTACAACAATCTCAAAGGTAGGGGAAGATCTCTAATCAAGAACAAATCCTAATTCATTCCTAACCCATTCCAATACTTCTTTGTCTTACCAAAGATTTTTATCTCTTTTTTGTTTAATTTTGATACTCTTGTAAATCTACGAGGAAGAGATCTTTGATCCAAAATGGAACTGTCATTTGTAATTTACTGATAAAAGTAAAGTATTAAGTTTACTCAAGGTTTCCAAATCTACCAAGACAGATTTTTGAATTGCAACATATACAGGATGAAGAAGCTATTTGCCATACACAAGCACTTGTTATGCACATTGCTGATTCAACTAAAATCTAGTTCCCTTACCCATGATATTCTTTCATTAATTCTTAAAACTCTGTGAGCCACCACACCCACAGATGTAGGCTGAGTTTTGTTAGCTGAGCCAATTAAGATTCAAATGAATTTGTCTAAACTCTTGCCAAAGATTCCTCAATATCCCCTAAAGCAAGAGGCAAGAGAAGGACTAGCTCCAATTAGCCAAGATTTCTTTTCTAAAGGTCTAATTGTCCTATTCCAGCCTTTGTAACACCCCTGTGCTTCCACTTAAAAGAACAAATCATAGGGTTGGAGATTTATTCAGGATTTTTATGTGATCAATCACACTGTTACTCCTAGGTTTCTGGTAGTCTCAAACCATCATTTACTGCTTTCTTATGTCCCTACAAATGCAATCTATTTTACACCAGTGAATCTTTGTTGTGCTATTTTTTTGTTTGTTTGTTTGTTTTTTCAGTATTCCTGTACACTGTGAAAATCAATATTTATTTCTTTTACTAGGGAAAATTAACAATTTACCTGGGTTGGTATGCCTCAAAGATTTACTGAATCTCTCCTCTATTATTCACAAATCCTTCAGGTGAGATTGCAACACTTATAGTTTGTGAATAATTCTAAGTTGATGCAATATATTGATAATTTGGCAGTGTGTTCCACCTCTCACTAGGCTTGTGTTGATGACACTGTAGTTTTGTTGAAAAATTTTGTTACAGGTGAATGTAAAGTTTCTAAAGTAAAGCTGCAATTATCTCAATCTTCTGTTGAGTAAAATGTCTCTGGCAACAAGTCAATAAAGCTAGCTTGGTGACCCACAGAGTGAGAGAAACAAGCACTCTTGGGCCAAGGCTTACTGGCAAAATGAAGTGCTTCTAGGGAATTATTGGTGGAATTAAAGAGCTTTGTGACACTTGCTTGAGCAGGACACAGGATGGACTGAGGGGCTGAAGACTAGATAGAGGTCTGTGTGGGGTCACACTGAGAAGAGACAGTTCTGATCAAAGAACTGTATGCTGAATCATTCCTCATCCTGAACTGTAACTTGTTACTTCCTAAATAAACCCCAAAACTGTAAGCGTGGCTTGTGAGTTCTATGTGGCCATTTCAACAAATTATCAAAGCCAACAAAAAAGTAGAGAGTGTCATGTGAAGGATGGCTGGTATTAGAATTGGTAAAAAGTTTGGAAGGTGGAGGTATGTCTGACTTCCATATCATAGCAATCAGTGTCGGGCTGTTAGTGCTGCTAATGATTCTCCCTGCTTCCCCCTTGTGAAGTAAGATGAGGAGATTTGGTGCCCCTACCACATAATTTTTATATGAGACCTCAACAAAGTTGTTAAAAATAAATTCAAATAGCCACATATGAATTAGTGCAGTTCCAGAAAATAAAATAATAGAATATATACATGATATTGGTTATAAGCAAAGATTTCTTAAATTGAATGTAATAACTATAAAGAGAATGATTGATAGCTTATTAATTTTTTTTTTTTAATTTATCAAGTGCTTTCTGAATCATGAAACCTCATTTGTATCAGAATAGAACTGTGCTAGGGTTTTCAAGCTGATTTTTTGAAAGTAGATTGCCAAGCCTTTCTATAAAGGTGCCTATGTGCATATTCAAACGTTCAACCTTTCAGTTAGTAGTTGAGCACCTTAACTGTTAGCATCATCAAAGGACACTTGATAAATTGTATGTCATTAATATTTATGATTAAAACTCATTAAAAGATAGCATTAAGAGAGTGACAATACAACTATTGGTTTCTACTCATCTGGAGCAAAAGAGAAAGAAGAATACCAAAGACTGAAAGAAGAAGCTACTCTACAGGACTAAGAGCCCACACAAACCACATACTCATCTATTCTGAGATCAGAAGAAGTAGATGGTGCCTGGCTACTACTTCCTACCATTCTGACCAGGGACAATATAGATGATCCTGGATAAAATGAAAGAAAAAATGTAGACCAAAATTCAAATTCTTATAAAAGCCCACTGAAACAGTAGAGACTAGAGGAACTCCCAAGACTGTCTCACTGAGATGCTATTTAAACTTAGAACTGAAACCATCCCAGAAGTAACTTTTCAGCTAAATGACAGATTACATCATAAAATAAACCATATCATCTGTGAATACTGAGCCATTTTAAAAAATCAGTTACATGAAGCAAAACAGTCAATTTATCCTAATAAAAAAATGAGAAGATAAGGCAAATCCAGGGAAGTTAGGCTAAAGGATATTGAACAATCAGAATGAAAATAATGAAAGTGCTGACATGTTGTGAAAATCACTAAACAATGTATATAGAAATTGTGAAATGGAAAAATAATTTGTTGTGTAAATTTTCACCAAAAACAAAATAAAATTTTATAAAAAAAAATGAAAAGACAGTAACAACTCAAGCCATAGAGTGGTAAATTATATTTGCAATGTAAATATAAATACTATGTGATAATGGATTTGTATCGAATATTCCTCTTCAATTTGTCACCCCAGGCATAGTAGATTATATGATTGTTTGATTAAAAATGGCTAATATCAGTCTATTTCAACTCACTAATGCATAAGATACGGATATTTATGTGTTTAATTTAAGGAACTGCACTGAGAGTACCATAGACTTCCAGAAGAACAAATAAAGCTGTTCTAGAAGAAGTAGAGCAAGAATGCTCCTTGGGAGGTGTTGGTAAATACCCTTTTATAATATTGAAATTTTGTATCATGTACATGCACTACCAGTTTAAATGATAAATAAAATGATTTAACAACACACACACACACACAAAAAAGAATGTTCCTTGGAAGCAAGAATGGGCAGACTTCGTGTCACCTACTTTGGTCATTGTGGTAGTTCAGTTTGTGTGTCAACTTGGCTGAGCCTGGTTGAGTGGCTGGGCAGTTGGATGTAGTTATTCCCCATGGTAAGTTTGGTAATTAATTCCATGGTGGAATCTACTGGAGCAGCTGAGTAGCTGCTTTGGGTATGTGGTCTGCTTTCTGTATATAAGAAACAGCTTTGGGAATGGTCTGCAGTTTATGGCATGTTTGAACCCTGCATGTACCCATGTCATTGTTCAGCAGCCTGCCATGCTCTGCCCACCTTGGGGCTTTCGATGGACTTAAATTAATGTCCTAGTGTGTGGGTTGGTAACATTGAGACTGTGCCATTTTATTTATCAACCTTGGGCTTGTTAGCCTCAGCAGTCAGTAGCTGTCTGAGTGAAGAGATGCCTCTAGCTTCAGTGGGCCAGGAGCAAGAGGCAGAGCTGAAGCCCAAGGTCAAGGGGCTTTCACACAGCCCCTAGCGCCTGGTACTGTGAACTTGGATTTAAAGCCTCCAAATTGTAAGAGAACAAACTACTCCTGGTTGTTCAGCCATACCATTTGTGGAAGATTCCTGTCAGAGTGGCACTAGGTAACCAGAACAGTCATGTTGTCAGAAAGGACCATTCCCTGAAGGATATCATGCTTGGTAAACTGGAGGGTCAGCGAAAAATGGGAAGACCCTTAACAAAATGGATTGACACAGTGGTTACCACAACAGTCTCAGGTATAGCAGTGATTGTGAGGATGGCACACAACTGGGCAGTGTTTCATTCTGTTGTACATAGGGTCACTATGAGTTGGAGCTGACTAGACAGCACCTAACAACAGCAACAGCAATGCCATTTTTGATGACTTCCTAGATTAATACTTCATACATTCCACATTCTGATTATTAATGGATGTTTGCTGCTGTTTCTTCTCATTTTGAGTCATCAGCAAATTTTGGGCCCAAAAGCTTTACTACATCTATGTCATTAAATCTGGCTCTACTTTGAGGAGGCAGCTTTTGCCCAGTTGAATTTTATAGTGCCTTTTAATCTGAGGGGCTCATCTTCTGGCATTATATCAAACAATATTTCACTGCTATTAATAAAGTTTTCACCTACCATTTATTTCAGAAATAGATCACCAAGTCCTTTTTCCTAGTCTATCTTAGTCTGGAAGCTGCTCTGAAACCTTTCCACCATGGGTGACTGTGCTGGTATTTGATACACTGGTGGTATAGCTACCAGCACCACAGCAACTACAGTATGACAAACTGACAGATAAGAGATGGTGGCAAAATGTAAATGGTCCTAATTCTCCCAAATGATCTAGTGGTCATACCAATGCTGAGTGCTGATCTAGCTCTGGAGAGTATGTACTGTAGTTTGTTTATCCATTCCTCCACTGATGGGCACTTAGGTTGTTTCCATCTCTTTGCTATTATAAATAATGCTGCAATAAACATGAGTATGTAAATTTCACCCAAATCATCATAAAAAGTTTTTTTTGTTTTTTTTTTAAATGGGTGTGCATGTGGCTCTCATTTCTCTAGCATATATCCCTAGTAGAAGGATGACTGGGTCAAATGATATTTCTATTTCCAACTTTTTAGGGAAGCACCATACCATTTATCACAGTGGTAGTAGCATTTTACAGTCCCACCAGTAGCATATGAGATTTCTAATCTCTCCAGACCATCACCAGCATTTGTTGCTTTGTGTCTTATTGAACTTTGCTATTGGTATGGTTAGACAACATCTCATTGTAATTTTGATTTGCATTTCTCTAATGGCAAGGCTGGGAGCTCGGGTAGCATAGTGCCTAAGGCACTTGACTGCTAACCAGAAGGCTGGCAGTTCAAACCCACCAGCCACTCCTCGGAAGGAAGGTTGGGCA
>NW_006921600.1:9526231-9566571 GCF_000298275.1 Orycteropus afer afer
GCCGACTCGACAGCAAACAACAACAACAACAACAATGGCAATGCTCTACTGCTATTCATAAAGCTTCCAAAGGCCAATTTTTTAGAAATAAATTTCCAGGTCCTTCTTCCTAGTCTATCTTAGTTTGAAAGCTCAGCTGAAACCTGTCTACCATGGGTGACCCTGTGAGTATTTGAAATCCTGGTGGCATAATGTCCAGCATCACAGCAACATGCAAGCCACAACAGTACAACAAACTGACAAATGAGTGCTGATATTGAATTCAATATAAAAATGAACATTTCAAGATCTATCCTGAAGTATATCCATACACCTACAAGGAAGACCAGTTAATATGACTATTGTGCAAATTGACACACAAACTCTTACTGCCAAAGACAAAGAAATTGAATATTTTTACTGACTTCTCCAGTCTGAAATTGATCAAACATGAAATCAAGATGCACTGGTAATTATTGGTGGTTGCAATGGAAAAGGTGGAAACAAAGAAGAAGGATTGGTAGTTGGAAAATATGGCCTTGGTAACAGAAATGATGCCAGAGATCATATGATAGAATTTTGCAAGAGCAAGGATTTTTTCATTAGAATTACCTTTTTTCAACAACGTAAGTGTTGACTATATACATGGATCTCACCAGATGGAATACACAGGGATTGAATCAACTACATCTGTGCAAAGAGATGATGGAGAACTTCAATATCATCAGTCAGGACTAGGCAAGGGCCAACTGTGTTCAAGTTGAAGGTGAAGAAAATTAAAACAAGTTGATGATAGCTGAAGTACAACCTTGAGTATATCCTACATTAATTTAAAGACCATCTGCAAAATAGATTTGATACACTAAACACTAAGACAAAAGAGTAGATGAATTGTGGGATGACATTAAGGACATCATACATGAAGAAAGCAAAAGACCATTAAAAAGATATGACAGAAAGAAAAGACCAAAATGGATGTCAATAAAGACTCTGAACTTGCCCTTGAACAGAGAGTAGCTAAAGCTAATAGCAGAAATGATGATGTGAAAGAGTTGAACAGAAGATTTCAAGTGGCACATTGAAAAGACAAAGTATTATAATGAAATGTACAGAGACCAGGAATTAAAAACCAAAAGTAAAGAATATGCTTGGCATTTCTCAAATTTAAGAACTGAAGAAAATATTTAAGTCTCGAGTTGCAATGTTGACAGATTTTATGGGCAAATATTGAAAATGCAGGAAGTATCAGGAACTGCTGGTATTGAAGGAAGAAGTCCAAGCCATACTGAAGGAACTGTTAAAACTAAGGCTCCAGTAATTGGTGGAATACCAATTGAGATGTTTCAACAAACAGATGCAACACTGGCAGTGCTCACTCATCAATGCCAAGAAATTTGGAAAACAGCTACCTGGCTAACTAATTGAAAGAGATTCATATTTGTACCCATTCCAAAGAAAGGTGATCCAACAGAGTGCAGAAATTATCAAACACTATCATCAATATCACACACAAATAAAGTTTTGCTGAAGATAATTCAAAAATAGTTGCAGCAGTATATTGACAGGGAACTAGAAATTCAAGCTGGATTCAGAAGAGAATGTGGAACAAGGGATATAACTGCTGATGTCAGATGGGTCTTGGCTGAAAGCAGAGAATACAAGAAAAATGTTTACCTGTGTTTTATTGACTACGCAAAGGCATTCAACTGTGTGGATCATAACAAATAATGGATAACATTTCTAAGAATGTGAATTCCGGAACACTTAATTGTGCTCATGTGGAACCTGTGCATAGACCAAGAGGCAATCTTTCAAACAGAACAAGGAGATATTGTGTGTGGTTTTAAAATCAGGAAAGGTGTCTGTCAGGGTTTTATCTTCTCATCATACTTATTCAATCTATGTGCTGAGCAACTAATCTGAGAAGCTGTACTAGAAGAAGAACATGGCATTAGGAGGAAGACTCATTAACAATCTGTGATATGCAGATGACACAACCTTGCTAAAAGTGAAGAAGACTTTAAGTACTTCCTGATGAAAATCAAAGATTACAGTCTTCAGAATGCATTACACCTGAACATAAAAATTCTCACTACAGGACCAATAAGCAACAGCACGATAAATGTAGAAAATATTGAATTTCAAGTAATTCATTTTACTTGGATCCATAACCAACACCCATGGAAGCAGCATTCAGGAAATCACATGATGCTTTGCATTGGGCAAATCTGCTGCAAAAGACCTCTTTAAAGTGTTCAAAAGCAAAGATACCACTTCGAAGACTGTAAGCACTTGTTCTGACTAGCCAGTACTGGCTTGCTCTACCCACCTGCTCTACCCATCTCTCTCAAACCAAAAACCAAACTCACTGCCTTCTAATTGGATTGAACTCAGCAACCCCTCCTTGGATAATCTCTAGGGAAATAGATTGCCCTATCTTCCTTCCCAGTAGAGGTTGGTAGGTTTGAACCTCCAGCCTTCTGGTTAGCAGTCAAATGCCTTAGGCACTAAGCCACCTGACTGAAAGAAACCTGAGGAGTATTTTTGCTTTTACAAAAAAAAAAAAGGCAAAAAGCAAGCTAGCATTCAGTGTTTGTTTTGTAGTGAGCTGTTAAAGAAGTAGTTTGCACCCCGGAGCAGGGAGAGTGGTTTCGCCAAGCTCCTTCCCGGGGAACTACACTCAGTGTCTCAGCATCAAGCCGCCAGAGCTTTGAAAAGAGTCTGTTAACACTGTATGTTAGTCTTAGGTTTTTTGTGTTATTTGGTATGACTTTGAACCTTATTTTTGGAGTCTGGAAATGCTCAAAAATTTTTCCCATATAAATTAATGGTAATTGGTTCTTCACTTTACATCATTTCAGCTTAGGAAAGGTTTCACAGGAAGCTCTACATTCGAATAGTGGGGGTAACCTGTAATTGCAGCCACACAATTTTAACCTCAGATTTTCCTGTTTTTACACCTGATAGAACTAAAACATTTTCCTCCTCCCCCCACCAAACACACCATTTCTGTTTCCATTTCACTCAACTGAAACAACAGCAAGCAGCAGTTTCAGGTAGAATGCAGAGGCAATTATAAAATAGATACTTGTAAAGGCATCGCTGCCATTTGTGCCACTTGAAATATTATCCCTTATGAGTTTTCTCACTGAATTAGTGCCATTTAATGTGTGCATATGGCCAAGGGGAAAATATAAAATTGATCAACGAGAACAGGAAAATTACTCCAGAGAATCTTTGTGGCTTTGTGAATTGTTGCTTGACATTGTGGTTTTACCAGATATAATGGCATGATTTACAATTTACAACAGGGCTTGGGGGATGCAGATACAAACATTTTTACTTAAAATACCAGGAGCAGATGGGGGAAAAAAATTCCGACTGGACTTGGTCCAGATGCTGAGGATGTTGCTCATACTCCGACTCCTACATGAAGGCGTAAATAACACCAGCTCCTCATCATCCACAGAAATGCCAGAGAGTCATCACCTAGGTAATCAAACCCGTTGATAAATATAAAATAATTTCTGTATGTCGTCAAATTATTTTAAAGTGTATATGTTGCAGTCTGTGGCTCTGCTTGTCTTTTCTTCTGGGGATAGCTGATGTCCTAGTTACTCATGATATCACACTAAAAATGGTGAAATTACACCACAAAGAGTAAAATTCCAGAGGAGCTGGGAAGCTAAGAATTATCCCACTTTTTAGCTTTGTTCCACTGTGTACTTCTGCCCATACTTCTGATGGAAATAGAACAATATCACCTTTTAGACTGATAAATAAGAATCATGCTAGACTATAATGATCCCTAGACCTGTTTAAACCAAACAATCGTTTAGCTTAATTAGTATAGAATGTCTGCTTTGAGTATTGGGCTCTTTTAAAGAACTATCTATATGGAATTAAATTGACAACAGCAACCAAAGAGATTAGATGAGAAGCTTAGGGGGCAGTGAGCTTATTTTAACAGTGGCAGAATAATTTGAAAGAAGATAGTAAGAATGGTGGCACAACTTGAAGAATGTAATCAATGTCACTAAATTGTGCAAATAGAAATTGTTGAATTGCTATATGTTTGTAGTTGCTGATAGGTGCCTTCGAGTCGGCTCCAACTCACAGCGATCCTATGTACAACAGAATGAAACACTTCCCGGTCCTTTCCAGTAATATATCAGACAATGTTTCACTGCTGTTTTCACTTTGAGAAGTGGATGGCCCTTCCTTCTTCTGAGTAGGTCTTAGTCTGGAAGCTCCCCTGAAACCTGTCCACCATGGGTGACCCTGCTGGTAGTTGAAATATCTGTGGCATAGCCTCCAGCCTCACAGCAACATGCAAGCCACCATGCAAGCTGTATATTTAGCTGTGTATATTTCTACCACCCACCCCCCAAAAAAACAAAAAAGTCCTTAGACCTGGATTCTAGTCTCAGAGCTTCCTGCAAGTAGCTATATGACATGTGACAAATTTCTTACTTGATCAAGGCCTTGATTATCTCATCAATAAATCTAATGGAAGATGAGGAGCTCTGGTGGCATAGTGCCTAAGGTACTTGAGTGCTAACCAGAAGGCTGGCGGTTCAAACCCACCAGCCACTCCTCAGAAGTGGAGTGATATTTCCATAGTGATACCACCTCAGAAACCCAAGGAGGGTTTGCTATGAGTCAGGTCTGACTCCACGGCACATAACAAGGAGCTCTGGTGGCTTAGTGTCTAAGGCATTTGACTGGCAACCAGAAGGTTGATGGTTCAAACCCACCAGCTGCTCCACAGAAGGATGATGGGCCTCGGAAACCCAATGGTGGTCGCTATGAGTGAGAATCAACTCAGTAACAATGAGTTTGTTTTTGTTTTTGTTTTTAAGGGCAGCCTGACTCTAAGTAGCCTATGGTCAGTTTAAGCAGAGCTGACCTTTCCACTAAGATCATTATCTTTCCCAGGCACATTGGCCTCACAACAATTATTTTTCATTTCAAAAATTTCAATTTTCTAGTTCCTGTTGAACTCCAGTTTCAGTAGCAGATGGCAATGGTTATAAAACCAATAAAGAAATTAAATAAGCAACAAAGATGTTAACTAAGAGATGAAAGCAAGATTTGCCAGAGATAAACTGCAACATAATCTACTTATAATCAATTGAAAGTTGGCTGTATTTCCAATTATCTGGGTATTAGTAAGATGCTCATCTCCTCTGAGGAAAAGCCTAGAGGAAATAAGACAAAATTAAAATACAATTGAAGGGATAGTGGCTAGAACTAGGGGAGAACTTTCTAGAAGTTGTTCAAACTGGAACTCAGAGAGTTGCTACTTGGGCCATTTTATAGTACCTGCTCTGTCTATCCAGTTTTTCCCAAGTAGGCCACCACGTGTCTGTCATTTTTTCATACTGTGGTGGCTTGTGTGTCGCTATTGATGCTGGAAGCTATGCCACTGGTGTTTTCAAATACCAGTAGGATCACCTGTGGTGGACAGATTTCAGCAGAGCTTCCAAACTAAGATGAACTAAAAAGAAAAGCCTGGTGATCTACTTCTGAAAATTAGCCAATGAAAACCCCATAGATCATTGTCTCATGTAACAAGGGAAAATGAGCCCCCTAGGTCAGAAGGCATTGAAAATACACATTGGCTGCAACAATGGGCTAGAACATACCAATGTCTGTGAAGACGGTGCTGTTGTTGCTGTTGTTGTTATGTGCCATCGAGTTGGCCCAGTCTCATAGTGACCCCTCCTTGGGTTTCCAAGGCAGTATCACTATGGAAGTAGATTGCCCCATCTTCCTTCTGGGGAGTGGCTGGTGGGTTTGAACCGCCAGCCGTCTGGTTAGCAGTCAAGTGCCTTAGCCACTATGCTACCAGAGCTCCCGAAGACGGTGCAGGACTGGGTAAATGTCTCATTCCATTGCGCTCAGGGTCACCACGAGTCACAGCTGACTTGACAAGTTACAAGAATGTTGGTGGAGAAGGGGTTATAAAAAATTTCTCAAAAGAATTGTACTTAGTAAAAGAAAATAAAAATAAATTTAAAAGTCATATGTTATTTGTCAATAAAAAGGTAAGTAGGAAACGAGCAATGTCAAAAACCACCACTCCAAAAAGGTTAGGAATCACTGTGTTAAGAAGCCTCCTTCCCAGAGGAATCTTTTCAAAATAAACCCCCAGCAGGCCCCCAGAGAATGATGGCTCTGCGGGGAGCCAAGTGAAAGATAAGATGACTGCTAAAGGCCTTCCTCTAACAGATGATTATGCTCATTTCAGGCTAAATGAGGGAGCATCCCAAGCAGTGTATCTAACATGTTCTGGACGGACAACTTCTGTGGGAAGAGGTAGCCTGTGGGAGGCTACTGAGTGTCTGAGGCAGATAAACGGCTCCCTGTTCTTCTGCACTTACTCCCCGAGCGACTCACACACAAGTCATTCCTCATCTGGACCTTGGGGCAGTGCTGTTGTTGTTGTTGTTGTTATGTGCCGTGGAGTCGGCCCTGACTCATAGCGACCCCTCCTTGGGTTTCCGAGGCAGTATCACAACGGAAGTAGATTACCCCATCTTCCTTCCGAGGAGTGGCTGGTGGGTTTGAACCTCCAGCCTTCTGGTTAGCAGTCAAGTGCCTTAGGCACTATGCTACCAGAGGGCAGTGCAGAGTCAGTAAACACTGACTTCCCAGCCATGGAGCCCTGATAGGCAAGGGTGGATTAACCAGTAAGCGAGGTAAACATAGGCTTACTTGTGTTTACTTATTAATCTGTAGTGAATAATTTCACATTTCTTCACCACATCAAATATTGTACTTCTGGGTATGACTGGCATCTTTCTCTCTCCCAACACCATAGCACCTTCCTGCAGAATCAAACCTCTTTTAACATTACAGGGACAGAAAACTGACTAAGCAAGGTAAGCACGGGCTGACTTGTGCAATGTGGTTAAAAAAAATGTGAAACTGTTCCCTATGTATATTAGTAAGTAGGCAGAAGTAAATCCTTACCTAGTTTCTTGGGAAATTAGCCTCTGCTAATGGCATAGCTCCAAGTATGACAGAGAGAAGATGGTGGGTACAGCTGTGAAGACCAACAACTGAAAACCTCACAGCATAGAAGGCCATGACCGCACCAATTGTTCCCTTACCTCAGTTCCTGGATGTTGCTTGATCGATTTGGTTTGCTTTGTGTCCCAGACTTTCAGGGAAGAGTAAGAAATCTCTAATGCGAGCTAATGAATTACATGAAGCATGCCGAAGAGAAGTTTAAAAAGTTGTAGCAGATCTCAAAATAAATGAGTTGTAGCAGATTATGGTTAACATCAAAACACCTGGGAAGACCTCATCTTGACGTGCACAAAAAAATTTTGACTGGATTCATTCCTGTGTGATTTAGGCAAATCACTTAACTACTCTGGTCTCTGGCTGTTTGCACCAGAACTTCTATATCAAAAATGAATATAATGCAAGGTACTTAATAGAAACATACTTTCAGGAGTCATAGAAGAAGAAAAAAATTTAATTATAAACAGAAAAATAATGACGTTTTCTGGCAATAGCACATAAAATACTAGCCATCTAGTCCTATTCAGCTAATGGTAATGGGCTAACATTTGGTCTTTTGAGTTCCCTAGTAGCCAATACAAAGAGGAAAACAGGAACAGTCATAAAATTTAAAAGGCAGGGGAAGCCAAACTTTTCATTAAGCAAAGAAGTGGAAAGAATCCTTGGAGGGTCTGTATAAATAAAGCTTGATATATGAAGCAGTGACAGCACCTTCCACAAAAATTCCTAACACCTAAGAGCTATGTGTGGCTGTTAAGGTCCTTGATTTCCCTACAGATGAAATAGAGAAAACAACTCTGATTGACCAAATTCTTTCAATGTGATATTATAAAGATAAAAATAACTGACTATTGGAACCCTCACCCCTATAAGATGACAGGAAAGTAATTGTAGTGGGATCATGAATGAGTGTGTGTCATGCCTCTACCATGGAAAAGCCTGGCTTGCTTGATGGGAGTATTTAGCAAGACTTGATGAGTCCTGAGACTTTGTCTCTTACCCGCATAAGAAACAAACTTGTCCTTTATTTACCACTCCAAATTACATTAAGCAGGGACTATGCCCAGCATAAATATTAGCTATAAGGCCATAATGTTCCTTAGAAACAAGGATAGAAAGAATTCTCCTCTCATACTTTGGGGCATGTTGTCAGGAGGGACCAGTTCCTGGAGGAGAGTATGCGTCATAAAGCAGATGGTCATCGCAAAAAAGGAAGACCCTCAATGAGATGGACTGACACAGTGACTGCAGCAATGGGCTCAAACATCCTGCGAGGATGGCACAGGACCAAGCAGTGTTCCGTTCTCTTGTACTGTGGGTCATTATGAGCTGGAACTGACTAGATAGCACCTAACAGCAACAATAGGGCCTCTCTGCATAATACACATGTTGTAAGTAGTTTTTAATATGCTCTTGGATGATAGAATGAATACGCAAACTCTCAACCTAATACTTTAGTGTTAACTATTTATATAATAGTATTTTTGAAATATAGTATTCTCATATTATATTTATTATAATCCTAAACAGACCTTCACTCAGATGGGGGAAGGTTGGCAGAGCCCCATTGCATTATTTGACCACCTTGGCACCAAATTAGAGTCTTTAAAATGAGTCTTTAAAAATTACATATCAATAATTAAACTTTGGCTCAAAAAAAAAGAATTGCATAAAGTCAAAATCTATCACTGTGTCAACCCTAGAAGACTCCACTGTGATATGCTAACCTTTTATTAAGAATCCTTAGGTGGTGCAAATGGTTAATGTACTCAGCTGCTAGCCAAAAGTTTGAGGGTTCAAGTCTACCCAGATGTGCATCAGAAGAAAGGCCTGGCAATCTACTTTTAAAAAATCAGCCATTGAAAACCCTGTGGAGTATAGTTCTACTCTGACATTCACAGATCATCATGAGTCAGAATCAACTTGATGGCAACTTTTAAAAAACTAATCTTATTTAAATGACAGAGCTATCAATCAGCTAAATTAACCAACCATTACATGGTGAATATTGGTGTAAGCACAGGCAGAGTTTATTGACTAGAAATAAATATTAAGTCATTAGACTAGTAACCTGATCATGTGTGGCCATTTCCTTTAAAAAATTTTTAACTGGAATCTTCATTCAAATAAAACTGACATAGAATAAGCTACAAATAAAAGCTGAGCCACTCTAGTTGCAGGGGTAGGGGATGCCAATAATTCACTCCAGTTCACACCAGAATCAGCTCCACTTGCTCTCCCAAACACAAACACACAACATCCACCCAGCCTCATGGTCTGACCTGGACTCCTCTCTCAGGTCAGGGAGGAGGAGAAAAGGAGAAACCTATGACTTGCCTAAGGTCACACAATCTTCAGACCATGGAGAAGTGCTATGCCATGGCTGCCAAACTGAACAAAGGGGGTTTAGGACATGGTACCAGAAGAAAATGAGCCAGAAGGAATGGTGACAATTTTGAAAGGTCACTATGCCCATCAAAGCAGTCACACACCGGGGTACAGAAGGTCATGTTCCTGGTATCTTGGTCCTCAGGAAAGCCATGCAGTAGCCAAAGGGAGCATCTTCACCCACATGGGAAAACCCAATCACAGAAGAAGAAAGAAAACCAAAAGATAAGTGAAGAATGCCATTCTGAACGATAGGGAGAATCCCTGTTTCCTTTGGTGACAGCCTCCAGGCTGGGCCTCCACTCCTAGCCCAAGTGTCCACAGCAGAGGCCACATGAAACCCCCCGGCCTTTCCTCTGATCACCAGCCTTCAGCATTCACCACCACCATTGCTAGTACTGCAGCAGTGATGGCAGTCCTGAACAGACCCCCAAAACTCTGACTAATTAAAGACAAATAATTAAACACATTCAGGTGGGGGAAGGTTGGCAAAGCCCCCTTGCATTGTGTGACCACCTTGGCACTGAAATGGTTAGAGACCATATCCCTCCATCACGCTCCTCTTATTGTGGTGGAGAGCTCTTGAGAACGTTATTAGCTGGGTGTGCGCCTTGCCGTTTTTCCACACGAGGCAGATGGGTAATTACGAAGCTAATAGTCTGATTGAGAGAAATCAGATGCAGTGGTTTGCCCAATTAGATGATACATTAGCTTCCTTCTTTGTAAGCAGCTAATGTGTGAAGCAAAGTGGTATTTTCGAGGGTCAGAATCCTTAAACAAGTGCCGAGTTGCAGATTATTGTATCTCTCTTTTTTTTTTCTAATGAAGGAAAAGTGCTAAGTCTTCATTACTAAAAGCATAGAAAATGCAAATCAGCTTCTGAAACAAAAGAGAGAAGGGACAGGCGAGAATATTTGGTGTCCGATGTGTCAACCTACAACATCAATTACATTGAAATGCAATGCATGGCAGCCTAATCAAGGATAGTATAATTGTAATAATTGCGTGCTTTTGTTGGAGAGCTGCTGCTGTTGTTATTTGTCAACCATTTGTTCCTCTCTATTGTTAAGGGGGGAAGATTTTTTTTTTTTTTAACGTAACTGATTGTGTAGGTAATGGGTGAGCGGGCCGCTGTCCTCAGAGTGTGTATATGAGGTCTTGCTCCTGTACTACACGGCAGCTCCTCTGTGGCCCCGTGAGTTTCTGGGACAGCTTTCTGAGCTTGGGGCAGGAAGGGACAAAGTGGCTGGCCATGCCAGGATGCGATTTAGTCTCTGCCCATGTCCCCAATGTCCTGGGCAGAGGAGAATTGAGTGGCAAGCCTGAGGAGGCAGGGAAGAAATCTGAGCTGGTGAAAAAAAGCTGCACACAGCAGCCTTCTTCTCCTCCTCGTTGTTGTTGTTATGTGCCATGGAGTCGGACCCAACTCATAGTGATTCCCCCTTGGGTTTCTGAGGTGGTATCACTACGGAAGTAGACTGCCCCAACCTTCCTTCCAAGGAGTGGCTGGTGGGTTTGAACTACCAGCCTTCTGGTTAGCAGTCAAGTGCCTTAGGCACTACGTTACCAAAACTCCCTCTTCTCCTCCTTAGCAAATGTAAAAAGGTAGAAAGGAAAGAGGAGGTGGAGTTGCTACATGGGGCTCTCCGCGTCATTCTGCTTCATGAAGTTTGGGCCTAAAAAAAGGGACTTTTCTTTTTGTAAATGACCACTGACTACAAAGCCCCTGTGAAAAGGAGAAGGGGCACTCCTAGGTAAAACAACATCAACAATGGAATGAAAGATGGAGTCCCTTATGAACGAGGAAGGCTCTGCTAACCAAGGTGCCAAGGGAAGCCACAGGAACCAAGGATCAAATCCAACACACTCCCTCAAGGCCCAGTGTGGCTCCAGCCTCTCCAAGGCCTCCTTAACCTTGGTGTAACACAAGGGTACAAACCAACCTGAGGAGCCATAATCCCTCATGCCTCTCCCGAGACACCAAACCCAGAATGCTCCCAAGTCTTTGGCAGACAGAAGGAGCTCTCGAAATGCATCTATATTATGTAAACACATTTCCTTTTCTGTCCCTCCTCACGCCACTTTTTTTTCATGTGTGTAGTTGGCTCCTAAAGCCTACTTACAGGGAAGGAAGAAGAGGAAAAGCCAGCTTAATAGTAACTCTGAAAAGAAAAAGAAAACACACACACACACAAATCCAAAAAAAGCAAAACAAAACAGGGATGTTCACAGAGAGCTGAAGTTGAGCTGGAAAATTCTTCTTAGGAGCAACACTCAGCATTCAGATCAGATAAGAGCTTTATTTTCTCACTTCAATTGGTCTTGCCAATAGGTTGAAACAGAGGCACAATGGAAATGGGCTAAAACATTTTAACAGAGCTGTTAAATCTCATTCTCCACAGCTAAAAAAGAACAATCCTGGGCCATCTTTACCAAGGGGAGGCTTCATGGGCTGTAGGAGGCTTTTCGTGTATCCCTGACAATCCTGTACATACTCCAAAACTCACACTAATTAAAAGCAAATAATCAAATACATTCAATTTGAAAAGTTGGCAAACTCACGTGTATTATTGCGTTAGCACCTTGGCATGGAAACTCTCACATCGTGCTAATCTCATTGTGCAGAAGAGCTCTTGAGCTCACTGTTCACCGAGCCCATACCCCCTCCTCCCTTCTGCCGTCCCCTTGGACCTGCCTTCCCCACCAGACCCTGCCTCTCCCCCACCAACCAGTCCCACTGTAGCCAGTAAAATAAGAAAACGAACCATGTGTGCCTCAAGGTGGACATTTGCTTGCATTTGGATCTGACCGAGGTTTGATGTGGAAAAGATATACTCTTCCCTTGCTGGCTTCTTATTTATCTATCTAGAGAGAGAAGGCTATCAAGACACTGCAATTTTTAAATAAAGTTTGCAGACATGAACCTTGGCTAAGTCACTCACAGTCACTCTCCTCATCCCCCAATACCACCCTTCTGGGTACTCCCTTTGTCAAATCAACAGCCAAATTTGAGCAATGAGCTAACGACGCAATGTTACGACGCAATGTGAAGAAAGCTTCAGATCCAATGCTGCTACCCCTGGGACTGGAGTTTCTTAGGAGCTGGTGGAGGGATGAGAGGAGGGAGTCGTGCAGAGAAATGCAAAACCCCTGCCATCAAGAATGGGGTGAAATGAGTCCAGACCAGCCAGAATTTTTCTGGCAGATCTGCTACCTGAGGCACATTGCTCTTTCATCCTGGGCCTCTGCCAATCACAGCCTCCCTGCATCCAGGGCTCAGAGGAAGATGGGCAGCTTGTCCTCAGCTCCAAACAAAAGAGTCACATTCAGCCACATGACGTTCATGTCAGATGGAAGAGGAACAGGTCATACGGGCAGGGCATTAGCTGGTTCTGGGAGGAAAAGGGCACATGCATAAAGCAGGAGCAGGGCTGGAAGTTGCTGGGAGGCTCCAGTTTGGCTGTGGGTGTGGAGGCCACAAGGGCTGGTCCCAGTGAGTCCAAAATTCCAAACTATTTTCCAACATGTCGTTGGTCACAGCAATTAATCAATAGCATCAGTGTATTGGTGCTTTTGTTACTTCTAGCAGGATATTTTGAGGAAAGCAATAGGCCAGTGGTTTGGTTGAATCCTTAATGGTATAACATGGAGCTAGTACAAATCCTGTGTTAGATAGTTCTTGCAAACTGTGCCCACTCCCCTCTCCTATATCCTACATCATACTCTAGTCCATGGACTTCATCTAGATCCTCCTAGTGTGAAAATGACTCCTTCTTTCTTTGCAGGGTCCTGGCCATTGTTTCATTCATTATTCAATTATTCATTCAAACATTTATCCCTTAATCTATTCATTGGACAAACATTATTAAGTAATAAGGTTATTTAGATATTGTAACAGGCCCTGAGAATATAAAATTGAATAAGGTTAGTCTCAGTCCTCAAAGACTTCCCCTCAAAGGGGAAGAAGACATATTTAAAAACAATAAGTACAACACAGTGAGGTTAGCACTATAATCACACTAAGCACAAAGGAAAATGGGACATACAGGAGAGGGGGCTCCAGAGTCTGCCAGCAAAAAGACAGCTGCCATCAAGTTGACTCTAACTCATGACAACCTCATTCTTGTCAGAGTGGAACTACACCATAGGGTTTTCAAGGGCTGATTTTTTGGAAACAGATTGCCAGGCCTTTCTTCTGAGGGACCTCTGAGTGGACTCAAATTTCCAAATTTTCAGTCAGCAGCAGAGCCATTTTGCAACTGGTTGGTTATCCATTTACACCAAGCTGTGCCAAGGTAAGGTTCTCATTCTGAGTCACGGTTTGTTCATCTACAAATGAGGATAGCAACAACTTTCCTCTGTGCCTCCCAGAATTGCTGCAGCCCTCATTTGTTGAGTGCTTACCGTATACCTAGCACCACATTGGGCACTTTAGCTCATCCGACTTTGCAGGAAACCAATAAAATGGTCATTTTACTGCCAATATTCAATGAGGAAGGAAGGTTAGAGGGACTGACAGTCTTCCCACAATTGCATAGCTAGTAAATTGCAAAGCTAGGGTTTCACCACAGACCTGTGTGAATTTCTAGCCCATGTTTTTTCCTTTACGCTAATAGTTTGTGGACTTAAAAGTTGATGGTCTGAAACTACCCAGAGATGCAGCAGAAGTCAGGCCTTGAAAACCCTGTGAAGAAGTTCTACTCTGCAACACATGAGGTTGACACAGGTTAGAAATGACCCCATGGGAATTAACAATAGCTTGTGGGCTGTTGAAATTCCATTCAAATTAAGGGACAGCTAATTAAAAAAAACAGGGAGCTCTGGTAGCATAGTGGCTAAGGCACTTGACTGCTAACCAGAAGGCTGGCAGTTCAAACCCACCAGCCACTCCTCAGAAGGAAGATGGGGCAATCTACTTCCATAGTGATACTGCCTCAGAAACCCAAGGAGGGGTTACTATGAGTCGGATCCAACTCGATGGCACATAACAACAACAATAACAACTAAAAAGCCTGGGGAAGAGAGGAGTCAACCAAGGAACTGGGCCTGGGGAAGAGAGGAGTCAACCAAGGAACTGCTTGAGAAAGAGACCAAGAATGTGCATTTGTGGCCCTGAGATGTCTGGCAGCCCTCAGGAAAAGGGACCTCTGTTTTTTCACTTCTGCTATCTGTCCTGTGCTCCTGCTCAATCGCCCAGGGTGACTCCCCTCATGAACTTGATCTGTGATTTATGGTTTTTATGTGTTGTGTTTTGTTTTTAAGCATTATAGGACCTTTATCAACTTCCCTGACAGCTGCTGTAGGATTGTTTCCATAGTAAATTTCAGATGGGAGGACCACCAGTGAGCCAAGTGCTTGGCCTCTTGTCACTTCCTATACCCTACACAGCATGTCTGCACCACTCCCCTTTACCATTTTCTATTGGGGTCCTAGAACTCTAACCTGAAGACCAAGTATTCTTTGAGAAAAACAGACCGGCTCTTGGATTGAAGACAGATGAATTTAAATAGAGCGAAGACAGAGCTGCCCAGCCTAGACTGGCCTGGAAGCCAAGGGACCCAGGGAATTACATCTCTTCCAATTCCCAGCCAGCGGTGAGATTAAGCAAGGGCTTTGCAAAGGAACTCCAGGAAAATATTGATAAATTGAAGAGCAATCGACAAGGCGCTCTGGCTTCCTCCCTGAGCTCCACCTAGCCCCCCAAATTTTCATCAAATCTTTTCTTTTCTCCCCCTCAACTAAGCCTATGTGTGAATGGAAATGTTTCTGTGCATTAAAGAAAATCAATGAAAACATCTCAAAAACAATTTCAAGCTCCTCTTCCTCCCATGGAGTGGCAAAGTCAGAGCCTGCTGGGCTGCACAGGGTTCCCAAGGAGGGCAGACCCATGTGGGTGGCAGATTTCCACCAGAACAAAGCTATGGCCCCTGACTCCTGCATCTCACTTCTCCCCCGACTCACACCCTCCAACGGAGGACACTATATCATAAAGCCAGCCAGCCTAGGAAAATGCTGTCTCCCTATATCCTTTTAATTTTAGTTTTCAGCTGTAACCCATTGAAAGAAACCGATTGCCATCAAGTCCATTCCAACTCATAGAAACACTATAGGTCAGAGTACAACTGCTTCATAGGACCTCCAAGACTACAACCTTTACAGAAGCAGTTTGCCACCTCTTTCTTCTCCCACAGTTTTTGCTCCTGACCTCAAGATAGGACATCAAAGTTTTCCACAGACTGTTAGTACTAAGAGAGAGAAGAAGAGAGCAAGCTGGTGGAAATAGCACAAATTCTGGAGTCAGTAGATTTAAGTTTGAATGTCAGTTCTGCCACTAACTAGCTGTCCACTGTTTGCTCCAGGCACTTAACCTCTCTGAGCCTCATCTTTAAAGCCAGGATAGCCATGATTACTGTATCGAATGTGGTAATAATACATAGAACCCAGCATGTTGTTGTTGTTGTTGTTATGTGCCGTCGAGTCGGCCCCGACTCATAGCGACCCCTTCTTGGGTTTCCGAGGCAGTATCACTACAGAAGTAGAATTGCCCAACCTTCCTTCCGAGGAGTGGCTGGTGGGTTTGAATCACCAGCCGTCTGGTTAGCAGGTAAGTGTCTTAGCCACTATGCTACCAGAGCTCCCAGAACCCAGCATATGTTGTTGTTATTGTCCAGCATATGTTGTTGTTATTGTCATATCCAACTCATGGCAACCCCACATACAACAGGACAAAACACCACTTAGTCCTACACCATCCTCACAACTGTTGGAAATTTTGAGTCCCATCAGACAATATTCTGCTATGGTCCATTGAGTATCCACTGGTTGATTTCCAGAAGTACATAACCAAGCCTTTTTTCCTAGTCTGTCTTAGTCTGGAAGCTCTGTGGAATCCTGTCCACCAGGGGTGGCCCTGTTGGTATTTGAAATACCAGTAGCAGAGTTTCCAGCATCACAGCAACACAAAAGCCACCACAGTATGGATAGATGTGTGGTGGAGGACCCAGCACATAACAAATGCTTAATAAATAGTTGATTGTTAGTATTATTTTATCACCAAGGAAAGAGTAAGGCCAGACATTTTGCCCACTGACCACTGGCTAAACAGGAGCCCCACAAGGGCAAACAAAGCCAGACAACGTGGACAACTTGGAAGGAGCCCTGACTATCCTGCTGGCTTGTGGGGAGCTGTCAAGGCATCTGCATGAAGAACATCATCTTTGGAGGTGAAGGACAGTGCATTCCAGCCTTCAATAGACAAATGGAGAGATTTGTTTCTAACAACTAAAATACGCATGCTGGTGCAGTCAGGCTGGGAAGAAGTGCGGGGAGAGGGGGTAGGGAGTCACACTGTGGCAGATGTCTTGGCTAGGAGAGAAAGTTCTAGAGAATGCACTGTGGGTTGGGGAACTGGGGGCTTGGGCTCGATTCAGAACAGCCCAGCTCCCTTCCAGACGTGAAAGATAACAGCATCCAGAGGGATCCCCAGGAGACCCGGAGAGCCAGGCCTGGCAACCAAACTGCCTGGGGCTCAGGGAGCCGACTCTCTTGGCCTGGTCTTCAGAACACAGTTGTTTCACCTGAGAGAGCTAGGAAACCCTCACCCCTGGGGAGGAAAAAGAAGATGGGATTTCTCTTGGAGTCGGAAAAGGACCCTGGCGGCCGGAGACAATGGCTCCAAGAGCCTCAACAACTCCAGCCCTGTTGACGAGGGAACTCAACACCCTGGAGATCGGCGTGTGAAATCTGTGCTGGGGTAGAAAGCCCTCATTTAGCAGAGAAAGTGCTGCGCTATCTATGTGTGAAAGCTTTTTTAACACTGTTCCCTGCTCTCCATATGGCGAACTTCACCCAAATTAGAGGAACTGATGAACAAAACTCCAGCAACTTGAAAATGAGAGCGAGCTCCAGGGGCCTATCCCAGACGCAGCACAAGCGGTGTGCCCAGAAAGGCAGAGAGCCCGTGGTCTCTCCTGGAATTCCAGGACCAGCACCTTCATTTCCCAAATGTTTCTCCCAGGACATAATTGTGTTCTCTCTCAGTGGATGATGTCACCATTGCCGATAAATAAAATAATAGTAGTAATGCCGTTGTTTGTCATGGAGTTGGCCCCCCATCATGGCAACCCCATCAGTTACAGAGTGGAACCACTTCACAGGATATTCTTTGCTATTATCTTTAGAGCAACAGTTTGGCAGGCCTTTCCTTCCTCAGAGGCACTGGATAGGTTCAAACCACCAACCTCTGGGTTAGCAACTGATTGCAAACACCACCCAGCTCCTTAATAATAATAATCAGCACCACCATTTATTGTGCACATACTGTGTCCCAGGCAATATACTAAGTACCTTGTACACATTATTCCAGTGAATCCTCCCAAAAGCCCTATGACTAGGTATCTATGTCTATTTAAAGTTAATAAAATTGAGCATCAGAGAGGTTGTCTTTTGTCCAAAGTCACACAGAAAGATTAAATCATTAGTCAAGGCCATGTTACTCAGCATCACCCTCACTTGTCCAGTACAAGCTGAAGACTTGTGGATGAAATAAGGATGTGGAGTGAAGGAGACCTCTCACATGGGAATCTGAGGGGAGACTCCCCCTGCAGGTATGGGCTTGGCCCTTTCACTGGGTTAGAGGGCAAGTATCTGGAAACCATGATGGTTTCACACCATGAGGAACTGTGGAGGCTACAGAATCACTGACTTCTAGTCATCCAGTCTGAAAGGGAATTTAATGGCCAATACCACCACCCTCATGGACAAATCAAGGCTCAGGGAGGCCAAATCGAATCACAAAGCAACTTATGTTAATAAAACAGGCAGGACACAACCAGCCTATATTCATTCTACGGCAACACAAAGACTTTCAGAAAAGGGGCTAACCTCTCCTGTCCTACTTCTGCCCCCACCTCTAACTAGTCCTGTCCAAAGTGGAGGGAATGCCTCCAAAAGCAAGCCTTTTGGGGGTCCTGTTCCTTCTCCAGGACCACCCTCCACCTACGTCTATACCCTTCCTGCTCCATTTGTCAACCTCCTTTAAAAGCAACTGTCCTTGACTGCAGTCCCCTAGCCTCCCTCCTGCGCTACCTCCACTCCAGCAAAAACTCAGTTGGTTCCCCCACCCCACTGGGTCTGTGGGCCAGTGCCTTCCCCATCTCTTTCCTTTCAGCCTCCCTGTCAGTCTTGCACGAGGACCCGAAGAAGTGCAATGCAAAGATGTTTAGAATGTTTATCTCTGTTATTGTATTATTTACAGCAACTCTGCGCTGTGCCCCGGGCATTGCGTGGTTTGAAAGACACTATACAAACTAAAATTGTGTGGCATTGTTTGTTCCTCCACATTCTGCAAGAAAGAACCAATCTAGTAATCACTGTTTTTGCTCCTCAAATCAGGGATGCTCCATTTTGTGTGCATGGTGACTAATCTGCAAATAAAGATTCGTAGCAAATGTATAAGGAGCTGAGAGGCAGTGGGGAGGAGGGACAGACAGTCGAGTTGAGGTCCGTGAGCCCTGGGATGCCTACAAGGAGGGACAGCAGCCCATCCCCAGGGTGGTGGAAGTGCCACATCACATATAGGTTCCAGGCAGACAGAACAGGCCCCAGGGAGCACTTTGCCCTAGACCTGCATGTCAGCTGCGGTCTGCCTGCAGACCACCCTGCTGCCAGGGCTTTGCCCCAAGATCAAGATCTCTAGAGCTGAAGCTGATCCCCTGCAGAATATGAGCTAGAGAAAGGGAGGAGGGAGGAGAAGACAGAATTGCACAGGGGTAGGATGATGATGCACAGACCTAAGTCCCTCATCAAGGACAAGGGAATAGGGATGTCTGAGAGCTCTGAAGCCATCCAGCTGGTTCCAGCACTTTTGTTCTGTTAATTCAAGCCCTCAACCACTAAATAAAAGGTTACAGCATCGAGTCCACCTAGAGGCTCCTGATCCTGCCCTGACCCGTCTGTTTAATCATAGCTGAGACACTACAAGTCCTGGGTGGATGGCTGTACTATGACAGAGATGAGGCCTTCATAAGTGAGTTCACCAGTACCGCTTCCATGGAAAGGGGGTGAATCTAGCTTCATGGCCTGGACACAGCTTATTTTTCCTGGCTTCCTCTTGTTCCCTCTCCTCTTCCCACCCACCTAATGATCCAGCCACACTACAATCACCCAGCCTTTCCTGGCTAAGCCAAGCACTCTGGTCACCCCTATCTTCTTCCTCAACCTGCCCAAATCCTATGTACTCTTCAATGTCCAGTTCAGATGTCATATCCTCTGTTAAACCTTTCATACTCCCCTCATACTTCACAGCAAGATTAATCAACCTCCACTAAGCCCCACATCCTTGATGCTATCTTGTAGCACTTATTTTGGAGTCCTTGGGTGGTGCAAAAAGGAGCTCTAATAGCACAGTGGTTAAAGCATTTGACTGGCAACCAAAAGGTCAGCAGTTCGAACCCACCAGCCACTCCACAGGAGAAATATAAGGCAGTCTGTTTCCATAAAGATTTATTGCCTTGGAAGCCCTATGGGCCGATTCTACTCTGTCCAAAAGGGCTGCTATGAGTTGGAACCAACTCGATGGCAGTGGGTTTGGATTTTCTTGGGAGGGTGGTGCAAATGGTTAATGTGCTTGACTACTAACCAGGTTGGAGGTCTGAGTCTTCCTAGAGATACCTCAGAAGAAAGGTCTGGCAATCTACTTACCAAAATATCAGCCATTGAAAACCCTATGGAGCACAACTCAAATCAAACACACATGGGCTTGTCATGAGTCAACTCATTAGCAACTGTTTTTTTAGCTCTTAACCCACTGTGACTCATGAAACAGCTGAGTCTGTCCCCAGTGGACATACATTCCTAGAGGACAGAGACCAAGTGCAGCTTTGCCTCCAATTATTCTTTATCTCCAGCACCAGAAGGGTGCCTACCACAGTGTTCACAATGCAGTTGGAGGACTCCGGGCATTTTCACACCCACCTAGACACCCACACTCTCATCCCAGCTGTTCCAGGCTTATCCCAGCAACAACAGGGCCAGGTGGGCAGGAAAAGGACAGTAGTCATGGACAATCAACTTGTGGCCCAAGATTTAATTGACTGACTTCTCTCTTCCAGAGGTTTCTCTAGCCATTGCCAAGTTGTTTTAAAAGTTAACAATTCCCACATAGTTCACGTTCTCTACATTTGCCAAATTTTAGTGTGTTTTCTGCCTAGTTAAATTGCAGCCGAGTCACACAGCAATTTAACTGGCCTGATGCATGAGGCCTCATCATCGATTACCATGAGCATTTAGAAGCAAGTTAATTACAGGCTGCATTCCTGAAGCCTGAAGCTCCAAGGCTACAAGCCTGGAGTTTATTATAATAATGGTGATGAAGAGGGGTCCCAGGGATTCCATTTTCCATACTGTTCATATTGGTATTAAAGAGCCCCAAGTGGAAGGATGTGGGAGACTGCTGCCCCTCCTAAAGTCAACTCCACTCCCAGGAAGAAGCCATGAGTTAAACCATCCTCTCCTACAGAACTGTGAGTAAGGCTGCCCAACCGCAGGGATTGTTCCCTCAGTTTCTCTTATCCCCAACTGCAACCCTATCCCCACTGTTATGAATTGAATTGTGCCCTAAAAAATGTGTTGTAAATCCTAACTCCTATACCTTTGGAAGAAAGGAGCCCTGCTGGCACAGTGGGCTGTTGAAAGGTTGACAGTTCAAACCCACCAGTTGGTCACTCTGCAGAAGAAACAGGTGACAGTCTGCTTCTATAACAATTACAGCCTTGAAAACCCTATGGGGCAGTTCTACTCTGTCTTACCAGATAACAAACCCACTGCCATCAAGTTTATTCTAACTCACAGCAACCTTATAGGACAGAGTAGAACTGCTTATATGGTTTCCAAGGCTGTAAATCTTTCCAGAAGAGATTGCTTCATCTTCCACAGAGTGATTGGTAGATTTGAACCACCAACCTTTTGGTTAGCAGCCAAATGTTAAGACATTTGCCATCAGAAAGAGGTTTCTGTCCTACAGTATCGCTATAAGTCACAAGCGACTCAATGTCAATGGGGTTTATACCTGTGGTTGTAATCCCATTTGGGAATGAGGCTTTCTTTGTGTTATGCTAATGAGGTCATCTCAGTGTAGAGTATGTTTTAAACCACTTTTAAGATATTAAAAGAAGAGATTAGGCACAGAAAGAAGGAAATATGAATGAAGAAAAGATAGAAGCTATATAAAGATTGACAAGGAACTATAAGAACAGTGGAGAAGTTGAGACAAGAATTTTTTCCAGAATGGACAGAGAGGGACTTTGCCTGTAGTTCATGCCCTGAATTCATATTGCTATCCTCCTAAACTGTGAGAAAATAAATTTCTGTTCATTAAGGCCACCCACTTGTGGTGTATCTGTTATAGTAGCAATAAGAAACTAAGACACCCTCCTCAGATTAAACTTAAAGAAGCTGGATTCCTGAGTTATCTTGTCACTGACTGATGGAAATAAAACAGACTCCTTGCTTCTCTGGGATGAGTTGTAATATAGAAAACCCAAAAACCAAACTCATTGCCATTGAGTCAGATCCAACTCATAGGAGCCCCTCCTTGGGTTTCCCAGGGTGGTATCCCTATGATGTAGATTGCTCAATCTTCCTTCCAAGGAGTGGCTGGTGGGTTTGAACTGCCAGCCTTCTGGCTAATAGTCTAATGCCTTAGGCACTACACCACCAGAGTTCCCTGTAATATAGAGGAAGTTTTATTTACCCTCATTACAACACAGGGGAGTGTCTGGCACTAGAGAGCTATTACTGGGCCATCCAGATTCCTCTTCCAAAATGCAAATACTCTTTTGAGGAGAAATCCATTAAATCATTCATAACAGAATGAATAACTTGGTAGGGCTTAGTATAGTAGATGCTTTCTACCTGAATGAAAAGGTTTCAATTTTAGGAAATACATCAGATTTCTGGGTAGAGTGTAGGAATAGACTCAATAGAGAAGAAGGAAAAAATAAATACTCTACACAATTTTGTCCGAGGGCTACAGCAAATTATTAATTCATTAATCAATGAATGAATCATTGATTAGTCAAAGAATGGGTCATTGGGAGCTCTAGTGGTGTAGTGGTTAGGGCATTTGGCTGCTAACCAAAAGGTCAGAAGTTCGAACTCACCAGCCACTCCATGAAAGAAAGATGAAGCAGTCTGCTTCCATAAAGATTTACAGCTTTGGAACCTACAGGCAGTTCTACTCTGTGCTAAAGGGTCTCTATGAGTTGGAATCGACTTGATGACAGTGGGTTTAGTGGGTGGTCCAATTTTGCCACACATCCTTGGTGGGTCAATGGTTAAGCACTCAGCTGCTAATCAAAAGCCAATAGTTGGAACCCACAAGCAGCTCCACAGGAGAAAAGATCTAGTGGCATGCTCCTGTAAAGATTACAATTGAGGAAACCCTGTGGGGTAGTTGTATTCTGTCCTATAGAGTTGCTGAGTCAGAATCGAATTGATGGCACACAACAACAACCTTTCAGATGGAACAAGCCAATGCTAGACTCTCTGTCTCCTACCCCTATCTCAAAGTGTCAGCAGTTCCAGAGAGTTCACCACTGGATGCTGAGGGTTTGATCCTAAAGCTTGAGGTGAACAAGCTGTCCTTAGATTATGAAGAAAGGTTCTTCTGTTCCAAAGCACCTACCCAATTTCCACTCCGGCTTCCAGTTACCCATCCTGAACCATAGTCCATCTTAGAAGGACTTACATTGATTTTATTTTCTCTCTCTTTCTGTGTTAGTTTCCTATCTCTGCCATAAAAAATTATCTCAAACTAGGTGGCTTAAAACAACAGAAATTTATTCTCACACAGTTCAGGAGACCAGAAGTTTGATATCAAGGTATCAGCAAAATCAATTTCTTCTGGAGGCTCTGAGGAAGAAACAATCCCATGTCTCTCCCCTAGCTTTTGTTAGTTGTCATCAATCCTTGATATTCCTTGGCTAAAGATAGATGGATTAGTCTAGAATTAGTTTCTGCAGACAAGAGGTGGTGTAGTGCCTAAGGCATTTGACTGCTAACCAGAAGCTGGAGGTTCAAACCCCCCTGCCACTTCTTGGAAAGAAGATTGGGCAATCTACTTCTGACAATCCACCCTATAGTAACTTCTTTGCCAATATCTTTGAGGCCTACTGCCCTTGTCTGGAAATACAAACTCTAGATCCATCAAGCTCCCCTGCTCCTGCAACCACACTGCTGAGGGCTGGAGGGAGAACCACATAACCATTTGGACTGGAACCACCACAAATCTACAGTCTCCAACTTTAAAACTGTTGCCAAGCCCTTCCCTCTCCATTCTCTTGATCAGCCTTCTGGATATTTTCTCTCTCCTCAAACCCTGCCTTCACCATCCCCCTCCACTCAGTCTCAGCCTTGCCTCTTTCTTAATTGAAAATACTGAAGGAAGCTCCCCCAGCTTCCTCTTCACCACAACCTGTCTAACCTTCACCTATCCTTTCCTCCTTCCTCTTATCCAAGGCAAATCCTTCCATTGGGGCTCTCAATTCAACCTTCTCTCATTTCCTCAAGGACCACTTTCCATCCACCATTTCTCCATCCTCCAACTTCAGTCTCTTCCTTTTTGTGACTCTTCCATTAACATATATCTTAAATGTCCTCAAGTCTGCCCCATCTTTAAACAAACACACTCCTTCAGAGACTCTTTCTTCCTGTGATGCCCAATTTTATACATCAACTTAGCTAGACTATGGTGCCCAGTTCTTTGATCAAACACTAGTCTGCACTCTGCCATTAAGTAGTTACATGTCATTAACTCAGGGAATCTTCAGTAACCCACTTTTCAAAATGTGAGTGGGCCTCATCCAATTAGTCGAAGGCCTAAAGAGCAAAAAGCAAGTTCCACCTTGGGTGTGTTCTGTCTCCAGACTATAAATAGACATGTTGCCAGAATACTTTGTCTGTTTACTCTTCCCATTGCCTGACCTATGGATTTTGGGACACAAAACTGCAGGAATATCCAGCCTTTAAACTGATTATAGATTTTGGACTTCTCCCACAACTGCATGAGCCAAATAATTCCACATCTATATATCTCACTGGTTCTATTTCTCTAGAGAACGCTGCCTAAGATACTTCCCTATAATATAATACTAAATGTACTTCTCTGTTTTTCCCCAGTAGATTGTAAGCTCCTTGAAGGCAAGGATGATATCTCAATCAACTATATATACTTTAATTGAAGGAGCCTGGTGGTGCAGACATTTAAGCACTCAGCTGCTAACCAAAAGATTGGTGGGTTTGTACCTACCAACCACTCCTCAGGAGAAAGATGGGGCAATCTGCTGCCATAAACATTTATTTACAGCCTTGGGAAACCTGTTGGGCAATTCCGTTCTGTTCTATAGGGTTGCTATGAGTTGGAATAAACTCGACAGCAATGGGATTTTTATACTTCAGTGTTTTTTGAAACATGGAAGATATTCAAGAAAGGTTTTTTGAATGCATAATAAGTGCATAAAATCTTATCTTTCCAGTTTGACTATAAACTTCTTAGATCTGGAGGCTCTATGTTTCTTTCTTTTCTTTTTTCTTTTTTTTTTTAAATTTTATTGTGCTTTGGGTACAAATTTCCAAAGCAAATTTGTTTTACATTCAACAGTTCATGCACATTTGATTTCATGCCCCCATTACCATCCACAACCACAACAAACTCTTCTACCCTTCCATGCCTCTGTGACTTACCCCCTTTCTGTGCCCTTCTTAACTATCCATTCCTGTCTGTCCAGCTTTCCCTCTATGTGAATGTTGCTCTTCTGGTGTTTCATGGCTGATTGCTCTAAGAGGTACATCTTCCTAGAGTACAGGGGTACATCACCCTGGGGTAGGTGTTCTGCATATAAGTCTTTCTACTGTTGGGCTGAAAGCCAATCCATGGGAGTGAGTCCATTTCTAGACCCAAAGGGTAACCCACAGCCATAGTCTCAGAAGTTCCACCAGACTCTATTCAACCAGTAATTCTGGTCATTTTTGTGTTTTTGAATTGTGTTTCACATTTTTCCTCCCACTCTATCCTGGATCTCTTTCTGAGGGGTTGGCATTGGTAGCCAGACATCATCTACTTGTTCTGGTCTCAGGATCATGAAGGCTGAGGTCCTCATGGTCCACCTTATCTTTGGACTGATTGTTTCCATGTGTCTTTGGTTTTCTTCATTCTTCTTTGCTGTGGATGAGGAGACACTCATCATTGCATCTAGATGGCTGCTTCCAAGCTTTTAAGAACCTAGTGGCTATTCACCAAAGTAGGATGTAGAACAATGTTTTTGTGTAGTATGTTATGCCAATTGAGTTGAGTCCCTTGCAACCATAGTCCTGAGTTCACAGACCCAACTACTCACTCCCTCAGGGTAGCTGGCTGTGGCCAAGAAGCCACTACAAACTTGCCCCTTCTCAGCTCCACTATACACCCAGACATTCTTACAGCACATGCAAATACACATGTAGAAACATCATCTGCCAACCTTATATATGGTCATGGGCACACTCCCTCCTGCCTAGACGTACCTGGTCATTCAGCCTCTCTACCCATCTATCCACCCATAAATCAATGTTTCCCTTCATTGACAATGCAGTACTGTACATCCAAAAGGGTTCATCTTGTTGTCTGTACCTCCTGTGTACCTTTCTATGTCTTCCTCTTCCTCAATACCACCATCTTGATCACTCACTTTTGGTATATTGCCCTTCCCTTCACCCAAATAGATACTTGTCTCTACCTATCTAGCAGTGTTCCCACCTCTCCCCGCCCATCCCTGGTAACCAACAAAGAACATTTCCTTCCACATATATACACTTCTTTGACTTTTTACAGTAGTGAACTAATAGAATATTTGTCCTTCTGTGATTGACTTATTTCACTCAGCATAACATCCTCCAAGTTCATCTACATTATACAGTGTTTTGCAGATTCTATGTTACTCTTCTGTGTTGCATAATATTCCGTCATGTGTAGGTACCATAGTTTGGTTATCCATTCTTCTGTTGATGGGCACTTAATTATTTCAATCTCTTTGATATTGTGAATAGTGCTGCAATGAACATGAGTGTGCATATATCTGTTCGTGTCCTGGCTCTCACTTCTTTAGGATATATACCTAGTAATAGGATTTCTGGATCAAACGGTATATCTAATTCCAACTTTTTAAGTAATTGCCATACTGATTTCGACAGTCCCACAAGCAGTGTATGAGAGTCCCAATCTCTCAACAACCTCAGCAGCATTTGTTACTTTCTGTCTTGTTGAACTTTGTTATTAATGCTGGGGTGTGATAGTATCTATTATTGTTTTGATTTTCATCTCTCTAATGGCTAATGGTTGTGAACATTTCTTCATGTGTTTGTTTGCTACATGAACATCATCTATTCATGTCTTGTGCCCATTTTTAAATTGAATTTTCTTTTTACTGTTGAGGTGTTGGACTTGTCTACAAATTTTAGAAGTAAGACCCTTGCCAGGTATGCTGCTGCTGAATATTTTTTCTCAGTCTTTAAGGTTATCTTTTCACTCTTTTGGAGAAGTCTTTTGAAGCACATAAAAATCCAATTTTTAGAAAGCCCTGATCATTTAGTTACCTTCTACTGTTTGTGCATTTTGGATTATGCTTTATAGTCTATTTATGCCATAAATTAGGGCCCCTAGGAGCTCAGGTAGTGTAGTACCTAAGGCACTTGACTGCTAACCAGGTTCAAACCCACCAGTCACTCCTCAGAAGGAAGATGGGGCAATCTACTTTCGTAGTGATACTGCCTCAGAAACCCAAGGAGGGGTCGCTATGAGTTGGATCCGACTCAATGGCAAACAACAACAACAACAAATTTGCCCTTATTTTTTCTTTGATCAACTTTATAGTTTTAGATTTCACTTTTAAGTATTTGATCCATCTGGAGTTAGTTTTTGTGTATGGTGTGAGGTGTGGATCTTGTTTCATTTTTCTGCAAAAGGACATCCCGTTTTGCCAGCACCATTTGTTGAATAGACTATCTCTTCCCCCATTTAATGGATTTCAGCCTTTTGTCAAAGATCAGCTGACCATAGATTGATCGATCTATTTCTAGACTCTCGATTCTATTCCACTGGTCTAGGTGTCTGTCATTGTACCAGTATCAGGTTGTTTTGACTACTGTGGCTGTATAGTAGGTCTTGAGATCCAGGAGTGTGAGACCTCCTACTTTGTTCTTCTTCAGTAGTGCTTTGCTTATCTGAGGTCTCATTCCTTTCCACATAAAATTAGTGATTGGTTTTTCCATATCCTTAAAGAATGTTGATGGCATCTGTATTGGAATTGCATTGAGTGTATAAATTGCTTTGGGTAGTATTGACATTTTCACAAAGTTCAATCTTCCTATCCATGAGCATGATATATTCTTACATTTATGTTGATTTCTTATGGTTTCTTGAAGTAGTGTTTTGTAGTTTTCTTTGTACAGGTCTTTTGTGTCTCTGGTAAGATTTATTCCCAAGTATTTTATTTATTTATTTGTTTGTTTGTTTGTTGGAAGCTATTATAAATGGTATTGATTTCCTTGTTTCTTTTTCAGCAATCTCTTTGCTGGTGTAGAGGAATCCAACTGAATTTTGTGTGTTGACTATATATCCTGCCAGTATGCTAAAGCTCTCAATTAGTGCCAGCAGATTTTTTTTACTGAGTCTCTTGGGTTTTCTATGAGTAGGATCATTTCATCAGCAAATAGGGATATTTTATGTCTTCCTTACTAATTTAGATGCCTTTGATTTCCCTTTCTTACCTTATTGCCCTGCCTACGACTCCCAATACAATGTGGAATAGAAGTAGTGATACAAGGCATCCTTCCTTGTCTGGTTCCTATTCACAAGGGGAATGGTTTCAGTTTCTCTTCATTGAGAAAATATTAGCTAGTAGTTTTCCATATATGCGCTTTCTTATGTTGAGGAATTTCCCTTCTAGGAATAGACTATTTTTCTGACAGTTTTTTAATCAGGAATTGGTCTTGGATTTTATCAAATGCCTTTTCTGCATCAGTTGATATGATCATGTGATTTCTTTCCTTTATTTTACTTATGTGATGATTACACTGATTGTTTTTCTAATGTTGAACCACCCTTGCATACCTGGTATGAACCCCACTTGGTCATAGTGTATTATTTTTTTATATGTTTTTGGAGTCCATTGGCTAGGATTTTGTTGAAGACTTTTGTGTCTATATTCATGAGGGATATTGGTCTGCTGTTTTCCTTTTGAGTGATGTCTTTGCCTGTTTTGGTATCAAGGTTATGCTTGCTTCATGAAAATAAATTTGGAAGGATTCCATCCTTTTCTTTGTTCTGAAATAGTTTGAGTAGGATTGGTGTCAGTTCTTTTCTGATTCTTCTCTGAATGTTTGATAGAATTCTTCAGTGAAACTGTCGGGACCATGACTTGTTTGTTGTTGGTAATTTTTTTTATGACCTGTTCAATTTCTTCTTTTGTTATGGGTCTGTTCAAATTTTCCACCTCAACCTCTGTTAGTTTAGGTAAGTAGTATGTTTTTAGAAATCTGTCCAATTCTTCTAGATTTTCAAATTTGTTGGAGTACAGTTCTTCATAGTGTCCTGATATTATACTTTTTATTTCAATTGGTTCTGTTGTGACATCACCCAATTCTTTTCTTATTCATGTTATTTGTATTCTCTCCCTCTTTTCCTTTGTTAAGTTTTCCAGTAGTTTGTCAATTTTATTCTTTTTAAAAAAAAAAAAAAAAACTTCTAGGCTTGTTGATTGCTTCTATTGTCTTTCTATTTTGTTTCATTTATTTCTGCTCTAATTTTTATTATTATGACTATTTCTTTACTTCTGGTGGCTAAAGACTTTTTTTTTTTTTTGCTGCTCTTTTTCTAATTGTTGGAGATATTGGGCTAAGGTGTTGATTTTGGCTCATTCATTTGTCTTCTTTTTTATTTTCTCTCTCTACCCTCCTCCTCTGCCTCTCTATGACCACCCCCTCCCAGTGCCCTTCTCATCCATGCATTCCTGTCTGCCCAGCTTTCTCTCTGTGTGAGTGCTAACTCTCGGTTGTCTCATGGCTGATTGATTCAGGAGGTGCTTCTCCCTAGAGTAGATGGGTGCATCAGTCTGGGGTAGGTGTTCTGTATGTAGGTGTTTCTACCATTGGGCTGAGCACCAATCCATGTAAGTGAGTCTATTTCTAGACCTGAAGGGTAACCTGGGGCCAAAGTCTCGGGGGTTTCACCAGTCTTGCTCTGACCAGCAATTCTGGTTATTTTTGTGGTTTTGAATTTTGTTACACATTTTTCCTCCCACTTTATCCAGGATTTCCAGATTTGATCCTTTTCTATTGGCATTGATAGCTGGGCACCATCTAGTTCATCTGGTCTCAGGTTGTGGAAGCTGAGGTTCTCATGGTTCTTTTTATCCTTGGACTAATTGTTTCCAGATGGCTTTGATCTTCTTCACTCTTCTTTGCTCCAGCCAAGAGGAGACCAATAGTTGCATCTTAGATGGGTGCTCTAGAGGTTTTAAGACCCAGTTGGTGCTCAGCAAATCAGGCTGCAGAACAAAATGTTTATGAACTATGTGTGCCAATCGAGCATGATGCCTTTCTTAATTTTTGATGTGTGCATTTATTGCTATAAATTGGCCTCTGATCACTGGTTTTTCTGTGTCCCAATGATTTTGCTATATTGTGTTTTCATTTTCATTTGATTCAAGGAATTTTTCAATTTCATTTTTTATTTCTTCTATTACCCAGTCATTTTTAAGGCAGGTGTTATTCAGTTTCCATATGTTTGCTCTTTTTCCATTGATCTTCCTATTATTGATTTCTAATTTTATAACATTGTGATCTGAAAAGATGCTTTACAATATTTCAATGTTTTTAAATGTATTGAGGCTTGCTTTGTGGCTGAACATATTATCTATCCTGGACAATGTTCCATGTGCACTGGAAAAGAAGGTATATTGTGCTGTTGTTGGGTGAAGTGCTTTGTGGATGTCTATAAGGTCAAGTTAGTGATTGAATTGTTTAGTTCTTCTGCATCTTCATTGATTCTCTTTCCAGTTGTTCTATCCTTCATTGAAAGTGGTGTATTAAAGTCTCCTAATATTACTGTGGAGTCATCTATTTGTCTTTCAATTCTATTAAGTCTGATTTATGCATTTTGGGACTCTTTCACTGGGTGCATAGATATTTATTATGACTATGTCGTCTTGTTCAATTGATCCTTTAATCATTATGTAATGTCCAGCCTTGTCTGTCATGGTGGTACTTGTCTTACAGTCAATTTTATCAGAAATTAATATGGCCACCCCTGTTCTTTTTTGATTAACATTTGCTTAGTATGTCTTTCTCCAACCTTTGATTTTTAGTCTATTTTGTCTTTGTGTCAAGGTGTGTCTCTTGTAGACAGCATAATATGGGTTATGTTTTCTTAACCAGTCTGCAATTCTCTGTCTCTTGAGTGGTGCATTTAATCCATTTATAGTCTGTGTAATTGTTGACAAGTATTTCTTGCTGTCATTTTGTAATGTCCTTTTTCTTGGTGTTGCTGATTTCTTCGTTCCATATCATTTTCTGTGCTGAGCTTATTGTGTGAATCGTATTATCATTTCCTTCATTGCTATTGTTTTAGTATTTGCTAAATATTGTACTTGTCCCCTTTTTTATTTTGATTCAAAGGTTTATTATTTTTCTTTGAGGGTACCCAGTGATTTATAATTTTCTGCCCAAGTTTGGAACAGTCAGTTCTATCTCACAATTGTCTTGACTTCCTCACCATTTAGAAGTTCTGTAGCTACACTATCTATTTCCTCTTTTTGGATTGTAGTTGTCCTCATATGCTAATTGATGTCTCTGGTTCCCTGTTTACAGTCTTGTAAGCTTATTTTACTTTGGATGTTTCCATAACTGGGTTGGTTTCTTGATTATGTCATCTGTGTTGATGGTTGGTTATTGTTTGCTGTTTCAGGTTCTCTGTCCATAACCAAAAACCAAACTCATTGCCACCAAGACAGATCTAACTCATAGTGACCCCTCCTTGGATTTCTGAGGTGGTATCACTACAGAAGCAGATTGCCCAAACTTCCTTCTAAGAAGTGGCTGTGGGTTTGAACCACTAGCCTTCTATCCATAAGATTCCTTTTATCATGTCTTGTAAGCTTGGTTTGGTTTTAACAAATTCCCTTGATTTTTGCTTATTTGGAAATGTCTTAATTTCACCATCATATTTGAGGGACAATTTTGCTGGATAAGTAATTCTTGATTGGAAATATTTTTCTTTCAGGGTTTTATATGTATCATTCCATGCCTTCTCACCTGCATGATTTCTGCCTAGAAATCAGACCTTAGTCTTATTGATTGCCCTTTGTAGGTAACTTCATTTTTCCCATGCCATTTTCAGGATTCTTTCTTTGTCTTTGGTTTTGGTGAATTTGATGATGATATGTCTTGGTGATTCCCTTTTGGGGTCTATAATGTTTGGGGTTTTTTGAACTTCTTGAGTAGACAGATTCTCATCTTTCATCATATCAGGGAAGTACTCTTCCAACAAATCTTCAAAAATGTTCTCTGTGGTTTTATTTGTCTCTTCCTGTTCTGGAATTCTGATTACACACAGGTTATTCCTTTTGATGGTATACCACATGAATCTTAGGCTTTCTTCATTTCATTTTGATCTTTTTTCTGATTGATCTCTTACCAAAGTAGTACTGAGATATTTGTCTTCAATGTCACTAATTCTGTCTTCCATTGATTCAATTATATGCCTTTGCCCATTCAGCGTGTTATCTATTACTGAAATTTTAGTATTACTCTGCATTTCTATCTGTAGATTTTTTATCATTTCTAATTTTTCATTTATTTTGTCATTTTGTTCTTGTATTGTCTCCAAATTGTTCTAGGGTTTGTCTGTGCTTTCCTTAATTTTGTTAGTGTTTTCCTTTGTTCTCTCTCTCAATCCATTGAAGGTACATAAATATAATTCCTTTGAAATCTTTATCAGGGAGTTCCAATGCTGCTCCTTCCTCAGGGATGTTTTCTGGGTCTGTATTCTGGTCCCTTGTTTCTACTACTTTTTCTTGCTTCTTTGTATGAACTGTGATGGTCTTTTGTCTCCAAGACATTATGATGTCATTGTATTTATATTTAATTGGTGAATGTATGTTGGTGTGATTCACCCAAGTTTTTTTTCCTCCTTTGTTTTGATATGTCTAAGTAATCAGTGTACTGGTCTCCTCTATTCACTAGTTGGCAGCATTCATAAACTCACCCCCTGTCTTCTAGTAGGTGTAATAGAGACTAAGAATGGGTGCACAGATCTCTGTTAGCTGTTTGTGAAGTGCAGTTAAGGGTGACTCGGGCTCATATTGGCTGTCATTGATTGTTGACCAGCTGGGGCAGAAGCAAGTGGTGGCCCTCATTCAGTAGGTGGTGCTGAAGGAGGTGAGGGTATAGTTGGGTTGTATGGGCACACTGCCATCTCCCACTCAGTTAGAGAAAAAAGCAATGAAAAAACAAACCAAAAAAAGTAAAAACAAGAGAACAAAAACATAAACAACATAAGCACACAGAAACAATCACCAAAAAGTAAAAAATAAAAGGAAAGGCAATAAATGAGAAGAAATATTTGAAGAGATAAATTTAAAAGACAAAAGAAATGTAAAAAGAAAAAGAAAAAAATACCAAACAATACCTGGGGAGGGGGCAATAAGAGATAAGAGCTAGAATAAAAGAATTATAAAGAAAAAATGAAAAAAGAAAAACAAGGTATGGGAAGAACCAAAAGAAAGAAAAAAGATGGGAACTAAGAAAAGGGGAGGAAAAAGAAAACCTAGAACCTAGGAAGGGAAAAAGACAGAATAAATAAATAAATAAAAAGGAAAAGAAAAGGGATTATTTATAAACAAATAAACAAACAACAACAACAACAAAAAAAAAATCTGCAGGCACAGGGCAGGGAACCCAGTATCCTTCAGAGCACACAGACTGGGATGGAATTCATACAGGTCCAGAATGTGGGTAGAAGTGGGAGATGGCCACACCTCCATTCACCAAGAGGGTGTGGGGTATAAGAGTAACAAGGGCAATATCACACTTTTCCAGTCTCAGCCTCCTGTATGGTTCCATACTGTCCTCAGCAAGCACAGCCTATTTTTAGGTTGCTGGGATCTGAGCACTGCTGCTTTAAATATCTAAACTGGCCATTCCACTTGCAAATATTCAAAATGGCTACACCCTCTGGACAGCTGAAAATCTACAGCTCACTTTGTCTCCTTCTTTGCTGTTTCCATTTTTAGTCATCAGCCACCAGTGCAGTTCTCCATGCAGCTTTTGGCAAGCAGGGCCAATTTTTAGGTTACTGTCTGGTCCTAACATGACTTGTAATATTTAAACTGGTCACACCAACAGGATAGATCACAGTCCACAACTCCGTTTGTCTCCTTATTCACAGTTTTCATTCAGGTTCTTCTATGAGTTGGTAATGAATCTGCTTCCATATTCTTCCTTTCAAAGCTCAGGGCTCCATGATCATCTTCTGTATCTGTGTCAATTGGTTTCTCTTTGCTTTGTTGAAGAGGGTTTGTGTACCTTGTTTGTCTATTCTGCCATCTTACCAGAAATCCTCCCACCCAGCATTCCTGTGCCTATTTTTGGGAAAGATTCTCAAATTTTGTTTTATTTGTTTGTTTGTTTGTTTATTCATTCATTCATTTATTTATTTGTGATTTCAGTGGAAGTTTACAGAGTAAATTGGTCTTCCATTCAATTATGATTCATACATGTTTTGTTTTGTGACGTTGAATGCAGTCCCCACAGTGTAGCAGCACTCTTCCCACTTCCTTCCTGTGGTTCCTATTTCCATTTGTCCTTCTTTACTATCCGTTCTTGCCTTACCTTTATCCCTGGGCAAACATTGGCCCTTTGATCCCATATTTTTTATTGTTTTAAGAAATTTGTATCTCCCTGATGTTACTGTTCACCCCATAGGCCTATCTATTGCTTGGCTGAAATTTGAGCCAGGGGGGTGAGTTCAGTTCCATACCTGAAGGGTGTCTAAGGGCCATAGTCCCAGGGGTTCCAGTAGTTTCTATCAGACCAGTAAGCCTGGTCTTTTTTTATGATTTTGAATTTTGTTTCACATTTTTCTCCCACTCTATCCAGGACCAGGAGCTCTAGTAGCCTAGTGCCTAAGGCATTTAACTGCTAACCAGAAAGCTGGTGGTTCAAACCCACCAGCCACTCCTTGGAAGGAAAGTTGGGCAATCTACTTCCATAGTGATACTGCCTCAGAAACCAAAGGAGGGGTCGCTGTGAGTCAGATCTGACTCAACGGCAGTGCATATCCTGGACCACCTATTGTGATCCCTTTTCAGAGCAGTCAGCAGTGGTAGCTGGGCACCATCTAGTTCTGATCTCAGAGTTGTAGATGCTGAAGTTCATTTTGTCACTTGGACAAATTCTTTCTGTGTATCTTTGACCTTCTTCACTCTTATTTGCTCTCAGTGAGGAGAGACAAATAGTTGCACCTTAGTTGGCCACTTGTGAGATTTTTCCCCCTTATCTCTTACCTATCTAGCAATTTTCCCTTCCCTCCCCTACCATCCCTGGTAACCAACATAGAAAGTTTCCTTCTGTGTGAAAACTTTTCCTTGACTTTTTACAGTAGTGGATTCATACGATATTTGTCCTTCTGTGATTGATTATTTCACTCAGCATAATGTCCTCCAAGTTCATCCACTTTATGAGGTGTTTCCTGGATTCTCCATTATTCTTTGGTGTTGCTTAGGATTCCGTTGTGTGTATGTAACCTAGTTTGGTTATCCACTCATCCACTGACGGGCACTTAGGTTGTTACCATCTCTTTGCTATTATTCCTAGTGCTGTGATGAACATAGGTATGCATATATCTATGCATGTTCTGGTTCTCACTTCTTTAGGACACAGCCTAGCCAAGTTGACACACAGTCTTAATTACCACATTCTACCCCTTGTCAACTTGGCACCTGTACAGATCTCCTTCATTGGGTGGCCCTATTTTCCTAGTCCATTTGAATGGTGAACTCACCCCCTTGGCCTGGCAGGCCCTGTTCTTCTGCCCCTTGGCCATGGCAGCCCCGCCCCTCACTTTGGGGTGGTGGATATGGCCCCATACCACTGGCACTAATGTATAGCATCCCCACACTCCAGAATTGAGTTGGTGAAGATCTGACTCTTTGAAATCTAGGAAGATGCGGAGGTTCCACCCTTTGAAACCCCAGAGGGCATAGTCCTAACCTTTAAGACAGAGGCAGCTCTGCTTCACTTTTCCTTGGTCTCTTGAAGAAGGCACTCTGGACTCTGCCCTGTTCCAGCAAGTATTACAAAGCTCTTCAGCTTTAATAATTAATGCCTGAAGGCAATCCACACTGTCAGGAAGCTTCCTGCTCAAATGCACCCAGCTCTCTCACTTCATGGGCTGTTCTCTTTTATCAATAGTCCCTGAAGATCAACCCACTCCAGCAGGACACCTCGTGCCAAAGACATTCAGCTTCCTCACTCCATGGGCTGGCAAGCCCATCGCTCTGTCTCATGCTGGTCTCTTGACTCTGCTGCTGCCATCTCTCTGCCAGTCTCTCTACCATAGTCTTGATGCAAGCGGCTCAGATCCAAGGATGCAACTCCAATACTCTCACACATCTTAGATATCTGTTAGAGCAGCACCCCACTCTCTGAGTACCAAATTCTGCTATAAAAGAAATATCACAAGTGGATGGCTTTCATAGAGTTTAGGAGGCTACAAGTCTGAATTCAGAGTGCCAGCTCTAGGGGCTGAGTGAAGGGCCCTAGACCTTAGGCTTCAGCATTGCTTCTTGTTCCAAGCTGGGAGCTTCTTCTAACTCATGCAGCTGCTGGTTGCTGAGGCTGATGAACTCAAGGTCATCAAGTAAAATGGCACAATCCCAAGATTGGCATGCAACATGGCAGGGCACTGGTTCAAGTTCAGGAACCATTCAGAAATCAGCAGGCAACAGAGCAGGCCATTGCTTCAAGTCCAGGTACTGGAAATGAAGGCTTAGTCAAATGCAAAATGTACCAAAAAGCTAGTGACTTTTCCTAAAGCTTCTCCATATATACTGGAAGCAGGCCACACCCCAAAGGCAATGCTCTTCAACTACTAGCTGCTCATAGCACATTCCACCATACAGGTGATTATAACTCATCATGGGAAATAACAACATCCAGCTGCCAAGCCACTCAAAACCATGACCCAGCCTAGATGACACACAACCCTAACTACCACACCTAGTAATGGGATTGCTGGATCAAACAGTATTTCTATTTCCAGCTTTTTAAGGACACATCATACAGTTTTCCATAGTGGTTGTGTCATGTTACAGTCCCATGAGCAGTATGAGGATTGCACATGACTGGGCAGTATTTCATTCTATTGTACATAGGGTTGCTATGAGTTGGAGCTGACACAACAGCACCTCACAACATCAGTAGTACATGAGAGTCCCGATGTCTTCATATCTTTGCCAGAAGATACCAGGAGGATGTAGAACAATGTCTTTGTGAACTGTGCTATACCAATTGATCTGGCTGTCCCCCTCAATTATGGTCCTGAGCTTCCAGGCCCAGTGAGTCATCTCTCAAGGTTTTTGGTTATGGCTAAGAAGTTTTCATATCTTTGCTCCCTGTTTGTTCTACTATATAAATACATGGATCTTTTTACAATACATACAAGTATGTGTCATCTGCCAAAACTACATCATTATGGGTATAGTCCCTTTCACCCATGCCTGATCATCCTGCCTGTCTACCTATGTATCCACTCATAGATTAATGTTTGTTATTACTGATAATGCAGGGTTGTGTGTGTTGTAGTATTTACTTATGCTGTTTGTAACTCTTGTACACCTCTCTGTGTCTTCCCTTTCCTTACTGATATTGTGCTTGTCACTCCATTTTGTATATTTCTTTTCCCTTTGCCCAAATTCATATGTGTTTCTTATCTAGTTAATTTTCTCTCACCTCCCTCCCCCTCCCTAACCATCAAAGAATGTTTCTTTGCATGTGGAAGTCTTTCCTTGACTTTTTAATAATAGCAGATGCATATAATATTTATCCTTTTGTGATTGGTTTATTTCACTCCCTCTTCCACATTGTGAGGTGTTTCATGGATTCTTTGTTATTCTTTAACACTGTATAGTATTCCATCATGTGTATGTACCATAGTTTGTTTATCCATTCACACATTGATCAACACTTAGGTTGCTTCCATCTCTTTACTGTTGTAAATAGTGCTGTGATTAACATGAGTGTCCATATATCTATTTTAGTTGCTCTCATTTCCTTAGGATATCTACCTAATAGTGAGATTGTTGGATCAAATGGTATTTCTATTCCAAGTTTTTAAGGAAGCACCACTCCACAGTGGTTGCATCATTTACAGTACTACCAGCCATGTATGAGAATTCCAGTCTTCTCGCACCTTTGCCAGCATTTGTTGTTCTGTCTTGTTGAACTTTGCTGTTATTGGGGTGAGATGATCTATCACTGTGGTTTTGATTTGTATCTCTATAATGGATAATGTTAGTGATCATTTCATCTTGTGTTTGTTGGCCAGCTGAATATCTTCTTTGGTGAAGTGTCTGTCCATGTTCTCTGCTCATTTTTTAATTTGTTTGTTTGTGTTTTGTTGTTGAGGTGTTGAAGTTTTCTATAAATTTTGGAAATAAGTCCCTTGTTGGATAACCAAAAAGCAAACTGAACCCACTGCCATTCAGTCAATTCCAACTAATAGCAACCCTATAGGACAGAGTAGAACACCACTTTAGAGTTTGCGAGGATGTAAATCTTTAGAGAAGCAGACAGCCACATCTTTCTCTCATGAGGTGGCTGGTGTGTTCAAACTACCAACCTTTTGGTTAGCAGCCAAATGCCTTAACCACTGTGCCACAAGAGCTCCTTTGTTGAATATGTCACTGCCGAATATTTTTTCCCCTCTCTGTAAGTTCTCTTTTTACTCTTTTGAAGAAGTCTTTTGATGCACATAAGAACTTAATTTTTAGAAGGTCGTAGTCATCTAGTTTATCTTCTGCTGTTTGTGCCTTTTTTGACTGTCTGATAATCTATTGATGCCATAAATTAGAGCTCTTGTTTGCCCCTACTTTTTCTTTGATGATCTTTATAGTTTTAGGTTATCCGTAGTCCATTTTGAGTTAGCTTTCATATATGATGTGAGGCATGGATCATGTTTCTTTTCTTTTCTTTTTTGTTGCAAATGAATATCCAGTTTTGCCAGCAGTATTTAAGAGACTGTCTCTTCCCTAATTAATGGATTTCAGCCTTTGTCAAAGACCAGCTGTGCATAGGTGGATGGATCTACTTCTGGGTTCTCAATTCTGTTCCATCAGACTATGTGTCCATCATTGTACCAATACCAGGTGTTTTGACTACCATGCTGAATAGTAGTTTTTGAGAATTGGAAGTGTAAGACCTCTTATTTTGTTCTTTTTCAGCAGTGCTTTGTTAATCTGAGGTCTCTTTCCTTTCCATATATAGTAATTGTTTTTTCTATCTCTTTAAAGAGTATTGATGGAATCTGGATCAAGATTTCACTACAGAGTGAACAATCTACTCCTTAGAGATACTGCCTTGGAAATCCAAGGAGGGGTCACTATGAGTTGGAACCAATTCAATGGCAGTGAATTTGTTTTTTTGGGTAGTATCGATATTTTCACAATGTTAAGTGTTCCTCTCCATAAGCATGACATGTTCTTCCATTTATGTAGATTTCTTTTAATTTCTCTAAATAGTGTTCTGTAATTTTCTTTGTATAAGTAATAATTCTTTTGTATCTCTGGTTAAGTTTATCCCTAAGTATTTTATCCTTTGGGGAGATATAGTAAATGATGCTGCTTTCCTGAGTCCCTTTTCAGAGTTCTCTTTTTTGGTGTAGAGAAATCTGACTGATTTTTGTATGTTGATCTTGTACTCTTCCACTTTTCTGAATCTTTCAATTAGTTCCAGAAGTTTTCTTGCTGAATCTTTAGGATTTTCTATGTACAGGATCACGTCACCTGTAAATAGGGATAGTTTTACTACTTCCTTACTGTGATATTGCGGTTGTGTGTCAACTTGGCTGGACCACGATTCTGAGTGGTTTAAGCAGTTGTGATGTGGTTATTCCCATGATAAGATCAGATATATATGCTTTGAGCAGCCACTCCACTGAAAGGAAGTTTCCCTAAGGGGGTGGCCCTCTTCCAGTATATATATGGACATCCTAGGAAAGTGAGAGAACCTTCTGTGGATATGGATCTTATTGTGCTGCCTACCACTGTCTGTGAGCCTGGTGATCTTGGATTCATCATCCACCGAAGTCAACAGCCAGTATAGTGCCTGCCAACCTTGAGCTTGTCAGCCCCTGAAGCTGCATGAGTCATGAAAAGCCTCCAGTTTGACATTTGATCCAGGAACTTTGGACTTGCCAGCTTCTATAACTGTGTGAACCATCTCTCTCTCTCCCTCTCTCTCTCTGTCTCTCTCTCTTTCTCTAAGCTTTGCTGGTTTTGCTTCTCTAGAGAACCCAGCCTAACACACTTACCAATTTGTATACCTTTTATTTCCCTTTCTTGTCTTATTGCCCTGGCTAGGATTTCCAATACAGTGTTGGTGAATAAGAGTGGTGATAGAGGGTGTTTTTGTAAGGTTCCTGTTCTCAAGGGGAATAGTTTCAGTCTCTTTCCATAGAAAATAATGTTGGCTATTGGTATTGTAGGAGCTCTGGTAGCATAGTGCCTAAGGCACTTGACTGCTAACCAGAAGGCTAGCGGTTCAAATCCACCAGCCACTCCTCGGAAGGAAGGTTGGGCAATCCTACTTCCGTAGTGATAGTGCCTCGGAAACCCAAGGAGGGGTCGCTA
>NW_006921600.1:9566671-9590787 GCF_000298275.1 Orycteropus afer afer
CCACCAGCCACTCCTCGGAAGGAAGGTTGGGCAATCCTACTTCCGTAGTGATACTGCCTCGGAAACCCAAGGAGGGGTCGCTAGGAGTCGGGGCCGACTCAACAGCATATAACAACAACAACAACAACATTGGTATTGTATGTATGCCCTTAATTATGCTGAGGAATTTTCCCTCTATTCTTATTTTTCTAAGAGTTTTTATTAGGAATAGGTAATGCATTTTCTTAATGTCTTTTCTGCATCAATTGATAAGATCATGTGGTTCTTTTCCTTGTTTTATTTATGTGGTGGCTTACACTGATTATTTTTCTAATGTTGAACCATCCTTGGATATCTGGTACGAATCCCACTTGGTTGCAATGTATTGTATTTTAGTATGGTGTTAGACTCTATTGGCTAGGATTTTGATGAGGATTTTGGGGCCTAGGAATATTGGTCTGCAATTCTCTTTTTTAGTGTATCTTTCCCTGGTTTGGGTATTATGCTTGCTTCATAAAATGAATTCAGGAGTATTCCCTATTTTTCTATGTTCTGGAATAGTTTGAGTAGCATTGCTGTTGGCTCTTCTCTGAATGTTTGGTAGAATTCTACAGTGAAGCCATCTGGGCCAGAATTTTTATTTGCTGCAAGTTTTTCTTTATGACTTATTCAATGTCTTTTTGTTATATAAGTGTTCAGATTTTCCACCTCAGTCTTTGTTACTTTTGGTAAGTCATCTGTTTCTAGAAATTGTCTATTTCTTCTGGGCTTTCAAATTTGTTGGAGTACAATTCCTTAAAGTATTCTGTTATTATCCTTTTTTTATTTCAATTGGTTCTATTGCAATGTCCTCCATTTCAATTCTTATTCATGCTATTTGCATCTTCCCTTTCTTTTTCTATTATCATTCCCTTTCTTCTGGAGATTGCACATTTTTTTCACTGCTCTGTTTCCAATTCTTGGAGTTACTGACTTAAGGTATTTATTTTGGTTCTTTCTTCTTTTTTGATGTGTGTATTTATTACTATAAGTTGACTTCTGAGCATTGCTTTTGCTGTGTTCCAAAGGTTTTGGTATGCTGTATCTTCATTCTTATTTTCTTCTAAGAATTTTTTTATTTCACATTTTATTTTTCCTGTTACACAGTAGTTTTTAAGCAATGTATTATTCAGTTTCCACATATATGATTTTTAAAATAAGTTTCCATATATTCTACTTTTTTCCCAATTTCCTATTGTTGATTTCTAATTTTATAGCATTCTGATACAAGATGATGCTTTGTATTATTTCATTCTTTTAAAATGTATTAAGGTTTGCTTTGTGGCCTAACTTATGGTTTATTCTGGAGAATGATCCATGTGCAGTGGAATTGAATGTGCATTGTGTTTTTGTTAGGTGAAGTGTCCTGTATATGTCTATGAGGTCAAGTTGGTTGATTATAGTACTGAGATCTGTATCTTTGTTGAGTTTCTTTCTAGTTGTTCTGTCCTTCATCAAAAGTAGGGTGTTAAAGTCTCCTAATATTATTGTGCAGTTATCTATTTCTCTTTTCAATTTGGTTAATGTTTGTTTTATGTATTTTGGGGCTCTTTCATTGGGTGCTGTTTTGGTTATCTAATGCTGCTCTAACAGAGAAATATCACAAATATAGCTTTAACAAACAGGGATTTATTCTCTTATAGTTTAGGATGTTAGAAGTCCAAATTCAAAGTGTCAGCTCTAGGGGCTGGGTGAAGGCCCCTCACCCTTGGCCTTCATCTCTGGCTCTTGCTCCTGGCTCACTGAAGCTGGATGCTTCTCTTAACTCAGGCAACAGCTGGCTGCTGAAGCTTACAAGCCTAAGGTCAACAAGCAAAACGGCACAGTCCCAAGATTATTAAGCAACATGACAGACAGGCCACTAGTTCAAGTTCAGAAACAGTCCCAATATTGACAGAAAACATGGCAGGCTGCTGAATGAAGACTCGGCTACATGCAGGGTCTAAGTGTGCCAAAAAATGTAGAGACCTTTCTCAAAGCTTCTTATATACTGGAAGCAGCCCACATCCCTAAGGCAGCTACTCAGCAGCTCACAGTAGATTACATCATGGAGATGGTTACCAGTCTCATCATGGGGAATAACTATATCCAGCTGCCCAGCCACTCAAAACCAGGCTCAGACAAGTTGACACACAACCTTAACTACTACAGGTACATAAATATTTATTATGATTATACACTCTTGTTGGACTGACCCTTTAATTATTACATAATGCCCATCCTTGTTGCTTATGTTTTTTTTTGCCTTGAAGTCTATTTTATCAAAAATTAATATTGCTATTCCTGCTCTTTTTTGGTTTCCATTAGCTTGATATGTATATATATATATTTTTTTTTTTTTTCATCCTTTGGTTTTTAATTTATTTTTATCTTTGTGTCTAAGGTAAATCTCTTGTAGGCAGAATGTTGATGGGTCCTGTGTTCTTATCCAGTCTGCCACTCTCTTTCTCTTTACTGATGCATTTAATCCATTTACATTCATTGTAATTAATGATAGGTTTGAATTTACTGCTATCATTCTTTATGTTTTTTATTGTGGTGTTGATTTCTTTGTTCCATATATATTTATGTGCTGAGTTCATTTTGATGTAAGATTTTCTTTTCATTTTCTTCATTGTCGATTTTGTGTTTACTAAGTCCTTATGATTTTTCCAGTTTCTTATTTTAGCTAGAAAGTTTATTAATTTTCTTTTTGGTTACCATGTAATTGATTTTTATGTTCCTAAATTTGAAACAATCTGTTCTATCTTGATATCCTCCTGACTTTCTCCCCACTTAGAAGTTCTGTAATTATACCATTTATTCCCTCTTTTTGCTTTGCAATTGTCATTGTTTACAGACTGACACTTGGTTCTCTATTTTCTATCTTGTAAGCCGGGAACAACTCGATGGCAGTGAGTTTGGGTTTTTGGTTTTAAGCTTATTTTAATTTTGAGATTTCTTCTTCTGGATTGGTTTCCAGGTGATTTTATCATGTGTCTTAATCTGAGGTTGTTGTCTGCCATTGTTCTTTTTTTGTCCAAAGGACTCCCTTTAGCATTTCTTGCAATGTTGGTCTAGTTTACTTTAAATCTCCTTAATTTCTGTTCATCAGGAAATATCCTAATTTCAGCATTGTATTTGAGTGACAGTTTTGCTGGATATATAATTCTTGGTTGGCATTTTTTTTCTTTGAAAATTTTATATATCATCTCATTGCCTTTTTGCTTTAGTCTTACTGATTACCCTTTGTGGGTAATACTTTCATTCTTCCCAAGCTATTCTCAAGATTCCTTCTTTGTCTTTAGTTTTGGAAAATTTAATTATGATATTTATCAGTGACTTTCTTTTAAGGTTTCGCCTGTATGGGGTTTATTGAGCTTCTTGGATGAATATCTTTTCATCTTTTATGATATTAGAGAAGTTTTCTGCTAGCAAGTCTTAAATAATTTTCTCTGTGGTTTTATTTATTTATTTATTTTGCCTCCTTCTGTTCAGGAATTCCAATCACACATAAATATTTCCTTTTGGTAGGTCTCACATAATTCTTAGGCTTTGCTCATTTTTCTCCATTCTTTTTCTAATTTTTCCTCATGCAAATTAATGTCAAGGGATTTATTTGTCTTGTAATTCACCTATCCATTCTTCAATTCTTTTGATTCTATTCTTTTGTCCTTGCAATGTGTTATCTATGTCTGTAATTTTCATTTTAGTCTTCTGCATTTCTAATTGCTGTTTTTGTATGGTTTCTAATTGTCTATTTATTCTGTCATTTTGCTCTGGTATTGTTTTCCTGAATTTGTCTACTGTATTGTCTGTGTTTTCTTTGATTTTATTTGTGCTTTCTTTGAGTTCTTGGCAGGATATATTTGAATTCTTTATTAGATAGTTCTGTTACCTGTTCTTTCTCAAGGAGGTTTCCTGGTTCTTTATTTTAGTTGCTTGCTTGTGCCATATTATCCTTTTTTTGTTTGTTTGTTTGTTTGATTTGAAGTTGTCTGTTGTCTCCAAAACATTTTGGACTTGGTGTATTTATTGGTTAATTATATGTTAGTTTGTTTCACCCTGATTTTTTGTTTTGTTTTGTTTTGATATATCCAGGTGGGTAGGTAGCTGTGCTCCTTTGCTCACTAGTTTAGCAGTACTGAGCAGTCTCCAAGGGGTGCAATAATTTGTGGGAATGTGGGTGCTGTTCTCTGTTTGTTGGTCATAAAAAGCAGCTGCAGGCAGAATGAGCAGGTGTTGTCCACTTTCTGTTGTTGATGAAGTAATGTGGGTATAGGTGGTGGTGGTTCTCACCCATTGGGTGGGGCAGTGGGTGGTAGGTGCAGTAGGTATGGCTGACTAGTAGGGAAACAATGTATACTTCCCACAGGATGGGAAAAAGGAAAAAAAAAAAGAGGGGTTATGAGAAAAATATGGACAGAAATTAAAGAAGAAGAGGAAGAGGAAAAAATAAACAAAGGAAGAAAATGGAGAAAAGAACTGGAAAAAAGAGAAAAAGGAACAAAACGAGGGGCTGATGCAACTATGGTCAGCCAGCAGTAGTGGCAGCATGTGGTTGTCATGTGGTCCATGGGAGCATGTGCCTGCAGAGGGAACAGGAGACTGGAGCATGGTCCATGTATGTGTGCACCTGCAACAGTGGAGTCCACGGGGACACATGTCTTTCATTTAGTGAGAGCTCAACCTGTTGATCACACAGGGGCCAGTGGCAGCACACTGATGCTTGGCTTTTCTGCTTGGGGTACAATGCAGAGAAGGGCTGCTTGTTTTGGGAGATGGCCAAACAAACCAGGGAATGGGAGGTGGCAGAGGGCTGTTCCTAGCCATCATGTTGTTGGGGATGGAAGGTCTCACCCCTAATCACTGGGAAAGTGTGGTGGAGAAAGCACCTCTCCAGTCACAGTTGACCAACGTGGGCCTGGTGCACTTGTGAGCAAGTACAGCCAGTTATCCAGTTCCTGCCAACTATTGAGAACCTTATGGAGCACTGTTCTACTCTGACAACATAGTGTCACCATAAGTAGGACTTGGTTCAACCGCAACTGTTTTATATGTGCCAAGCACTACTCTAGGGACCTGGTATGTAGCCATGAACAAAACTGGCAAAGTCTTTACCTCATGGAGCTTACATTCTAATGAGTCTAATTTTGCTCAACTCTATTCAGCCTGCATTTATCAAACACCTGCTCTGCAAAGAAGGATGCAAAGAGCCATACAATTCATGCTTCACTGGTGACAAGGAGCATATCATGTCCTTGGAGTAGAGTGAGGGCAATGTAGTACAAACAGAATGTACATTCAAATACCACAAGTGTGTTTTCTTCCACTTTCTAAACTTAACACTTCTTTATACCTCCTCAAAAATAAAAGAATAAATAAAAGCCCAGTAGTGTATTTTCCTTCAGAAGTTTAGATTAGGATATGCAGAGTTAAATCCTGAAATCTCAGTGACCCAACACATACTATTTCTTCCACATTCAGAGTTTTCCACATACCAGTGGGTCTCACCTGCATCTGTGACACCAACATCTCAACTCCAACATGGCTTCCGTGTTGGGTGCAGCAAAGGAGAACTTGCATATTCTCTCTTATGCTTTGGCCTAGACCTGACATATATAACTTTTGCTCATAGCTCATTGGCTAGAACTAGTTCCATGGCCCAACCTAACAGGGAAGGAGCTGAAAAATGTGTGTATCACATAGATTGTCCAGACATAAAACATATCTCTTACATGCAGACACTTCTTCTTGAAGGTCAAAGTCATGCAGACCTACACAAGACCAGAAGAAGACTCACATTTAATCCAAACAAAATTCATTGCCATCAAGTAGGTTCTGACGCATAGAAAGCATATAAAACAGAGTAGAACTGTCCCCATAGGATTTTCAAAGCTATAAATCTTCACAGAAGCAGACTGCCTCATCCTTCTCCCATGGAGTGCCTGGTAGGTTTGAACTGCCAACATTTTGGTTAGCAGCCAAGTGCTTTAACCACTATGCCACCAGAGCTCCTTCATATTTAGCAAAGAGAAAACAAATTATGTGTCCACAAAGGAGATTCCAAAACACTAGGAAAAAGAAGGGACAATGCCAAATGGGACAACATGTTTGCTGTAATCTTAAATTGTCAGTTGATCGAAGGGTATTAAGCATCTGCAGAGTCTCAGAAAAATAAAGTTCTTATGGTTCACTTCTATGTTGGATATATGTCAAAGCACCAGATAGACAGCAGGCATGTAATTTTAAGATCCTTCCAGATAATGGCTATAACTGTCAGGGCTGGTTTCTGCACAATCTCAGTCCCTTTCTATCCCTTCTTTAATCCTTCACTTTAACACTTGTGCAGAAGAGGATGAAGTGTTTCCTTTCATAGAATAGCCTTGTCCCCTTTAATCCAATCCAGATTATGGGCTTCCCATAATCTTCTCCAAGGAATCCTGCCTCCCTTTGCAGCTCTCTCTAGCTCTCACTTGCTCTGTCTCTCTCTGTCTCTATTTTACTCTCTCTCTATCTCTGTCACCCACACATGTAAACTCTGCACCCTGGAAGTCCCAGACAGGGTGAGGAACCCCGATGCCATCTTCAGGTTCAAATCCAGGCACTCGGTCTGGTAAGGCTATCATCTCTGGGATATTATCAGGCCTCCAGATAGGACCTTCTTCCCGCACAGTGTGAGCAGAGAAGCATCAGCACCAGGCCTCTGTCACTTTCTGGAGTTCTGCAACCAGGCCTTGCAGGGAGACAAAAATAGGCTCAGGTGTCAGATCTCTGTGATTTGGGGCAGGTGAACGTCTTCAAGTTTCAGTGTTCTCATTTATCAAGTGAAAATCATCATGCCTTCCTGGGATTGACCCGGGATTGAATGTGGTATTCTGGTTACCTAGTGCCCCTCTGACAAGAATATACTACAAATGGGATGGCTTGAACAAACAAGAGTTTATTCTCTTAGGGTTCAGGAGGCTAGAAGTCCAACTTCTAAGTACCAGGCTCTAGGGGCTGGGTAAAAGCCCCTCGACCTTGGGCTTCAGTTCTGCCTCTTGCTCCTGGCCCATTGAAGCTAGAGACATCTCTTCACTCAGGCAGCTACTGGCTGCTGAGGCTAATAAACCCAAGGTCAACAAATAAAATGGTACAGTCCTGATGTTACCAAACCACACGGTAGGCCATTCTTTCAAGTCCATTGAAAATCCCAAGGTCACCAGAGCATGGCAGGCTGCTGGACAATGACATGGCTATGGCTACATGCAGGGTCCAAGCATGCTAATAAGCTAGAAACCATTCCAAAAGCTGTTTCTCATATACGGAAAGAAGACCACATATCCAAAGCAGCTACTCAATTGCTCCAATAGATTCCACCATTGAGTTAATTACCAATCTCACCATGGGGAATAACTACTTTCAGCTGCCCAGCCACTCAACCAGGCCCAGCCAAGTTGACACACAAATGTAACCACCACAGTGGCAGTGTAGCAAAACACTCAACACACGGCAAGGCCCCAGATTAAGCTCTCAGGAAATGAGGCTGCTTTCATCTCATCCCTGATCAGCACCATCAGAAAAGCATAGTGCTCTGATTCAACACACGGCAAGGCCCCAGAGTAAGCTCTCAGGAAATGAGGCTGTTTTTATCTCATCCCTGATCAGCACCATCAGAAAAGCATAGTGCTCTGAATAAGGACTGTGGATATTTGGGGATCTAGGGTGGAGGTAGGAGCTCTGGTAGCATAGTGGCTAAAGCACTTGACTGCTAACCAGAAGGCTGGCAGTTCAAACCCACCAGCCACTCCTCGGAAGGAAGGTTGGGCAATCCTACTTCCGTAGTGATACTGCCTTGGAAACCCAAGGAGGGGTTGCTATGAGTCGGGGCCGACTCGACGGCACATAACAACAACAACAGGGTGGAGGTGCTCCTATTGATGGCTGTTTGTTTTTAAATAGGCCATAGATACATGTAGTCTATGTAGAAGAGTTGTGACTAACCAGATAGTCCAAGAATGTGATCTAATTCAAGGGTTTCCTCTATCTTAGAGGTGACAAGGAACACTTGAGTGGTTCCAACTCTATAGTGGCTGCACATCCCACCTCTCCTCTCACATCCTGGAGCAGGGTGGTGAACATTAGTGAGCTCAGTGTGCTGGTCACATGCTCCCTGAGCCTCCCAGTTCTTTAGAGTTTCTGCCCAGATTGTAAAATCTCAGGAAAAAACACAACTAAAAAATAACTGAGAAAATAGCCTTCTATCCACTCCCCCAATCAAACCAGCCTTTTGGGCCAGTCTCGTGCGTAGAGTATCTCAGCATCCTGTCCCTCCTCCAGCCTGCTTACAGGACTCTTGAAAAATTCCAGGTGGGTCACACCCAGGCCAACCCTACCATGGAGCCAGTGGAAATTCCCCGGTCCCAGTCCTGCTCGCTCTAGGTCAGCAGCCCCTCTGTCTGCGTCATCCTTTGTAACCAGGCAGCTTCTATTTTCCAGTCAGTGTGCTGCGACCTCAGAGAGCAGACTTCTCAGGACTCACCTTTGGTTCTCACATTCCAGCACCAGGTTCTTTGGATGCTGTCCAGCCCCAGCAGGTGAGGGGTGACCCATGACACTTCCTGTGACTGGGTCTGAGGACACACCACAACCCCACCCTGTCCACTTCTTCCACATCTCTGCTCTCTCTCAGAGCCCTTCTGCACCTCTATTTAGGGTGTGTTGCTGGTGCATTTGTCCATCATTCATTCTGCCCATGTGTTCTTATGAAAGAGAAAAGATGAGTTTTGGTGTCCAAACAAGAACATATACGATAACAACAGAAAAGAACTCCAAATTTTCACTGAAAAAGACTCCACAAGATGCCCAAACCTCACTTCTAGCCATTCTTGTCAGATATTTGTCCGAGAGAACCAGATTGCTGCTGCTACTGCTGCTGCTGAAATTAATGGAATCTGGCAGGAAAACCTTTTGTTTTTCCAATCCTGGATTTTGCCAAGCAAACACAGGGATCTTGTTGAAAATGGCTGCTGTTGAGGAGTGGATTCCGTGTGTTGTGGAAGCTCCCACCACACCCTCCCTGAACCCATGCACACCACATGCTCACGCTCACACACACAATCCTTTCCAGGCCAGAAATACTGGCTTTTCTTTTTTTTTTTTTAATGCAAATAAAATGTTAAACAGGAAATCTTTTAGGATCACTGCCACAGACAAGAACCAAGTGCCAATTTCCCTTCACTCCAATGGCAGCAGCTACAATCCGACATTTTGTGGCTTGGAGATGCCTATTTCAGGTTCAGAGAAATCAAGCCAGAGACCCTGGAGAAAAATGCTGTTACCTTGAAGTAGAACTTCTGTCCTCCTCCCTACCCCAATTCTTATCAACCCGGCCTGAGGTTCTAGTGCCCAAGTGGGCAGTTCTACTGATACTGAAAGAATAAATGGACAAGCATGCGTAACATCAAAAGTGCAAATTTATTTTATAGGTGAAGAAAGAATCCTTTTTCTGCACACCATGAATAGGTCAAAACTGCCACAATTCCCCCCACCCCTTCCTCCTGCTTTTCCACCTGGTTTCATCCCACAAATAGAGCTGAAAGAGAGATTGAGTTACAGCCACAGACTTGAAAGGGAGCATTTGTGCCTCTCATGCCAGCCAGCCACAGTCATCACCCCCCTCTACCACTATCTGTTCCCACCTCATTGTTTTAGGGCAAAGCAAATGGGAATCTGCAAAGTGTCCCCTACGGAGGCTTTTGTTGAAACAGAAACTTTGCATAGCCTAAAAGGCATTGAATTAAGTAGGGATGTGAACTGAACATAGCATTTGTTTGCAATTGGTATCCCTTGAGGACAGAAGAAGCCAAAAAAGGGGGAATAGGAGACCCTAGGTGCTGTTCTTGGCACCAATTGGTTCACAAGTGGCTTTGGCCTTGTGGATCCACTTTTACATTCTCCAAGATAATCCCAGTCCTCACTGATCTATGCTTTCTCTAAACTTCTTGGGTATGTTTTTCTCAGTCACACAGGATAACATTCAATTAAATACTACTTCATACATTGTCTAGTAAGGCAAGTCCTGCCATCCCAAAAAGCTAGTAAGAGCCTCCAAGAGGGAGACTGTGTCTCATATTTCTTTTGAGTATCCTATTTGTTGTCTGGTAGCATAGTGCCTAAGGCACTTGACACTAACCAGAAAGTTGGTGGTTCAAACCCACCAACCACTCCTCAGAAGGAAGGTTGGGCAATCTACTTCCATAGTGATACTGCCTTAGAAACCCAAAGAGGGGTCGCTATGAGTCGGGTCCGACCCGACAGCACATAACAATAACACTGGTTCTTACATAGCAGGGACTCACTGTTTATGGAACAAGGGAAGGGAAGGAGGAAGTAAGGTGGATGGAAAAAGGAAGGGAGAAAAATATTTGTTGACTAATAAAACAATGGCAATAATCTATTCACTGAACAAAGCTAAGGAGGGCACAGTAGACACTACTGGAGTTCCTCCCAGAACCCCTTAATAGCCTGGTGCTCCCATGCCCCAACAGAACAGCAGCTGAACAGCAGAATACCCTCAGATTACCCCACTACTGCCTCCAGGCAGCCCACAGACAATAACTGACTGATTGCAGGGGGTGGTGGGAGGGGGACGGGAAGTTGCCCTTGAATTGATCCCAACTTATGGCAATCCTATGTGTTACAAAGTAAAACTGCTCTGTAGGGTTTTCTTGGCTATGGTCTTTATCGAAGGAACCCTAGTGTGGCAAAAGGTTAAGTGCTCAGCTGCTAACTGAAATGTTGACATTCAAACCCATCCAATGGCTCTGTGGGAGAAAGACACCTTGGTGATCTGCTCCCATAAAGATTATAGCCTAGGAAACCCTATAGGGCAGTTCTCCTGTCACATAGAGTCACTATGAGTTGGAACAAACTCAATGGCACCTAACAACAACAACTACAATCTTTATGAAAGCAAACTGCTAGGCCTTTCATCTGTAAAGCCACTAGGTAGGTTCAAACCAACCTTTAGGTTAGTAGTGGGGTACAAACCATTTTCATCACCCCAGAACCTTAACTAACTGATACATGAGTACAAACGGAGCCCCTTTGCCTCAAAGTGGAACAAACTCTGTGGTACAGTTGATGTCCAGAGCCCCCTGTGGGATCAGGCTGAGGCTGGACTCTAGCTGAGACCACGTTCTTGTTTAGTGCCTTCTTTGCATCACCCTGCTTCCCTCTCCTCAGGATACTTCCTCTATAAGCCATGTGCACTCAAATCCCTCTCTTAGGCTCTGCTTCAGGGGAATCTGAAGTAAGACAGAGGTCCAGTTAGGATGGAACAGAAAGGATCTATCTCCTCCAGTTTAGTTTCTCTTGAGAAGAAGAGCAGGACTACCCCTTACAATGATCATTACAAAACAAAGTACTTTTTGTGGGGCAGTAGGTGTCTGGATAAGGTGCCCTGCAGCACAAACAGTTCAGTGTTTAGTTGCTAAGCAAAAGGGAGGTAGTTGGAACCCACCCAGCAGCTCTACTGAAGAAAGACCTGGTGATCTGCTTCCATAAAGATTACAGCCAAGAAAACCCTATGGGGCAGTTCTACTTTGTCACATGCATTTACTATGAGTTGGAATTGACTTGATGGCACCCCACAACAGCAGGTATCTGAATGATTAAAAAGTCCCTTTTTCCCCCGATTACTGAGAAATCTATAAAATTTCTACAAATTTAAATTAATATCACAAACATAACTTAATATCGCTAACTTGATTGGCCCATTTGGTGGGATCAACTAGTTAGAATACAAGGAAATGAAGGGCACAAGAACAAGAGTGAACTAGGAGCAACCTTAAATGCTTTTTTAAGATACAAGAAGCTGTACCTGTTTTATCAGGGTTCCAAGCAGGAAGCACATGGCACACTCAAATCAAGATGATTTGATGAAGGGTCTAACATGAGAACTATTTTTTAAAAGATGGGGGTGAAGTATAGGGAAACCACAAGGGGTGATTGCAATGCACAGAGCTAGTACCAGAGGGGATCCCTGGGTGATTCAGATGGTTAATGTATTCAGCTGCTAACCAAAAGGTCCACACAGAGGCATCTCAAAAGAAAAGGCTGGCTATCTACTTCTGAAAAGAAAATAAATAAATAAATAACTCACTGCCATCGAGTCAATTCCAATTCATAATGAACCCCATGGAGTTTCCAAGGCAGTAAATCTTTTCTTCCTTCCACAGAGCAAGCAGCTGGTGGGTTTGAATCGCCAACCTTCTGGTTAGCAGTCAAGGGCCTTAAGCACTGCACCATCAGCAAATCAGTCACTGAGAACTCCATGGAGCAGAGTTCTACTCTGATACATGTGGGATTACCATAAGTCAGAGTGAACTCAGTGGCAGCTGTTGTTGTTATGCGCCGTCAAGTCGGATCCGACTCATAGCGACCCCTCTTTGGGCTTCTGAGGCAGTATCACTATGTAAGTAGATTGCCCAACCTTCCTTCCAAGGAGTGGCTGGTGGGTTTGAACTGCCAGCCTTCTGGTTAGCAGTCAAGTGCCTTTTCACTACACTACCAAGGTCCCGATAACTGGTAAATAACAAAAGGGCCATTACCACCCTAAGCCGGAAGGCTCAAGAGAAGACAGTGATCACAAGAAATAAAAAAAGAAGTCGTAGACACAGACAGCCTGAAGGGACTCTTCAGGGATGAGCCAGAGGGGAAAAAAATTACCAGAATTCACTTTTATCCCTCTATCAATCTCCTACCAGGATTCCCAGTGAGAAGTCAGAGGGCAAAGGATCCCAGTGAGGAAGTCCATTAGGTCAAACTTGGGGCAAAGAGCAGACTAGAAAGAGTGGCAAGTGGAGCTAGAGGGACAGGCAGGAGACAGCCAGCATTTCTAATTTATTGAAAAAAAATTTTTTTTTTAATTGTTCCTGACCTTCTCTCAGTGCTGAATGATCCCAAGTTCAGCCTATGTTTTTATAACATGTCAGTTGTCAACTCTTTAGATAGCTATAGAAATCCCTTTGAATTTGCTGAGAATAAATTTTTTAATAAATTCATTCTCATCCATTCACTTTTTCATTCAACATCATATGTATTTGTCATGGCGTAGTGCCAAACGCATTTTGACTGCTAACCAGAAGGCTGGCAGTTCAAACCCACCAGCCACTCACTCCTCAGAAGGAAGACTGGGCAATCTACTTCCATAGAGATACCACCTCGGAAACCCAAGAAGGGGTCACTATGAGTCGAGACCAACTTGATGGTAGTGAGTTTGGTTTCAGAGTTTGGTACTAGGAGCTAGGGGTATAATGATGAACTATATCTCTAACTTTATGAAGCTTATGGTTTTCCTACTCCTGTGCAATCTTAAAGTCCCATTATTGTTTTTGTTATTGTGTTTTTGCTGTTGTTGTTGTTATGTGCCATCAAGTCAGACCTGACTCATAGCGACCCCTCCTTGGGTTTCCGAGGCAGTATCACTGTGGAAGTAGATTGCCCCATCTTCCTTCGGAGGAGTGGCTGGTGGGTTTGAACCACCAGCCTTCTGGTTAGCAGTCAAGTGCCTTAGCCACTATGCTACCAGAGCTCCCATCAAATTGACCCCCAGCTAAGAGTGACCCCATGTATAATGGAATAAAATACTGCCTGGTCTTATACCACTCCCTTGATGGGTTGTAGATTGGACCATTATGATCTAAAGGGTTTTCACCAGGTGATGTTCAGAAGTAGATCACCAGATCTTTCTTCCTAGCATGTCTTAGTCTGGAAGCTCCATCGAAACCTGCTCAGCATTTGTAAAAAGGTCACGGGGGCAGGATCTGACTTTCTCTAACTTCATAAGGGAGAAGGAGGATCAAGTTCAACATCAACAACCCCAAGCTGATTCCTGTGAGGCAGAGGTTATACATGCCTCAACCCTCTGACCTTTTTACCACTTCTGACACCAACCATCCCTCCCACACCATTCTCAACTTCTTTGCTGGGCTCGATAATTTGTTGCAACAGCCACACAGAACTCATATACAGCATTCATGATTGTGAAGCTTATTAGGGAAGTAACAACAGTTCTTTTCAGTAGTGCCTGCAGGCACACCTCTTTCTGGCCCTCAGTCTCTCGACCTCTTGGCACCGTGGCCCTGCAACCACTGCCTTGCTCAGGCAAGCATTACAAAGCTCTTTTAGCTCTACTGATGATAAATGCTCAGAGCCATCCCACTCCACCAGTAATACTACTACCTGAAAGGACTTAGCCTTCTTGCTCCGTGAGCTGGGAAATCCACACCTCTGTCTCATGCCAGTCTCTAGCCAGTTTCCTGGTCCTGCTGCCACTGTTTCTCTGCTATCCCTTCTTGCCATCTCCTGCTGTCTCGGTAAAGTGTTACAGATCTGTCTCATAGATCGAGGAGGTTCAGCGCAGGTATCTTGGGTCCAAAGGACACACTCTATTCCTGGCTCTTCTTTCTTGATGGTAGTGAGATTCCCCCATTTTCTGCCTCTGAGATGGCTCATTTTGCTTAGTGGTATGGCAAAACTGACCAATCCCCACTTTAAGGTTTCATGTACTTTATTTGCATGGTCTCACCCCTACAAGGGTGCCATGCACCTTATTTATTATTAGCAAGCTATTCCCTTGGTGGACCACAAACCCTTCACATTTGCATAGTTCCACCCAGTCATTTGGTGTGAGTCTGTGAGTCACAAAGACCATGGCTAGAATGCCCATACCAAGCAATTCACTGCATCAAAACATCAACAAGCAAACCTTCACTGACAGACAGGTGGTGGCTGCACATAAGGTGCGTTTGGCTAGAAATTGAACTTAAGTTTCTTGTATGGAAGGTGACAATTCTACCTCTGAACCACCACTGCCCTCAGCAACCTCCCTACTTCAGATCCTCCTTCTACTCATTATTCTTGGTGTCATTTTGACATCTTCAATATTCCTAATTGGATGTGCAATTAGTAAGTTAAGGGTGCTAGAAACAGCCCAATGTAGAAGCGTATTTTGATGATGTCAAGGATGGAGAAATGTGAATTATCTCCTGGTGACTCAGAGACACCACAAAGTTGCATATTCCTCAAAATGGGTCAGGCTAGGTCCTGCTGAATGCCCTTGTACCCACAAGTTGGCAATGTCTGGGACACTTGGTTCACACTTTTATATTTTTCTTCCTCCTAAACTAGACTGTTAGCACCTTGAGCCTGCCTAATGCAATATTTATTAAAAGAAAAAATGAGTGGCTCAGCCCTGCCATAGGATCAGAGAGATCTGTGACCAAGTAGAGCCCAGTTCCTAGCTCCCTGGAAGCTATTCAATACACTAAACACTAATTCAATTACACTAAACTGAGGTTTTGGGGGGTTTATTATTACTATTATTCACTAGTGAAATGTGGCATAGTGCCTAAGGCATTTGACTGTTAACCAGAAGGCTGGTGGTTCAAACCTACCAGCCATTCCTTGGAAGGAAGACTGGGCAATCCACTTCCATAGAGCTAATGCCTCAGAAACCCAAGGAGGGGTCACTATGAGTCGCATCCAACTCAACGGCAGTGAGTGAGTATGAGTGAAACAAACAAACAAAAAGCTCTGAAACAAAGGTAAAGACCCAGAACACTGTAGCAACTATAAAGAAAGACTGAGATTCTGAGGAAGGAGGTGACCTGACAAATGAGGGTCGCTTTGGAAAGACTTCCTGGGGAAGAGGGACATTTTTTTATCAGTGATTTAAGAGTGTGAAGGAATAGATGACATCTTGTCCTACCCTTCCAAATTCAGGCTCTTGAAAACTTGTGTTTCAAGGGATCCTGGCCCCTGCATTCCACTGTTCAAAGGTCCCACCATCATGCCCAAGACATGGAACAACACTGCTCCCAGGGCACTGTGAGAATAGCTGGGGTTGTACAAAAGAGCACTTTCGTGGCAGACCTGGCTTTTAATTCTGGCTCTGTTACTTGCTGATATTTGATCTTAAGCAACCACTTAAACCCTCTATATTTTAGTCTTTAGATCTGAAAGAAAAAAAAATAGGGGGGTTCTAATTCCTTTCTCTCAGCCCCTTGTGAGTAATTCATAAGATAGTCTATGTGAATGCACCCAGCACAGTGTCATCTGCGCAGCAGATGAGCAGATACTCAATAAATGGAGAGCTACACCAAGAGAAGAAGCTCTGGTTGCACAATGTTTAAGTGTTCAGCTGCTAACTGTAGATCGGTGGTTTGAAGCTCCACAGGAGAAAAGACCGGGCTATCTGCTCCTGTAAAGATTATAACTTAGAGAACCCTATGAGGCAGCTCTACTCTGTCAATATAGGGTTGCTATGAGTTGGAATCTGTCCAATGGTACACAATAACATCATCAAGAGAAGGAAACTAAAAAAGGAGTCAAAAAGGAAGCCAGAAGAATTCTCATGGTTCCAAGACTCAATCTTTTGAGTTCTTATTTTAATGTTTTCATTAAAGATAGACATCACAGATGTTTCCAACAATATAAATAATAGAAACATAAAGAAAAAATCAAGGCTCTTGGTTTCACAACAGCCAGGTTCTGGTCCCAAAGCTGTTGCTCATGAGTATGACCTTTGGCAAGTCACTTAACTTCCCTAGACTTCCGTTTCCTCATTTCTGAAAAGGAGGCAAGGGAAGTGTTGGGCAGAGAGGGACTCAGTTAATCTAAATGATCCATAAATCTTCCAGACAAAACACCTTATGTTGCAATGGCATGAATGAATAAATGGATAGACAAACATTCAATCATTCATTCTTTAGAATTAATCAAAAATAAAATAAGTACAAATTTATTTCAAGCTCACGAGAAAAGTTTGAATGAGTTTTCATCTCACTAGTACCTGTTTTCTTCTCCTAGGCTCAATAAATGTGGTTTTCATGGCTTGTAGATCCTCTTTGGTAAGTCTTCAACCTCTGGGAAGTTTTCCCTCCACCCTCCCTTCTTTCCTGGACCGTAACTCTATTTCATCCGGAGAGCCAGCTTTTGAAGAGAAATGAAGAGACTAGGATTTAAAAAAAAATCAAAGTCCCATGGGACCAGAGGGTGTCAGCTATCCTTCCCCTCCCTACCTCCCTTTCCTATGTCTTTCTCAGCTGAGCCTTCTGCTTTCTCAAGTATCTTGGTGCCCAGCCCTCCTCAGCCATGCCTGTAATTTGAAGAACACAATGCACATGCCTGAAGCAGAATCTCTCTGCTAAAAATACCCTGCATTCCTGAGCAAATACAAAAGCTTTCCCCCCAAGCCCATGGACAGCCAAGCTAAAAACAGTAACCGGCAGCTTCAAGTGACACCAGTAACAAAGGTAGAGGGGCCTGAAAGCAGCATGCCACTCTGAGCCATCTGCCATCTTGGCCCTCCCTGGCTCCCTTCTTCCCAACAGCGACAGGCATCTCAGTGCTGTTCACAGGAGGGCTTCTATGGCAGTCGGGACAAGGTAGCTGGGCTCCTTGGAATAGAAGAGCAGGGTTGCCTGTGAGGGGGAGGTGAAGGTTTGCTGCCTCATGCATTCAATGGTCCTCATGCTGTCTGCTTAAGGTATGGATATTGTTTAAGAAGAGTTAATAGAGGCAGGAGATGGTGAGTAACACTAGTTATAAGAAAACCATGCTGCCTATAAGCAGAGACATCTGGGAGTTTAAGCAGTCTTTGAAGTGAACATTCCTCTTTCTCAACTAAGGCAAGGAACCATCTACAGCAGGTAAGGAAGAAAATGCTGGATTCACTCAAAGCACAACGGCTAAAACCCTCCTTCTCCTGGAAGATGCCAAGGACCTATCCAACTCTCCTCTTCTTCTCCTAGCACACTCTCCCAAGTTACCTCTTCCAGAAAGCTGCCCAGCCCACCCCCTCACCATGACTGTTGCACCTGCTGGCATGGTCGGATGGCCTTATCACACTCAGCTGTCATTACCTTCTTGTCTGTCTTCCCAGGTAAGGCCCTTCGAAGGGAAGGGACTATATTTTGCATTGTAGGTACTCAGTAATGTTTCTTGAATGGATGAAGGACCAAGAAAATCTTTCTATTAAGAATACCTTTACAGTTTTGTACCTCAAAAGTTCTATTAACTTGGAATCTGTCTGTTTTGTCTATGCCTTAGGATCAGAATCTCCTTGAGGGCAAGAGGTCCCTTCCCCCCACCAAATCTATGCCCTTCAACCTCAATATTAATTTTTTTAGATTTTATGCATTGATTTGCAAACCACCCTATGGATTCTTAATGTACATTTACTCAATGTAGAGGCACTGTATTATAGAAATTGCTCTTACTTTATTTAACTGAGTCAAGTCTTATTTCTGAAAGAATATAGGTGGATTATATACACAAAGAGATTAAGAAGAGTAAGATTTTTCTGATTGACGAAGATAAGTTGAAGAAAATATAAGGGGAGAAAACAATTGAATGAAGCTAAAAGAAGAACTAGTAAGTAATCAATAATTAAAATGGTGCTCTAAAAATAGATATACTCTTAGACATGAGCTGCAATTGGGTTCTGAGTTTCCAAGGAAAGAAGAAAACTTGAACAATTACACAAATTGCCATGTCTGAAAGTCAAACAAATAAATAATGGGAGGCCTTGAATCTAGTGTGACAGATAATGCATCCTGGGTCACAAGACAGGTGAGGGGAAAGTGTGAGTAGCTCAGTAAAACCCATTCCCACTAATGAAAGCACAGATCAAAGTGCTTTAATCTCACCATGAGATTAAAACCAGAAAAACCAAACCCACTGCCATCGAGTCGATTTCCACTCATAGTGAACCCTCCTTGGGTTTCCAAGGCAGTATCTCTACAGAAGTAGGTTGCCCAGTCTTACTTCCAAGGAGTTGCTGGTGGATTTGAACCTCCAACCTTCTGGTTAACAAATGCCTTAGGCACTATGCCACCAGAGCACCATGAGATTGGTGGTGCCATATTTCTTTTGAACCATGGCATGTTACTACAAAAAAAAAAAAAAAGGTGATTCATCCACCAAATCAATGCATAAAATCTGACTCCCGTAAAAGAGTCAGAAACAAAATCACAAGCTGGTGAAATTTCCTCTGCACCCCTGTCTATACTGAGCTTTGTATAAGATCCTCAGGTGGTGCAAATAGTCTGTTCTTAGCTACTAAATGAAAGGTTGGTGGATTGAACCCACCCAGTAGGAGCTCTGGTGGTGTAGCACCTAAGTCATTTGACTGCTACCCAGAAGACTGGTGGTTCAAACCCACCAGCTGCCCCTCAGAAGGAAGACTGGGCAATCTGCTTCCATAGAGATACCACCTCAGAAATCCAAGGATGGATCGTTATGCGTCGGAATTGACTCCATGGAAGTGATTGTGGTTTTTTTGGTTTTTAGTGGTACTGTGGAAGAAAGTCCTGGTGATCTGCTTCCATAAAGATTACAGACAAGAAAACCCTATGGAGCAAACTTTTACTCTGTAACACATGGAGTTGCCATGAGTCAGAATCGACTCAACAACAATGAGTTTGGTTTTGGTTTTGGTTTTTCATCCATATATCCCTCTTTCTTCTATCACTGCCCATGCCCTGTTTTCCCTGTGGCCTTTGGCAGATTCATTCCAGCAAGAAACACATAGGAACCTTTGTCCAGAATAGCAATTGGCCTGGTATAATGTCTCCCCAGGGCGTATGCTCCACATTGCATCCTCTCATTCCCCCGGCCCTGCCCTTTTGGCTCCCTTGCATCTCCTAATGACTGACCCCTGCCCAGTTCTTTGAAGCTTGAGTCTAGCTGGTTATTAATTGCCTTTCTAGTTTCTTCTCTACCACTGTTCCTTGAGCTCCAGAATTTCAGATCACATGCTGGCCTACCTGGATTCTGACTTGCCCAACTCAGAGAACATGTGTATGTGTGTGTGTGCATGTGTGTGTTCCTGGCTCCTGAGCTAACCTCACCACCCCAGACCTCAGGTTCCCTGTCCTTCCAGGACTTCCCAAAGTCTCGGTCTTGGTGCTGACAAATCATCCTTCTCAGTGGTATACAAGATGCTGGCAAGTTGGGACCAACACTCAGTTCTATGGGCTGAAAGCTGATTGTTGAGTTAGAAATCCCCTTAACTCAGAGAACCACTGGAACCGAGCAGTGCTTGTAAGAGCCTTTTGTAGTTCTGGAGAAGAAAAATGAAAAGAAAGGAAGGAAGGGAGGGAGGGAAGGAGGAAGAGAGAAGGAAAGACCAATCCAGAGAGGTTACAAGAAAGAAGGAAGAAGGGAGGGAGGGAGAAAGATAGAACAAAAGTGAGGGGGGAGGGGAAAAAAAAGGCAAAGAAAATTGTGAGGTATAGTGTTCTGCCAAACACTGAGAGATGCTTGAGTTGGCTCACCTGAGCAATGGGCTGCCCAGGCTGCTCACAAGAAACAGAACATTCTATAAAGAGCACAAGGTGGGAATGGGCACAGGGAGGTGGACCTGTTGTACTGAAGCAATCCTCAACCATTTAATAGTACCAATATATGATCTCATCTCAAAAGGAATACTTTTAGTACCCCTTTCTCAAAAGATGTACACAGATTTTACACATTGACTTGCTTTAAAGAATATATGTTTTGAGAACTTAGAAAGGACCTTGTGGCAGCCCCTAGGGTCTCTGGAGATCTTGGCTAGGACCATGAGAAGGCCTGACAGGCTGGCTGAGGTGGAGCTTTTTCTCTGTCTGCCACAGCATGGTGTGCTCCACTATCCCTGCATATCAAACCCAATGACCACTGAGTACCCCACGACCAGGCTATTGTCAGTGAGGCCTTGAGGGAAGGCCTGTGTCTCATTCATGCTGAGTATCGTGATCAGCACTGCCACCTAGGTGCTCCATAAATGCAGAGGGAACAAGTGAAAGGATCTCCATCCACAGGCACCTTCCCTTCTGCACAGAGGCAAGAAGGAGCAAACAAGAAAGGGATTGAGGAGCAGCAGCCCCAGAGGGTGCACTCAAGGTAACAGGCTCCACCACACAAAAGAAGATAGTGAAAGTCTCAACATTACTCTATGTCATCCAAGCTGGGAAGAGCAGTGAGGAAAGACAATCACCAAATACCTTGTTGTAGCCTTGGCCCTGGCCCTGGCCCAGAGGCAAGTCGTTAGTCAAAGAAAGTCCACAAGGTGGACATCCAATGTGCTATGTCCTGTTCTGGAAGTGGGAAAAGGAAACAAAAAGTGCAGTCTCTGCCCTCTGGGACACTGGGGTGTCATGAGAGAGAGGGCAAGCAACAATAATAATGGCCACCATTCATGAGCCCTCACTAACTCCAGGCACTAAACTAACATTTCACTTACATTTTCTCGTTTAATCTTCACAACGTCGTTAAAAGGTAGATGGCCTCTCCATTTTGTGGACTAGAAAAGTGAGACCCAGAGAAGCCATAAAACTTCCTAGATGTTAGTCCTGGAACCACAATTCAAAACTACAGTTCTGAGACTACAGAGCCCAAGTTCTAACCCACTGGATTCTCTGTATGGCCTTTCACTGTTTTATTCCATCTCAACCCTGAATTTGACTCTCTAAATTCCAACTTCAGGCCTTTGTTGTTGTCATTGTTAGGTGCCACTGAGTTTATGCCAACTCATGGTGACCCCAAGTGACAAAGTAGAACTGTCCCATGGGGTTTTCTAGATTGTAATCTTTATGGAAGGACCCATGGTCACACAATGGTTAAGAACTCGGCTGCAAACCAAAGTCAAAGGTCAGTGGTTCCAACCCACCAGCCCACTCTGTGGGAGAAAAGACCTGGTGACCTGCTCCTGTAAATATTTCAGCCTAGGAAACCCTATGGGATGGTTCTACTCCATCCTATAGAGTTGCTGTGAGTTGGAACTGACTTGACACAAAGAACAATAATAAAAACCTCCTACAGAAGCATTTTGCTAAATCTTTCTCTCATGGGCCGTTAGGTGGGTTCCAACCACCAACTTGTTAGGTAGCAGCTAAGTACTTAACTACTGCACCAGAAGGGCTCTTTTCAAAAGTTTATCAGTGCTATTTGTTTACTCTGAAAGACGTTCCTTCTTTCCATCACATCTCTCCTCATCCAGAACTAGACCAGCTGTCATAGGGTCAACACCAAATCACGATGATCCCACATTTGTCAGAGTAAAACTATGCTCCATGGGGTTTTCTTTCTTTCTTTTTCTTTTTGCAAGACCAATAATTTATTCATTGAGAATGTTTTTTTCTCTTTTTTAAAAATTATTTATTTATTTATTTTATTGTGATTTGGGTGAAGATTTACAGAACAAATTCACTTTCCATATAGCAGTTCACAAATACTTTGTCTCATATCATTGACCACAGTTTACCACAATGCAACAGCTCCCCTCCCACTTCCTCCTCATACTTACCTCTTCCCAGTGTCCATCCCTCCATGCACTCTTGCCCCCTGAGCTGTCTCCCTGTGCATAAACAGCCCTTCTTTCTCCCATGATTGTTCTCTCCAAGGAGTGTATCTACCTGAGGTAAATGTTCAACTCATATGGCTGTCTTTTGTTTGGCTGGAAACCACAGGTGTGGGTTCAATTCCAGACCTAAAAGGCAGCTAGGGGCCATAGTCTCAGTGGTTCCACCAGGCTGTATTAGACCAGCAAACCTGGTTGCCACCTTTTTTTTTTTTTTTTCTCCAAATGATTTTGAGTTTTGTTACACATTGTTCTCCCTCTCTATCAAGGATCTCTTACATAGATCCCCTTCCAAGTGGATGACAGTGGTAGCCAGGCACCATCTAGTTCTTCTGGTCTCATAGTTGTATAGGCTGTAGATTGATGGTGTACCAGTCTCTAGGACTAATTGTTTCCATGAATTTTGGTTTTCTTCATTCTTCTTTGCTCTGGATGAGGAGAGACCCATCATTGCATCTACATGGCAGCTTGCTAGCTGTTAAGATCTCAGTCGCTACTCACCAAAGTAGGAGGTGTAACAATGTTTTGTATAGTATGTTATGCCAATTGAGCTTGATGTCCCCTGCGACTATGGTCCCAAGCCCACAGGTTCAACTACTCGGTCCCTCTGGGTAGCTGGCTGTGACCAAGCAGTGACCACAACCTTGCCCCTTGTCAGCTCTACTATTCACCTGGGAATTCTGATCATTCACATAAACTTATAGGACCATTGTCTGCCAACCCTATATATGTTCTTGGATACACTCCCCATTGAATAGACATACCTAATCGTTCAGCCTGTCCACCCATCTATCCACCCATATACCCATGTTTGCCTTCACTGACAACGCAGTACTGTATGTGCTTTGTTGTTGTTGTTATGTGCCGTCGAGTCAAACCCGACTCATAGCAACCCTTCCTTGGGTTTCCGAGGCAGTATCACTACGGAAGTAGGATTGCCCAACCTTCCTTCCGAGGAGTGGCTGGTGGGTTTGAACTGCCAGCTGTCTGGTTAACAGGCAAGTGTCTTAGCCACTATGCTACCAGAGCTCCCACTGTATGTGCAAAAGGGTTCATATTTGTTATCTGTACCTCCCATGTACCTCTCTATGTCTTTCTTATCCTCAATACTGCCATATTGGTCACTCACATTTGGTACATTGCCCTTCTCTTCACCCAAATCAATACTTATCCCTATCTATCTAACAGCTTTCCCTCCCCTCCCCTCCCACCCCTGGTAACCTACAAAGAAAATTTCCTTCTATAGATAAACCTTTCTTTAACTTTTACAATAATGGACTAATACAATATTTGTCCTTTTGTGATGGACATTTTTCACACAGCATATTGTCCTCCAAGTTCATCCACATTATGTGGCGTTTTGCAGATTCTACATTATTCTTTAGCATTGCACAGTATTCCATTGTGTGTATGTACCATAGTTTGGTTATCCATTCCTCAGTTGATGGACTCCTAGGTTGTTTCCATCTTTTGGCTATTGTAAATAATCAACTCTCTTAACTTCGTCACCATTTAGAAGTTCTGTAACTTCTAAAAGTCTTTTCCCTCTTTTTGTTTGTAGTTGTCCTCACTTGCCAATCGATGTCTCTGGTTCCCTGTTTATAATCTTGTGAGCTCATTTTACTTTGGATATGTCCATAGCTGCGGATTCTGGGTTGTGTCATATTGTGTATTAATGATCAGTTGTTATTTGCTATTTTTGGTTCTCTGTTCAAAGGACTCCCTTTAG
>NW_006921600.1:9593707-9611026 GCF_000298275.1 Orycteropus afer afer
GTTGGGGTTTAGTCCACTTCTATATCCTTCCCTTCAAGCCTCAGGGGTCCAGATTATCTCCTGTGTCTGTGTTAATTGGTTTCCCTTTACTTTGTTGAAGAGGGTCTGTGGAGTCTTTCTGCCTAGTCCACCATCTTGGATCACGAATCCATGGGGTTTTCAATGATGGATTTTTGGAAGTAGAACACCTTTCTTCTGAGGCACTTCTGGATGGACTTGAACCTCCAACCTTTTGGTTAGCAGCCGAGAATGTTAGCCCCTCATCCAGAAAGTCAGCCCTCATTTTCTCTGCCCAGATCTGATAAATTTTCTCTGTGTTCTGCCTTGTGCTGCTTTGTGAGAACTCTTACTTTATACTTTGCTGTTGCTGGTGGTTGTTGCTGTTTACCATGTGTGTTTATGGAACCAGCCTACAAACTGGTCTGTAAGCTATTTGTGGAGAAGTTCCTCTTCCACTGGTGTGCTGGATCTGGCTCATGCTGGTCCTGACTGTTAAACTCTTAGGAAGTTTTGCAAGCCCCACTGATAGCTTGAAATTGGCCTTGGTGGAAGTATTTACACTACAGAAATTGGCAATAGCTACAAGTTAGGGCTTTTTCCTCTTGGAATGTTGGTTGTTAAACATTCAGCAACACACCACTGCTTTTAACTCTTGCCCCATCCGGCTCCCCACCCAGTTTCTCACACCATAAAACCGTATCCATGCTCTTGTTGAGTGTCAGCATGCAATGGAAGCAAATAGACAGGGGGCATAATCAGAGGTGACAGTGACTAGTAAGAAGAGGGGTAGTAGTAGCCCAAGAAAGTAACTGTCTAAGTAATCTAGTGCTACTGTAACAGAAATAACTACCACAGTGTTGTTGTTGTTGTTGTTATGTGCTGTCGAGTCAGACCCAACTCATAGCAACCCCTCCTTGGGTTTCTGAGGCAGTATCACTACGGAAGTAGATTGCCCCATCTTCCTTCTGAGGAGTGGCTGGTTAGCAATCAAGTGCCTTAGGCACTACGCTACCAGAGTTCCCACCTACCACAGTAGGCACCTTTAATGAATAGAAATTTATTTTCTCAAAGTTTAGGAATCTAGAAGTCCAAATTCAGGGTGCTGGCTCTACAGGAAGGCTTTCTCTCTGTGTTGGCTCAGGGGGAAAGTTCTTGTTCCTCTTCAGCTTCTGTTCCTCAGTTCCTTTGTGATCTTCATGTGTTATGCCACCGATCTTCCCCAATCTGCTCTTTCATATCTCAAAAGTGATTGGTTTAAGATATAGCCTACACTAACATGGTCTCATTAACATAACAAAGAAAACTCTATTCCCAAATGGGATTATATCCACAGGTACAAGGGTTAGTATCCAAACACATATTCCAACACAATTCAATCCATAACAGTGTGCTTGAAGCAGAAATACTGAATCCATAATTACTCTCTCCCAAAAGACCTCTTTAAAGTGCTGAAGAGCAAAGAGGTCTCTTTGAAGATTAAGGTTTGCCTAACCGAAACCATGGTATTCTCAATCATCTCATGTGCATAGGAGAGCTGGACAATGAATAAGGAAGACCAAAGAAGAGTTGTGGTGCTGGCAGGAAATACTGAAATTACCATGGACTGCCAGAAGAACTAACAAATCTGTTCTTGAAGAAGTACAGCCTTGGAAGCAAGATTGGCCAGACGTCATCTGACCTACTTTGGTCACATTCTCAGAAGGGACAATTCCCTGGAGAAGGATATCATGCTTACTAAAGTGGAGGGTCAATGAAAAAGGTGAAGGCCCTCAATGAGATGGACTGACACTGGCTGCAACGATGGGCTCAGGTATAGCAAGAATTGTGAGGCTTGCACAGGACCAGGTAGTGTTTCAGTCTGTAGTACAGAGGATTGCTAAGAGTCAGAGCCAACTCCATGGCACCTTAAAAACAACATCAACAGTCCTATGTTAGGGAGCTCTGGTGGCGCAGTGCCTAAGGCATTTGATTGCTAACCAGAAGGTTGGCAGTTCAAACCCACCAGCTGCTCCATGGAGGGAAGATAGGACAATCTACTTTTGTAAAGATTTACTGCCTTGAAAACCCAATGGGGGTCGCTATGAGTCTGAATCAACTCAATGGCAGTGAGTTTGGTTTGGTTTAGGCCTATGTTGTCCCTTCAACCAGTACTGCTGGGATTTTACCACATGTGAGACTCTTTAAAAACTTGATCTCATTTAAGCCTTCACAGAGGAGCACTCTAAGGCTGGAAGGTTCAGTGACTTGCCCAGCATCTCAGGTAGTTTCCCTGCCAGAGTGAAAACAACACCTGAAGTGTGGGGCTGCAAAGGTGGGCTCTCTCTGCTTCCTCATATTCCTGCACTACAAGCTCATGCCATTTCATGTCTTGAGTTCTAAATTCCCCCATGTTTGTTATTGGTCAATGGTAGCAAGGGCAGGAGCAGCTGTGAGGAGCTGTGACAGGGGAAGGGGATGGGAAGACAGGCACAGCTGCTCTGCTAGGGAATTGGGAAGAAGAAAACCTCTCCTGGAAGCCCTGCCAGGCCCACTAGTGAGTTACGAGCTGCCCTGATCCTCAGCGAGAGGAGCAGCTGCACCGCTTGCTTCTACGCGTGTGTTTTACGGAGCTATGAGAATGGGAAAATCTCTCTTCCGCCAGCATGCAGGCAAAGAAATAAATAATTAAACCAAAGTTTGCCAGACTTGCCAGTGGGTGGCAAGAACAGCAGCAAGTCCCCAGAGGAAAATTGCCTACAGAAGAGCACAAGTGAACACCGGGCAGCCATTTCTCCAGCGGTGTTCATCCCACCTCTCAGCAACTATGATGCATTCCTTAGACATCCTATTCTAACTTCACCTCCCAGGTTGCAAAGACCTCCTGGGGACAGGAGGAGATTGAGGCACAGGAAAGCTAAGGCATTATTGCTGGGCAGTGCCCCCAAGCTATATAGACAAGGCTTGTTGTTGTTGTTATTATGTGCCATCAAGTCGGGCCCAACTCATAGTGACCCCTCCTTGGGTTTCCAAGGCAGTATCACTACTGAAGTAGATTGCCCAACCTTCCTTCTGAGGAGTGTCTAGTGGGTTTGAACTGCCAGCTTTCTGGTTAGCAGTCAAGTGCCTCAGGCACTACACTACTAGAGCTCCTATAGACAAGGCTACTCTTACCCTAACCACCACCCACGCCAAGCCTCACACTCTGCAGTCAGATGGCTTGCCTTCTCCATACCCTTCCACCTTCCCCAGCCCTTCTTCCAACTTGTCCACAGCCCCTGCCTCATGCCTACTCTCCTATCACTTGTGTCTTCTCCTACAGGCTGATCCCTCCTCCCGCACTCTGGACCTAACACCCTCCCATCTTCTCAGAGACTTGTATCCATGACTACACCCTTCCTCCTGGTGCTCAACCTCTCCTTCCCCACTTACTCCCTCCCAGCAGCATTTAAACATGCCCTATCATCTTCCTTTATTATTAGATAAACTTCTTTGGACCCTTGCCTCTGCCTCCATCTCTTCTCCCATCCACAAGCATTGAATGATGCTTGTGAAAGCATTGTATGATGGTTAATTTTAATGTCAACATGGTTAAGCTACCACTTGCTTGGTCAAATACTGGTCTAGTTGCTGTTTCAAAACCAAAACCTACTACCATCCAGTTGATTCCAACTCATAATGATCCCTTAAAATGGGGTAGAACTGCTAACTGAAAGGTTGAAGGTTTGAGTCTATCCACAAGTGCCTTGGAAGAGAGGACTAGTAATCTACTTCTGAAAATCAGCCATTGAAAACAGTGGAGCACAATTTTACTCTGACACACATGGAGTTACCATGAGTCAGAATCAACTTGACAGATAAATGTAATGTAATGCAATTACCTTACATAATGCAATGTAACCAATCACTCAGTTGAAGGCCTTAAGAGTAAAAAGGGAGCTTCATTAGGGTGTACTCTGCCTCTGGATTATTTTGGCAGAACTCTCAATTCTCTCTTCCCCTCATCTGACCTATGGATCTTGGGGCACAGGCTTACAAGAATCTCCAGCCTGTTGTCTGGCCTATGGATTTGAGGCTTGCCAGACCCTCGCAGTCATGTGACCCAATTCCTTGAAGTAAATCAATATCTCTCTCTCTCTCTCTCTCTCCCCCTCTCTCCGTATGTATACATATATGTGTGTGTGTGTTTATATATAACACTAGTTCTGTTTCTCTAGAGACCTTGACTAAGACCTATTTTCTGCTCCATTGTCCACTCTCTTTATCTCCCACTCACTCCCTATTCCTCTATATTCTGGCTCCTGCCCACCCACCCCCATTTCCCTGAAAGTGGGAGGGAAGGAGGCCATCATATACTTTCTGCAGAAATTGTTGTTTGTTGTTGTTATTTGCCATCTAGATGGACCCCACTCACAGTGACCCCTCCTTGGGTTTCCGAGGCAGTATCACTACAGAAGTAGATTGTCCCATCTTCCTTCCAAGGAGTGGTTGGTGGGTTTGAACCACCAGCCTTCTGGTTAGCAGTCAAGTGCCTTAGACACTACACTATCAGGGTTCCAGAAATGACTGTCTCATAATCCTTACTTTCATCCCAAAGACCGAACAACAAAAGTGTTAACAAATGCTCCTACAATGAGATGCAGAGAATTGTGATTATCATAGTCCTTCCTGAAAGATTATTGGTTTTGATCAGAAGAAATGCTAGATGACCACAAGGGGCATAGACACCTCACAGCGAACATTGGACTTTTTATTCAGATGGTCTTTACATTTGCTATTAAGTGGCAGCATAAGCATGCTGACACTGCCATTGAGTCAAATCCAACTCACAGTGACCCTATAGAACAGAGTAGAAGTGCCCTATAGGGTTTCTGAGGCTGTAAATCTTTACAGAAGCCAGACCACCTCATCTTTCTCTCATGGAGCAACTGGTGAGTTTGACCGTTGACCTTTTAGTTAGCAGCCCAGTGCTTTGACCACTGTACCACCAGGGCTCCTTATAAGAATGTAGGGTGTATTAAATCAAGAATGAGATTTTTTAAAAAAAATTGCAAAACAGTAAGTGGAAGAATATGAGGTTGGGAGTGGAGGGAGAGAGGACTCAGAGTTGAAACACTGACTGAGGTATGTGGGAAGAAAGGAAAAAGGATTCTTGGTGGAGTGTCAATAATAATAATAAAATGCCTTTAGAAAACTGTTCTAGAACCTTAGAGAATATTCAAGAGGTTGCAATGTCAGCCCTCTCTCCATCTCCCCCCATGAAACCCTCAATAAATGCTACAAGGCTCACTACTGCATTAGTATGAGTGGATTGAGGGAGGGGGAGCTCCAAGAGAAAAATAAGGGGACAGCTGACATCTGGGTTACACCAGCTACAGCAGGGAGGAATGACAAGTGAATTCAGCAAAAATGTTTTATTTCTACATCTATTGTCAAGTCTAATTATTGGTTGAAATTAGAGGTTCTGCCCTGATCATGGCCATGAATAAATAAAAATATGTTTGATTTCAGCAGATGTAGTTGAATTTCACATATCTTTCCTGTCCCAGGAAAGAAATAAAAGATCAAGTTAGTCCTTTTATACATTGACATCTAGACTTAAGGCACGGTCTTCCTCTAGAAATGATTTACTTGACCAAAGAAATGTAAGCCAAATCAGATTCCCTGAACTTTCTTCCTGGCTATAGAAGCTCCGGTGGCATAGTGCCTAAGGCATTTGACTGCTAACCAGGAGGCTGGCAGTTCAAACCCACCAGCCACTTCCTGGAAGGAAGATGGGGCAATCTACTTCCATAGTGATACTGTCTCGGAAACCCAAGGAGGGGTCACTATGAGTCGGATCTCACTCCAGGGCAGTGAGTATAGAAGCTACACACATTGCTATGGCATCTAAATTCAGCAGGATAATGTCAGTTTGTGTACACAGTTTTCCTGTGCACACTATACATATGCAGTACTCACATGTTGTTGTTGTTATGTGCCGTCGAGTTGGACCCGACTCATAGCGACCCCTCCTTGGGTTACCAAGGCGGTATCACTATGGAAGTAGATTGCCCAAACTTCCTTCCAATTAGTGGCAGGTGGGTTTGAACCACCAGCCTTCTGGTTAGCAGTCAAGTGCCTTAACCACTATGCTACCAGCAGTCCCTGGTTATTACAAATGGCACTGCTAACTAAAAGGTTAGACGTTCAAGTCCACCTAGAGGCACTTCAGAAGAGATGCCTGGCAATCTACTTCTGAAAAATCAACCATTGAAAACATTATGGAGCACAGGTCTATTCTGACACACATGGGGTCTCCATGAGTCAGAATTGACTGGTTTGGTTTGGTTTTACTCAAGGACTGCAAGTGGCATTAAAATAAATACAAATAAGACAAGGTTTTTGCCCTTGAGGAATTAATCAGTTAATGTCCATGAACACTTTGCAAACCAAAAACCAAATCCACTGCCATCAAGTCAATTCTGACTCATAGCAACCCTATAGGATAGAGTAAAACTTCCCCATAGGGGTTCCAAAGCTGTGAATCTTTACAGAAGCTAACTGCCACATCTTTCTTCCATGGAAAAACTGGTGGTTTCAAACCACTGACCTTTCAGTTAGCAGGCAAGCACATAACCACTGTACCACCAGGGCTCCCTCCATGAACACTTACTCAGTGCTGTCGAGTCGGATCCGACTCAGCAACCCCTCCTTGGGTTTCCAAGGTGGTATCACTATGGAAATAGATTGCCCAGTCTTCCTTCCAAGGAGTGGCTGGTGGGTTTGAACCACCAGCCTTCTAGTTAGCAGTCAACTGCCTTAGGCATTATGCCATCAGAGGTTATAATTCCATGTGTAACAAGCTACGTTGATATCCAAGTAAGTGACAGGCCAAGATATTACTCAATTCCTTTCTCTATGAGTTACCCTAAGGTTTTGATTGAAAAGAGCAATATGTCCAGGCCTCAACCTCCTCCTCCACCCACCACTCCTCTGCTGGCCGTGTGCAGCTTAGTCCTTCTGCTGCCACTCTTTTCCAAATCGTCTTGAGGATTTGAGACTGGACTTCAGGAACTGTGTCCTGCTGCCTTCCTTGCTCACTCCCCACAGCAGCTGTGCACACCACCATACTGCCTGCCTGCCTGGTGGTGGTGAGTTTTAGCAGCAACAGGAGCAGATCACCAGTTCCACTGATGAGATTGCTTAAAAATCTAGATGCAATGATTCAACAGAGCCAGACTCACAATGGCACCTGGGTGGGACTTTTTTGTACCACAGGCTGTGCCACATAATGCCTAGGGCATTTGACTGCTAACCAGAAGTTTGGCAGTTCAAACCCACCAGCCAGTCTGCGGAAGGAAGACTGGGCAATCTACTTCCGTAAAGATTTACCACCTCAAAAACCCAAAGGGGGTCACTATGAGTGGGAATCGACTTGATGGCAGTGACTTTGGTTTGGTTTTTTGGCCTATTGATTCACCAGAAGGCATACAAGCCCTGGTTAGGCTTTTGAAGCAGAAAAATTAAAAAGATTCAAAAACCAAATTACTAGAAGTGACTATAAGAGATCATTCAGTCTAGTTTCCTGCCTTTAGCTGTATAATTTGGAGTGGCCCTTCTTTTTTAGTGGAAAGATAAGAATCTTCCTTTTTAAATGAAGATCACAAGTAGGGCCATTAATCCACACTTAATATCCCCTGCATCCTAGTCAGAAAAAAAAAAAAAAAAAAAAAAAAAAAAACAATGTAAGAACAATAATTCTTTTGCACCAATATTTATTAGGTACTTACTTGGTACTAGGAGTCCCTGCATGGCACTAGCTGAAAGGTGGGTAGTTTGAAACCACCAAGAGGGGCCCCAGAAGACAGGTCTGGCAATCAGCTTCCAAAAGCAGGTCTTGAAAACCCTATTCAGCATTTCGACTCTGCATGCATGAGGTTGCCATTGGTTGGAATTGGCTTGAAGGCAACTGACAACAACAAAACACTTGGTTCTAGATAGACACTGTGCTATATTCTATCATTTAACTCTCAAAATGACACTACAAAGTAAGTACTATAATTCTACCCATTTCAGAGTTGAGAACTGAGGCACTAAAAGGTGAAGGCCAAGGTTGCTTGACTAACAAGTAGCAGAACCACTTGATCCCAGGTATGTCGGACTCCAGAGCCTCTTAATCACCACTCTTCCTCTACCAAACCTATAAGAAGGCATGAACTACATGTCCACCCTCACCAAAGAATGATTCCACCAGGCCTGTCAAGGCAAGAACTAGTCTCCTGAACACTGAGCATAACCACTCGACAACATCAGGCCCAGGTATTGGTCAAACACATTTGGACAAACATTTCACATGCATGGATGTCTACCTCCTCTGTTTAGTTCACTTGTTAGGGTTCAATCAGTCCATCAGTAAGTAGTACTGGCCTCATACTCTCAGCTCCGCATGAAGGGACTGAGCCACAATAAACCTCCTGCCCAGAGCCATGTTCTCATCTCACATCTCCCTCATCAACTTCCATGTGCAGAGCTCTGGTTGGTTATTTGTCTTTATGTGTATATAATTGTTCCAGTATGTTCTCTGCCAAGAGATCTTAAGCTTTAAGGGCAAAAACCATGTTTCTGCTATCTCTGTCTCAATTACTTGCAGTCTGCAAACAGGTGGTGCTTAATAAATACACACAGAGGCTGAATCAACTTCCGACCCCAAATCCCAATGAATTCAGGAACTGAATATAGGCACTTGATTGGAAAAAAAAAAAAAAAAAAAAATCCTAGAATAATATGTTGATTAATATTACATATCCATAAAAAGAAAAGTACATTTAAACCTTGCTTTTCCTTTATATTAAATTATTCGAGCAATATGGTACTATATTTTCCTTCACATACACTATAAACCCTTTGACCTCCCCAACACACAATGTATTTGGCTGCAAAAATAAAGACCAAGGTCAATGCAGCTTTGCTCTGAGCTCATGATTCCCAGGAGAGCAGGAGGCACTATTTCCAAGCAAAATATAAAACCTTCAGAACATGAGGTCCATAGATTCTTTGCAAAGTGTTTGTTTGTGTCGAGAAAATTCCAGCCCAATGAGAAACCAGATGGGTAGATGCACCAAATATTGAAGACAGGCCTCAAGGCAAAGCAGGCAAACACTCTCTCCAGTGTACACTAAACTCAGGAGTGATCCTCCAGCCATTACAAGCAGAGAAATGTTCCACCAGAGTTTCCAAATAGCAAACTCTTAGTTCGATGATTGTTTCTATCATTTGCCATATTTTCTCTCCAAAAGCCTCTCTAGTTCCTACATGGTTAGCAGCTTTTATAGCCCAAGATAAGTGTCCATCCCTTTTAATTTTCATTGTTGCATCTGTTTTGCCATTTCTCTGCAGCAGGTTGTATTACAACAGAACGATTAATGAGGAAATGAATGCAAACATTTTTATTTCAAATAGCAGCTCTCAGACAAGATCTGGAAAACCGAATCTAGCCATATGATTGTAAAAGGAAAAAAAAAAAAAAAGAGCCTTGCCATCCAACTATTGGGCATTTTGCCATTATTTGTGAATAGCATGTAAATACAAACAACTTAACTGGGGTGGGGGAGAGATGTACATTTTTCATTTGTGTCTGGCTAATCATTTATTTTTATTATTAATTTGGCTCCTTTTATTTCACATAAATGTCATCTCAAGCACCAAACATCAACAAATAAGATCGTTTATCTTGCTAGGGAAAGCAAAACATTGCATCGCCATTCAGAGAAGGCAGCTGACGTCCCTACCGCACCACTAATAAAGAAGGCCTTCAGAACGAAAAATAATCATTTTCTATTACTTTCCACCATGCCTCATCCATAAACACAGGGCTGCTGGTAATTGCATTTAGGGAAGAAGCATGCTCTGTGTATTACAATTTCCTGAGATGGAAAAAAAAAAAAAAAATCCTGAAGAACACCCCAGACTCAGGGTTGAGGTGAAGCACAGAAGAAAAACCTAGGTTGCCCTTCCTTCAGGGGCTTCTTGATACTATTGAGCAGCAGAAGACTGGGAAAGACTGTGGGAAGAAAAGCCTTTTCGTCAGATTTTCTCTTTCATTTCCTTGGCCCGGGTGAAAAGGTAAGAAAGGAGCTATGACTTTAGAGAAGAGAGCAGAAACCCAGAAACAGGAGGAGAGGAAGCCAGAGCCCGAGCCTCAGAGAAGATACTGGTAGACTCGCTGCCGCTCACATGCATAGCGACCATCAATCTCCATGTGAAGTCAGACCCGTAAACTAGCCACGTCCACACGCATGTGCATGTGGCCCTCTTGTTGTGGGCAGGAAGGTGGCATGGCTGAGCTGATAAGTCCGCGGCAAGCCTGCAGCCGCCACACTTTCCTGTTGCCGAAGCATTTGGCTGGCCTGCCAGCGCTGCCTCCTCTGCCAAGCAAGGCACTGACTCCACAGGAGAACGGTCCTGTCGATCTCTGCAGGAATATAAGACCTTTTTTTTCCAAGTAAAATGTTCCCCAACTCTGCAAGGGAGGTTGGCAGTACATTTCCAACTCTGGCCTGTCTTTTTAATACCCCTACAATAGCTCAGTTGGACTGAGACCAGCTGTTGGTACATTACCATTTGTAAATGCTTAAAACAGCTACTCCTTGTTTTCTTGGCAAGGCTGATTGTGGAAAAAAAAAAAAAAAAAAAAAGCTAGCTCCAGCCACTTTCATTCAAACATTAAGAACCACTGACTGCCAGCTTTGGCATTCACAAGCCATTGTTTGCACAGCTCTCTTCAACAAGTTTCTCCTCACTCCACTCTTCCTTCACACACCCCCTCCATATTAAAAAAAAAAAAAAAAAAGGGAAGAAGAAGAAGGAAGAAAGAAAATCAGCAGAGAGAGGTCCAGTCCCCTTCTCCAAACTCAAGCTCCCTCCAGCCACATAGTCTACATCTGACAAAAAAAAGACATAGCTGAAGTGAACTCTCTTTGTTTGAATCTTCTTTTATCTGCTTTGGGCCCCTCCCTGCTCTCACTGGTTATCATTTCACAGGCACTTGGCTGCCTCATTCCCAGATCAGCATCTCCCAGATGACCGTGAGATTTTCCTAATCACCCCTCACCCCTTTTTCTGCTCTTTGAATGTGTGCAGTAAGGACTTCACCTTTCCCAGGACTACCATAAGATCCCAGCCGGGGAGGCAATTTTGGGGTGACTAGGAGGTGGCCAAAATCCAAGCCATCCCCTACGGATGGGGCCACTCTGAAGAAAGGCTCTTTGTCTTGGTCCACGTCACACCTCACCAAAGCTATCAAGAGTTCGTTGGTAACAAGAGTATAATTCCCAAAGTAAATACTTTGCTTCTCAAAATAGATGAGGAATTGTGTGAAGAATGTGCAAGGTCCCTTCCGGCTCCCTACTCCCACCTGGGCCCCCACCCAAGCCGCTGCTGGCAGGGGTGGCCTCCTGTGCCACATGCCCATCCACATGCCTCGAGTGGTAGCAGCCCAGAACAGGCGCTAACATGCCGACGGCTGCAGCTGCGGGGACAATAGGCTTCATGTGCCATCTCCCAGTTCCCGTGCCCTTCTGTTCTATGGCCTCCCCCACCAAGGGCAGTGGTGGCTGCATCTGTCCTTGTTTCTTTCATGGGCTTCTGGGCCCAAGAGAGAGAGGATCTGTCAACGTCACATACACTCTTGGAGTTCAGTGAATTCAAGTAGCCAAATGCTGCAGCAGGGTTGAAATTTCGCACATACGCTCCAAGTAGGAAAGTGATCAAAACTGGGCCCAGAAAGACCAGTGTTTGTGGGGGGTGACTTGGCCTGATTAACTAACAGGTCCTAGTCCAGTTTTATGGGAATGTTATAAAGCCTGTTCCCTACACCAAGGGAGGGGACCTGGAATGGCTAATGCAATCCAGCAGACAACCCAGAAAGCTAGAAAATCAGTTTAGAGGCATAAGAAGGCAGCAGGACACACGGGAAAGAGCAAAGGACTCTGTTCCAGTTCTGTCACTGGCCAGCTCAAGGACCAGAAACCTTCATTTTATGTCTCAGGGTCTAAGTTGTTTCATCTCCAAAAACCCAGAAGTTGTGCTGGACACTTGCCTGGGTCCCTTCAGTTCTAGATTCTGTGTTGTTGTTGTTGTTGTTGTTGTTATGTGCTGTCAAGTCGGCCCCGACCACTAGCGACCCCTCCTTGGGTTTCCGAGGCAGTATCACTACAGAAGTAGATTGCACAATCTTCCTTCTGAGGAGTGGCTGATGATTCTGTGTTAGCGCCTTGCTAATTTTTTTTTAGCTTCAGTTAATATGAGTTCAGGTATGCTTATTCTAAAGAAACTCAATGTATAGAAAGTCAAACATTGAATCTGAAGTTCCATTTAGATAGTAAAATGTCCCTGAGTGGCACAAATTATTTTGTGCTTGACTACTAACCTAAAGGTTGGCGGTTCAAATTCTGCAGAGGTATTGCTGAAGAAAGTCTTGGAGATCTGCTTCTGTAAAGATTACTCACCCACTGCCATCAAGTCGGACCCCACTCATAGCAACCCCTCCTTGGGTTTCCGAGACGATATCAGTATGGAAGTAAATTGCTCAATCTTCCTTCCGAGGAGTGGCTGGTGGGTTTGAACTGCCAGTCTTCTGGTTAGCAGTCAAGTGCCTTAGGCCCTACACCACCAGAGCTCCTCTGTAAAGATTACCCCCAAGAAAACCCAATGGGGTAATTCTACTCTGTAACAAATGGGTCACCATGAGCTGAATTCAACTGGATGTCAATGGTTTTGTGTTTTTTGTATTATATAGTAAATTCTGTAAATACATTTGATATTAATCAAGTTACAAAACTTAATTTATGCTCCACTCCTATGAAAAAGATTGTAAATTCACTGAATTGAGTTAGACTGTGTCTGATTAATTTCTGAATCCCCAGGTCTACCACAAGGCCAGGCACAGAGTGGTTTCACTATGTGTAAAGTTTGTTGAATGGGACAGATTTGCTGTGCAAAGTGGAGTCCCTGGGAAAACAGCACAGGGGACTTGAAAAAAACAGAGTGGTAGGCATAGGTCAGGATGAGACCAGAAATTGGCCAGGGATGTTTACAAAGTGGATCACCCACTGGCAGCTAATTGGAAGCCAGGCAATTATAATAAAAATGAAAAACATTTTTCCATGTTTCTATGGGTTTTACTAACCTTTACAATGTATTTATTAATATTAAGACAGAAAGTGCTCCAAGATGATCTCAAACATTATCCAGCCTGGCATATTGAGTGCAATCCCCATAGCAATTGTGCTGCAGCTAAAGTCGCAGTAGGGTTTCGTCTGGGATATACTCACTCATCATCTCCCAGATCCCCTTCATGCTTCTTTCACTGTCCTCCCTGCTGGGCTGAAAGCTCTCTGTGGAGAGAGACTGTGTCCAGCTGGTCCGATTGTATTCCCAGCACCTTCCATAAAATGTTGTTGCTGTTAAGGTGCCATCGAGTCATTTCCAACTCACAGTGACCCCGTGTACAATAGAATGCAACATTGCCTGGTCCTGCACTAGCCCCACAGTGGGCTATGCTTGATCCCATCATTGCAGCCACTGTGTCAATCCATCTTGTTGAGGGTCTCCCCCTTTTTCGCTGACCCTCCACATTACCAAGCATGATATCCTTCCTCAGGGAATGGTCCCTTCTGACAACATGACCAAAGTAGCTGAGACAAAGTCTGGCCATTCTCATTTCTAAGGAGCATTCTAGCTGCATTTCCTCCAGGACAGATTTGTTCTTTCTTCTGGCAGTCCATGATATCTTCAGTATCCTTTACCAATCTTTGCACAAAATAGGTGATCCAATAATATTGGTTTAACACTGCATTCATTTGCTGAGGCTACCTTAACATATTACCACAAACTGGGTGGCTTAAAGCCACAGCAATTTGTTCTCTCATAATTCTGGAGGCTAGAAGTCTGAAATTAAGAAGTTAGCCCAGCCGTACTCCCTCTAAAAGCTCTAGGGAGGAATTCTTCCTTGCCTTTTGGCGAGGTACCTAAGGCATTTGACTGCTAACCAGAAGCTGGTAGTTCAAACCTACAGCCAATCCTCGGAAGGTAGATTGGGCAATCTACTTCCATAGAGATACCACCTTTGAAACCCAAGGAGGGGTCGCTATGAGTCAGAAACTACTTGAAGGCAGTGAGTTTGGTTTATTTGGTTTTTTTCCCAGTGGTTCCTGGGCTAGCAGCTGCCATCACTCCAATATCTATCTCCATCATCACATGGCCTTCTCCCCTGTGTGTCTCTGTGTCTCCAAATCTCTCTCACCTTATAAGGACACCAGTCATTGGATTAGGACCCATCTTAACCCAGTAAGACCTCCCAGGAAGGACATTAACCTAATAATTCCATCTTTTAACTTGATCACATCTTCAAAGACCTTATTTCCAATAAGGTTACATTCACAAGAACTCGGGGTTAATACTTCAACATATCTTTATGGGGGGCACAAATCAACTCATAGCAAATATAAAGATGATTTGGGGTAACAGGATGCAAGAGTTCTGACTCTACCCCTCAGATCCCATCCTGCTATTTTGTCCAAAGGTCTTGATGGCATCTATGGAGATGGGAAAGAAAAAAAAAAAAAGAGAGAGAAATCAAAGCAATCACTACGGTCATTAAGAACCAGAGGTGGGACTGAAGAGCTGAGCCAGGTTGGCTCTCTGACCTGGTCTTATGTGCAGCATTTAGACACCACTTACCTACCTGGTTAGATCTCAGCTCCACGAGCCATAGAGGGGACCTATGGGAGATCACCACTGCCATCTAGATTCCTACTGAGCCCTCCAACATCTGCCATCAGTGATGAAGAGGTTGGGTTAAAGAGCACAGATGAATTAGTGTCATCCCTCCTCAATGGAGGTGATGGATGTCAGCTGTCCACCTGCTATGGTGAAGAAACAAAAACCAAACCCACTGCCATCAAGTTGATTCTGACTCATCATGATCCCCATTGGGTTTCTGAGGCAGTAAATCTTTGTGGAAGTAGATTGCCCCATCTTCCTTCTATGGAGTGGCTGATGGGTTTGAACCAGCAACCCTCAGGTTAGCAGGCAAATGTCTTAGGCATTGCCAGCCATAAACACTTATATAGCCAGAGTTATCAGATATTAGGGAGCTCTGGTAGCATAGTGCCTAAGGCACTTTACTGCTAACCAGAAGGCTGGAGGTTCAAACCCACCAGCCACTCCTCGGAAGGAAGATGGGGCAATCTACTTCTGTAGTGATACTGCCTCAGAAACCCAAGGAGGGATCGCTATGAGTCTGGTCCGACTTGATGGCACATAACAATAACACAACAACAACCAGATATTAAGAGTACTAAGAACAATAATAGTGGATATAATGTGGTTAAATGCTTGAATGCTAACTAAAAGTTTGGTGGTTCAAACTCACCCGATGGCTCTGCAGGAGAAATTGCTGGTGATCTGTTCCCATAAAGATTACAGCCAAGAAAACCTTATGGAGCAGTTCTACTCTATCACATGGTGTCATTATCAGTCAGAATCAACTCCATGGCACCTAACAACATGATGTGTGAACCATGGTTCTAAACACTTCATTCATTTCATCTTCATCACAACCCTGTAAGAGAGGTACTGTTATTATCCACATTGCACAGATAAGGAAGTGAAACACAGAGAGATGAAATATCCTGCCCATGTAATAAATAACCGAGTGGATTCACACCCCAGAAAATTCTGCTCTTAAATACTGTGGTAGTTAAGGCTATGTGTCAACTTGGCTGGGCTTGGTTTTGAGTGGCTGGGCAGCTCAATGTAGTTATTCCCCATGAAGAGACTGGTAATCAACTCCATGGAGGAATCTACTGGAGCAGTTGAGTAGCTGCCTTAAGGATGTAGTCTGCTTCCAGTATATAAAGAGAAGTTTTTAGGAAGGTCTCTGTAGTTTTTTGGCACTTTGGGACCCTACATGTAGCTGAGTCTTTGTTCAGCCGCCTGCCATGTTTCCTGCCGATCTTGGGACTGTCTTTGGACTTGAACTAGTGGTCTGCCATGTTGTTTGGTAATTTGGGGGCTGTGCCATTTCACTTGTTGACCTTGGGCTTGCTAGCCTCAGCAGCCAGCAGCTGCCTGAGTGAAGAGACGCCTCTAGCTCTAGTGGGCCAGGAACAAGAGGCAGAGCTGAAGCCCAAGGTCAAGGGGCTTTCACCTAGCCCCTAGAGCTGCACTTTGAACTCGGACTTCTAGCCTCCTGCACTGTGAGAGACTAAATCCTTTTTGTTCAAGTCATTTACCTGTGGTATTTCTGTTAGAGTGGCACAAAGTAACCAGAACAACCACAGTGCCTTACCAAAGGCCATCAGTCAAAATCAATGTCTATGAACAGTAATAGAAACAAAACATTTGTTCAAGAACCAAACAGAAAGCTGCAGTTGTCTAAGGAAGTGTAATGGGGGCCTCCTTGTGAGGGTCATCTCGGTTCACCTGGCCTAGTGATGTCTGCTGCTACAAATAAAAATCTATTTGTTTAAAATTTGGTATATACACACAATGGAATATTACTCAGCCATAAAGAAAAATAAAGTCCTGGTACATGGTACAACATGGATGAATCATGTAAACATTATCCTGAGTGAAATAAGTCAGTCACAAATGGGACGAATATTATATATCCCACTTATATAAATTATCTAAACTAGGCAAGTATATAGAGACCAAAGTTTATTAGTGGTTACCACAGACAAGTGGAAGGGAGGGGAAAAGGGAGTTTCATTGCTTTAGGGGCTCGGGAGGGGAAAAGGGAGATTCATTGCTTTAGGGACTCAGCACTTCTGTTAAGGGTGATGAGAAAATTTGGAACTGGATAACGATAATGATTGAACAGCATGATAAACATAATTAACGTCACTTGTCTTAGTTTCTAGTGCTGCTATAACAGAAATACTGCAAGGGGTGGTTTTAATGAACAGAAATATATTTTCTCACAGTTTAGGAGGCTAGAATTCCAAATGAAGGTGCCAGCTCTAGGGGAAGGGGTTCTGTTCCTGTCAGCTCTGGAAGAGGGCCCTTGTCTCTCTTCAGCTTCTGTTCTCTGTTTCTTGGTGATCTTCATGTGATGTGGCATCTATCTTCTCTCATCTGTGCTTCTTTGCCTAATCAGCTCTTTCATATCTCAGAAGTGATTGATTAAGACACACCATACACTGATATGGCCTCATTAACATAACAAAGAAAGCCCTATTCCAAAATTAGATTATATCCATACATATTGTTGTTGTTATGCGCCGGCAAGTCAGACCTCATTCATAGCGACCCTTCCTTGGGTTTCTGAGGCAGTATCACTATGGAAGTAGATTGCCC